>NW_024427107.1:30131399-30212612 GCF_017311325.1 Ursus maritimus | reverse complement strand
TTAGTATATATATATATATATATAATATATGTATTCATATTACATATGTATATTATATGAAAATATTAGTGTGTAGTTTATATATTAGAATTATATTATATACTAAAATATAATTATGTAAGTTGAAAGCTACTTTTGTATTTCAAATATATATTATATTTAGCAGTTTCCTTTAAAAAAGTATATAAATAAGAAATTTGTTTTATTCATAGAAAAGAAACATAGAGCTTCACGGAAATAATTTCTGTTAATAAAATATTTTACTATGCATGGGCATTATAAAAATTGGAAATATTCTCTCAAAGGAAAATCATATCTTTGTTATGACATAAAAATAATATATAATACTACATTCAACAACTATTTTAGGTGTATTTATAGAAAAACAATTTTTACTCTTATATCTTTATATTCTTCACTTATGACACCATAGCCTTCAATTGATATTTAGTAATGACAATGATCATACCAACAATATAAACCAAATAACCCATATTACTTTGGTCACACTTATTTCTCTGTCAGGATCTTACTATTACCTAAGAAAAATAGTAATTACTAATCATTAAGTACTTAATATGACCTATACTCTATGCAATGTCAATCCTTTGCCATCTCAATGAATAGTTTCAACATATTGTGCTCTTGAGGTAACCATTGTTGAGGTAAGCGTTCAGTTAAAAGGAGTATAACTAGTAAGTGGTAGAGCTGGTTTTTCACTAAAGTTTTTTTAAGATTGTGCTCTTAATCACTATCCTGAAATCAGTAAATTCGAAAGATACCTAACCAATCTATCCATCTGTTTAAAAAGAAGTCAGTACTTCCACTTCCAATTTAAGACGAAGGCTGGAAATGTGTTTGCTTTTTATCCACCCCTCCAATTACTCTTGAAAGATTTTGAAGTACGAAATAAATAATTTCATACCAGAGAAAAGAATGAGAGGAGCATTAAAGAATAAAAGAGATTTCAACAAACTTTTCAAAGATGAAGTTTATATGTGAGCAGATTGACAGATGAAACAGAGGGGAAAAACTACAGGCTAGAATATGCCATAAAAATACTGCTGAGTAGGTGTGAAAACATTCACTTGAAAGTAACCTGCGAAGGATTTGGGCTCAAAGTCAACTGATACAACAAAGAACCAAAGTGAGAAATAAAACTGAAAACAGGAAGATTCATTAAAAATAGTACATAAAATAAATTTACCAGTCATTTCTCTTCCAGCACCTCTGTACAGACAGCCAGATTTTCCCCCACTACTCTAGAACTGAAATAATCTGTTCAGAGAAAGACAAAGTAGAACTCTAAAGTAAACCTCAGAGCCAGAAGACCAGTGATTAAGTTTCTGTTTTTTTTTAATTCAGACATTCTAATTTGAATCCTAACACGGCCACTTACTAGCTTTGTAATTTTGAGAATATTGCTCATTTTGTCAGTGGCCAAATTTCTTATCTATAAAATGGGTATAATAAGAATATCTCAGGGCTGCTACAAGAATTCAATGAATATATCCATATGATGATAAAATATAGATAGACAAAGGCACAGAGACAGAGATGTAGTCCTAAAAATAGTTTCCGGCACAAATTAAACACTTTTTCCATCTTTCCTAGATCATTCCCACTGGCTTACAAACACTGGCTTATAAATTCTCTAGTTCTAATGAAACAAATGAAAACAAAAACCTTTCACAACCACATATCCCTCTCTAACTACAAGCCCATTTTCCAGTCCGCTTTAAAGCAAAACTCCACAAAATTGACAACACAGCAGCGGTACACATTCCAAGACCGCAGTGGATGCCTGAAACCGCAGATAATACGGAACCCGCCATATACTGTTTTTTTCCTACTCATACATACGTGTGACAGAGTTATTTTATAAATTAAGCACAGTAAGAGATGAACAACAACCCAAAATAAAATAGAACAATTATAACAATATGCTATAAGACAAGTTATCCAAATGTGGTCTCTCTCAAAATATCTTATGGTGCTGTACTCACCCTTCTCCTGATGATGTGAGACAATAAAATGCCTACCTGAGGAGATGACGCAAGGAGAAGGGCGTAGGCACTGTGACGTACAGTTAGGCGACTACGCACCTTCTGATGGCTAGTCCGGCTAGTCCAAAGGAGGAGCGTCGCTTTCAACAAGGCCTTTGACTTCCGGTTACTGAAGCTGTGGAAAGCGAAACCGGCGCTGAGGATCACACAGTCCCTCCCTTACATCTATTCCCTCTCCACCTCATTCCAATCTAATTTTTGCCCCAACCTCTACATTTATACTTTCAGAATAATGCCTGAAAAATACCGTGAAATAAGAATGACTTTTCATAATAATCAATAGATCCTTTATTAAGTTGGTAAAACAAAAAAGTATACAGATGTGATCCTATTATCTAGTTAAGGAGATCACTAACAGAACAACAATTTAAAAAGATTTCCTCCAGCGCTTTCTTCGGCAGCACACATACTAAAAACTGGAACGATACAGAGATCAGTAAGATTCTCCCTCCCCCACACCCGCTCTCCCTTTCATAAATAAATAAATAAATAAATTTTACAAATAAAAATAGAATGAAAAGATTTCCTCTGAGCCATGGATCAGGGTTAAGACAGAAGAGTTTAGTGATTTTTACTTTTCATCACAAACACTTCTGATGTACTCAGTTGGTTACCATGTATACATACGATTAGAGAAAGTAGTTTAATAAATTTATAACAGCATAAGTCATTCACTTTCTGCTATTTGTTAGCTACAGAAGCTTCTATTTCCACACGGGAACCTATGAGCTACCTTTCAAAAAACAGTCGCTGGTCTTTTTCATTTCTAAAAAGTATAGACTTCAATTATAATTGGATACTTTCATTCAGGAAAACACTATTCTGAATATTTGGGGATCTAATTTTTGCATAAAGGCCCTGAACAAAACAACCACCTCCACATTCTAAGCTTATGCTATTCCCAGTGACAGCTTATAATCAGTACATTTTAAAAATCGTGATACTAATTATACAAAAAACACACGAGAACTCTGCAATAATAATAACCAACATTAGCCAATGGATGCCATGTGGCAGGACCTGGATCAGAAAAATGGCCTGAATGGGCTATTGCACCGGCTGTCATGCTGCAGGTGAAGCCGAGCAAGCGAGAGCCCCACACTATCTTGGTCAGCTGAGGTACAAGAAAGGATTGCTTAACTTACTTTACATATATGACCCAGGAACAGAGAGGTCCTGTAGCCCTCGTACATGGGTACACACACACACACACACACACACCCTCCTACAAATTTTTTATCTGAAATGATCTCCCGTCTTCAAGTTGAAACATAATCTAAAAGGATCCAACACAGGATCTATGTTAAAAACTACTAGTACATAGAAGGCAAGAAACAAGAATAAAAAAGCAAATGAAGAAAATTTGCTATGGAAAAGCTGAAAAATTGAGACAAAGGATTTTCCCATTCCAAAAAAAAAAAAATGTATCTTTGTTTAAAAAGATCTCAAAGCAGAAGACGACCAAAGAATAACAAAAAAGATAATAAATGAGCTGAAAGGGAGAGTTGAGCCTGTACGCTAAAGTTAGAATTGATCGTATCTAGATTTTTTTTCCTACTTCCATCCTTAACACAGAGGACTCTGGGCAAGGCTCCTGCTCCATGGAACAGATTCCATAAAATGGCTTTCATTCACTCATTTTACTTGCTGTAAAATATATAAGAAATAAAACCATAGTTCTCATTTTGTAATCATATCACAAAAAGGTTGAGCCAGCAATTTACACAAACCTGTATTTTTCTTGTCTGCAAAACTGCTTATGAGAACATTTTTACCTCGTCTAGACAGCCTTAGACCGTATGATGACCAGCACTGGGCTATTTTAACCTTGACTTTAATTTGGGAGGCAGGAATCCATGAGGAGTGAGATTAGTTTCCAGGGCCCATTCCAACCAATTATGTCACTTTTGAGTTTTGTAAAAATAGCGTAGTGTGCGCTCTTAGAGCAAGTGGGACAAAAAACAGAAACTAGAGTTAACTCACAATGTAACATTCCTTTTACTTACTGGTTTCCTTTGCTTGTCAGCTGGAGTGCTTACTTTGAGAAGAGTGAGCCCCCAAATCATCCTGGACACCAACAGAAAAAGCCTCAGACCCTGCTTCTGGACTTTGTGGTCTAGAAAAGGGAAGGCAGTAAACATTCACCCATTCACTTTCAGACAGCTGCCGCAGAGCGTCCCTCCCACACACAGTGCTGAGCATGGATCTGCAATACTTTGAGATTTAAGTGTCTGGTGTACAGGATTTCTAAATCCTATGGGACACTGAAAATGGACTGCAGCAATTTCTTTCTACATTCTCTGGGGAAAAGGTGCTAAAACCAAAACATGAATATTGAAAAGATATCTTAAGTGTAAACACACTAACCTAAATATATGTAAAGGAAAAGACTCCTAGATAAAACACCCATTTTAACTTTGGAGAAATTAACTTCTCTCCGTAGTAGTATCTCCTCAAAATCCTAGAAAACATTCACATGGAAATGTCATTTCCCAATAGGTTTTTGATGAAATAGGGGTGGCCCTCACCCAGAATTTCCTTACTGTCATGATGCCCCATCATCACCAGTCCCTATCCTCCTTTGGTCAGCAAACAATGGGAAAAGAGAATGGTAAAATTAAGCACAAAGTATAGAAAATTGTTCAGATATTTCATAATAGCAAAAAAAGATATAAACCAAAATAAATGAGTTCCACTAGACATAGTACACGTACAGATTAATACCAGTAAAAATACTATGCTTTTTTTCTCCTACATTCTTTCTTATTTATGTTAAACAGTGAAGTGATAATCACAGCAAATTTTAATGATGATGTATAAAGAAAAATATTTTCAAAATGCAATAAAGACAGTGATGTCTTAAGAAAGTTTAAGTTTTATAGCATAAGGATGGATATAATAGGTATTTGTCTAACGTAATATATTGTAATATGTACATCAGGGGTAGATTATCTAGATTTTGCTCTGGATTTATTCCATGAACATCCACAACAGACCAGATTGAATGCCTGTGCAATTTAGGTACAAGAAAAATATAGATTAGAAATAACAATTGACATAAGATAATTAAAATATGAGCATTTCATTATATTTTTGTACTGTGTTTCTAATTATATAAACTAAAACAAAAAACAAACAAAAAAAACCCCACTTAGTTCTATCTAAAAAAGCACAGGCAATTGATAGTCCCTTGGGGAAAGTGGAATATTACACAGATTACCATTCCTTAAACTCAACAACTATTTATTTAGTTGTGGTTTTGAAAACTAGGATAAGAATCCATTTACTCATGTTCCTTCTGGGAAAAAACATCTGATAACTACAGACAAGAAATGTTAATTTTCATGCTCTAAGCATAAACCAGTGCAAAGACATAGGTCTTATTTGGTTTTTTAGTGCCATTTAAATGTGTCTTTCCATCTGAAATTTCTGCTTAAAATTTATATAACAATGTTGAATGATAAAGTAGTAAGGAATAATTTCTATTTCATGATCTAAGAAATAATGTCCCTAAAATGAAATTTTCAAAGTTTAGTACCTGGAAACTTTGGGCGTAGTGTTTTTTGGGAAAAAATAAAAACAAAAACTGATTGGTAGTTAAAGGTTTAAAAGACTCTATTTACCCAACTGTTTTTACTTAGTATTTCATGAAATATCTGCCTAATACCATTTAACATAGCAACTTAATGATAGAAATCACATAAATTATTTATTTTTCCTTTCCAAGTGTGGGAATACTGGGGGTTCTATATCTGATAATACTGTGTTCCATGTTTCAATATTAAACAGATATACACCAATGTAACCTTTAGGCCATAACATGAAGTGAACCAAATTTACATTTCTCTTTCCAGGTTTTTAAATGTATCTTCCCCCTTTTCTTTTGGAAAATTCATTTCAGGAAAAGCTATGAGTACCTGTATGAAATCATTATGTTACTTTTTCCAGAGAAATGCCCATTTTTTGTTATCACCACTTGAGGAATAAAAGTTAACTGAACTTGAGTAATAAGAGGTATCATGGTGGAGTGCAAAGAGCATAGCCCAACATAGGAGTAAGACAATGTATGTTTGCACCCCTTCCTTAACTATGGAAATTAAAGTAAGATATTTAATTCCTCAGAACCATGATTTCCTAGTATATATCTAGAACATGATACCATTCTTTTAGGGTCACAGGCAAGATTAACTCAGAAAGCAAGCACTTAGCACAGAGCCTAGCATCTGGGGGTGGGGGGTGGGGGCAGCTGCCTAGCTATTTATTAATGTATATGTGTGCACATATGTAATAAGAAATGGAAGGATTCTCTCTACCTTTCTTCCTTTCCTACTCTCTTCCTCCCTCTCCCTCTCTCCCTTTCTTCTTTTCTACAACAGGTGAAGCTATCTGATCCATAAAGTAAAAGGTATCGTGGGGAAGTGTCTCCTTTTTCCCTTCAACTATAGGAGAGCTGTGGTTTTAAAAGCCATGGCCTCTTGAACTAGCTCCCTTTATCCTCCAGGAAGGTTAACATCTGGTCTTTTTCAATGCATCACCTACTTCTACTGGGGTGGGGGAGCAAGCGGGGAGAGAGGAAGAAAAATTGAGCTTTGGCTAGGATGGGATCAAGAGGGGGATGTTAAAAGGATACCAGGATACAGAACCCTGGAATGAATGCCATTCCTAAAAGGAACTGCAGAGTATAATGGGTGATTGGAAAGATTCTGGAGGGAGGAAGACTTCTTTAAGGGACACTATTCAATACCTAGGACCCATAATGGTTCCAGGGAACTGATGCAGCTAATCATTTCATGAATCGTTTAAGTGAGAACACTTGGTAGCCACATAGAGCTATTTCTGCCAACTCAGTTCATGAATAGGGATATCTCCCTGTCTTTATGCAGAAGCCTCTTCTGTCATCTGCCCATTAACCATAATGATGAATATGAGAATTCCCATTCTGTATCATTCAGCTACTCAGTGCGGACATCTCCCAGCAACACTTGAGAATTTAAAATATCAACAGAGATCACAACACTCCCAAAATTCAGAAGAGAAACTCCTGAATCTACATTTTAGGATAGGATTGGGCATAGCAGGACACTCTCGAGTCCGAGAACACCCATTTTTAATACATACTTTAGAATAGCTAACATCTATTTAGCTCTATGTGCCATGCACTGAGCTAGTTAATTACATGCACTGGCTTTTCCACAGTAACTCTCTGTGGGGTAGGCACTACACTCTTTTCCACTTTACAGATGTCAAAACAAAGGCCAAAGATATTTAGTAAACTGCAAGTGCTTCTCATGTGTCAGCAGATGACAGAGCCTAAACTCTATTCCAGGTGTGGCTGACCCCAATTCCCATGCATTTAACCACTATAAATGGATTAAAAGAGACTATTACTTGAAAAGCCAAGAGTGGAAAAGGGACTGAGGTGGGAAATGGAGAAGTGGAGAAGTGGTGCTTCCTTATCCTGAACTCAAGCCAGTTAGGTAGTTGCTAACTAAGAAGGGAATTCTCTTATAATGAAAGTGTATGGTACAGATGAATGTAGCTCTCCTATTAAAAAAGCACTGGGCACATACACCTCAGGCAGTACCGGTGTGAGTGTATTTCCCAAATGCATTCTTTTCATTTAGTTGCTTGATAGGCAGTTCCTGCTTTAGCTTTTGTGTTCTCCAAACCACAGACAGACATATGTTATCTCCATGAGGTTTTCATGCAGTGCCTCTTCATAGATTTGAGACAAGAAAATAATCCTCCACCCCAAAACACACACACACACACACACACACACACACACACACACACACACACACACTCTACCTTGGGGAATGGAAAGGATACAGAGCACACCAACTCTGAAGAATCTATCTTCCACTGCCTAGCTTCTTCAACTCGAATCCCTTCATTGTTATCGATGGATAAGAGACCAAGTTTCCAGCACCAGTTTCTGGCCATCTCCTTTGTAAGTCATATGTCAGTAGTCTTTCTTACTTCATTTTATGTGGCAGAACAGGTACAATCTGTCCTCAGAGATCTGGTCAAACCTGAGATCATAATAGTTCTATGTTAACATCAGTTGCTCCCCTCAAAAGAAAAGAAACTTTGAACTCTTTCTTTCAACAATAAATCCATCTTCTTATCTCTAAACTCTTTCATAAACCTCACTTTTTCACTGCTGGTTATACAACAGTAGATCTGTGATGAGGGTAATGACTTCCATTGTAAAGCTATGCAAATGAATTCCAAGTGTGCTGTCAGATGATGAAAGGAAAAATGATGACAATTTTATTCTACTTGTTCTAGAGTAAACATTGGTAAACTAATTACACGATACACCTCCACTGAATATCTATGAATGGAGCAAGAGTCTCTGATTACTGATTTTGTCTTTATTTCTATTTGATAAATTACATTTAATTATCCTGTAATTAGATAACACCTTTAGCATTAAAAAAAATAAGCCATGTAATAAGGTATAATTTCTGAGAACAGCATAAATTCTAAAGATTGTAAATAAAGAGACCACATGATAACTGTGAATTCATCAGAACAGTTTGGTTTATATATTTTTTAAAAAGACTGCTTTGCATAATACGGAACGTTATTCAAAGTGTCAATTCTAGAATTCTTTATGAAAAAAGCAATTGAGGAAACCAGTCTTACATGCAAATGCATTTTATAAAAGATAAAATTCACCTAGCTACTAAATGAAGCCTTGGAAATTAAAAAAATTACCCACCAAATTCCCCCTAATTGAAGCAACTACTAATTAAATCAAGTACTTAACTAGTTAATCACAATTAAACAGTGAATTTCAAACCCTCTCCTAGTTGACATTTACCAGAAATTATCTACTTTTCTCTCTTCAGTCCCCTCCAAGCACCCACTGCTTTCCTGCATTTCACATCCAAATCAGCAGGGTGAGGTATCTGGAAACCACTTTCAGCAAGGTCCTTTTGTCCAAGGTATGTCTTTCTGATCAAAACAAGAAAATGACAGTGGCTGCTTTCACAACTCACTTCCCTATTCTGTTATGTAAAATGCCAACAAAGAACAGACATGGCTGTTGGCAATAACGGTGACTCCAAATCTGGCGACTACCAGATTAGAGGCAAAGGGGCAGAGGAGAAAAGGGCATCTTGGTAACTTTCATCCGACTACTCATCTACAGTTTTCCTATATGTTATATATTTAGAAAAAACATTTACCCCAAGCCATAGTAACATTTGGGGAACAGTGACAAAACTTTCAGAATACATCAGAAATCATATCTTCTTTAGCAAGTCTTGGCATGAAAGTTCTAACATTGTTCTCTTTGATCACATTGTAGTTATAAATTCCCCCTTTCATGCTACCTGTAAAAACCATCTATACTATATTTTCTCCCTTCAATTTTATTTTTCTAGGTGATCAGAGTTTCTACTGAAAATGATATTTAAAATCCATTTACCACAGCCATCTGGAATACTTGCCTCATTAACTGAAGATTTTGGATCACGGTCTCAATCTCCATTCCAACTCTTATGCTTGTCTTAGATGATTCCAAGTCAGTGTTGATGACCGAAACTACACACCAGTCTTTCATTACCACAGTGTGGTCTCCAAGATCGCCATTTTATCTCATCTAACAACTCCTTTGGGCATATTCTGCACACCGCCGTCTACAAAGCTTCCCCAGCTTTGGAACACTAAATTCAGACATCATCCTCCCTGAGCACATCATCCTATCCCTCCATCTTGTTTACTGAACCACTTCTGCTCCATCTGTTTTCCTACCACAGTGAGACCATTAATCCATAGACCCCTCTACTTTATTCCTATTATAGCACCTTCACTTTTCATAATATTGTTCCTGCATAAAGAAGATGATGTGACATGGCAGTAGTTCCTGTTCACACAAGCCACTGAGGTAAGCATTTCTAGCTTTGAGAGAAGTAGCCAAGGAGAGAGAGAAAATGAGAAGAATAAGGACAAAAAGTAGACTTAACTGTCCTTTTCCCTCAACCAACTGGTGTTGAACTCCTCTATCAACAGGCCACCTGAGAAAGAAGAAATGAAGGCAAGACACACTTAGATGAAGAGAAACATTCATGAAAAGAATTTTGAACTTTGAATTAATGGAATATTTGCTCCCAGAGACTACGTCTTTGTCTTTGAGTTATCTTTAATTGTCAAATTTGTTTTTCTACCCTCAGTGGAAATGGGAGTTCCACCTCAAGATGAATTCAGAACTAAAAAATTCAGATAGACACTTTTGCACTGGAAGTCATTGTATGTAATTCCAATCTACCAATTAGTGTTTGTGGTCCATTAGGTTACTCACTCTTTTGCTAATATTCTGAACATAGGTTCCCTGTTGTCCTTTAGTTATATCTCTCACAATAATCCAGGATGCATCCAGCCAACCATCTACCTACCCTGTGCAAGCTGTGGAGCTAAGGGGAAAATTCATAAACCCAAGGAGATTAAAACTATGAAAAACTAAAATGAGACTTCAATCCTGCCTAGAAATACTGCTAGGTTTCTCTCGTTAACTCTCACCAACTTGCCATTTCTTCCTTCCACTTTCTCTCTCATTATAATACATGAGGTATTGTAGGAGGAGATCATGCAGAGGATGAGACTGCTGTTTGACTCTCAAGCTGGATCCAGGAAATTGGAGGCTCTGTACCTCCTCCCTTGTCCTTAGAATGTATAGTCTACATTCTGCCCACTGTTCTCACACTAGGAGCCACATGTAGGATGTGACATTGAGAGAACAGTGTGATACTGAGACCATCTGGACTGTATACATGACTGAACCCCATTAAGGCCTCCACATAAACCCTTAAGATCCTGGTGGGCAGATGCAGAGATCTACTCATCTTGCAGTTACTCAAGATAAGCCTCCTATGTAAGCTCCCTTGCTTATTAAAACTGCCATCTACCAATCTGGGGTGCCCTGCCTCTTTCTTCGATCTCTCCTTGCCCTCTATGTATAGGGGCCAGTTTTGAATTTCATCCAGGGAATTCCCTGATTTCAAACCTAGCCTCTTCTCTTCATGGGCAATCCTCTTTAAGGAGTTTTCTGTTTTTAATAGTCTTCGTACTTTACTTTTCTTTCTCTCTTATATCTACTCCACCCTAAAAATCTGTCCCATCACACAATTAGTAACTTTCCTGTATTCTGGAATTTCAGAGACTAGGTCTAAGGCAATTGAGAAATGTATCAACTTCTATTTTGCTCTCATGCAGCTGCCATCACATCCAAGGAAACCTGATGAGCACGGAAAGGAGAGGGAGGCCGGGTGTCTGTACATCTTATACAATGACAGCCTCTTGTCTCCTCATCCCTCCACTCTCCATGCCTCCAACTCCTCCTCATTCTCCAACCACCATAAAACCTTCTCTGTGCTGTCAGAAGACCCTCCTTACTTTACTGTTTTCTTCATCATGTTGCAAGTCTTCTCATTTGCATATCTTTATGCAATGGAAGAACAGTCTCCACAGTTGACAAACTTCCAACTGCAGATTTAGAGGGCCAACCTGTAATTTTGGCTAGGCCTTTAACTATCCAAAAATGGGAACATTACCTTAAAATCATGTTAGTTTGTGAATTTTACCTAATCATAGATTAAATACAATTTGTTTAAGTCACACATTTACAACCCTTACACATTCCACCACAGGGATCACCTTTCGTAAGGTCAGCACCAGCAACCATGTATCTAAGGGGAACTTTTATTATTATTACCTTACTTGACTTTAAGAGGTATCTGATATAGTTTATTACCCATCCCTATATACTCATCATTTTACAAGCAAACAAATCCCCTCAATCCCGGGACCACATGACTACACTATCTCCTGATTTTCTCCTCTGTCTTAGACTACTCTTTTAGGGCTCCTTTCTCAGCTCTTCCTCCTCAATTTGATTGTTAATATTTGATTTGCACAAGGCTCCAAACTAAATCTCATTTTCTTTTCATTCTATCTTCTCTTCCTGGATGTTCTCACTCAGTCCACAGGCTTTAATTTTTATCTATGCATTGATCACTCCCAAATGTTTCATCTATAGCCCAAATAATTCTTCTGAGCTCAGATCCACATAGAAACATCTAAAGGTCATGATCAAACTCAACATCAAAATCATTGTCCCTGTATTTCTTCTCCAAAAGACTTCTCCATTATTCTCTATTTTAGTTTATAGCACTAGCCTTTATCTCCCTAGTAAGCCAACAATCTGAGAAGTGCTATTTCATAAAAACATGTGTGTATATGATAACATAAAACAGGTTTTTTTATATGTGTGTTACATTCAGAAAAATGTTTGAAAGTCAAATTTAACATATAAATTGCTTAGAAAAGTGTCTGACATCCAGTAACTACTCTAAAATGTTAATAATTATTACCACTATTGTCTTTAACCCATCATTCTCCTTCACCTGCCTCTCCACAACCAATCTATCTCCAAATCCTCTTGTTTTTATTCTCCAAATATATCTTTATCTATCTACTTCCCTCCAATCCTTTTGTGCTGGTCTATTCTAAGCAAATTTCTCTCTCACCCAGTCTACTCTAACACCTCCTTCCTAACTGTTCTTCAGATATCCACTCTTGCCCTTCTTCAGATTTTTCCCCACTTTGCTTTCAGGGTGAGCTCTTCATGAGGCCAACCTGACCAAATCAACGCCACTCGCTCCTCCTTCAAAATATTCATTATTAATGTGGTCTACATAGCTTCAAGCTATATACATACAGATTCACTCATATCACTCTCCCACTCTGCCTATATATTCCAGCTTCACTGTCCCTTCTCTCAAGTTTCCTGAACACACCAAACTCCTTTCCAAATCTGGGTGAGCCTCCATAACTTCTGTTTTCTCTGCCCAGAACACAACTGCACACTGCCTCCCATTTCCTACTTTTTGTTGGCTACCTTCCACTTATTTTTTTGGTCCAAGTTTACAGTTTAAATTTATAGTCTCCAGAAGCTTTATCTGATACCTTTCCATCAGTAATTTCAAACTATAAATCATGGTCCATACTGTGTTCTGAAATCAATTCAGTATATCTATAACCATTGTATTTTTTAAAAGTGGTGGAATGTTGTCAGGGCATGAACTGGGATGGGATGGGATGGGACATATAAGGTATTCCATGTAGTTAATGAAAAACACTATTTTATAAATTTGTGTATGTGTGTGTTGGTGATGTAAGTTATGTTTTTTTACAGTGAGTCACATTCAAACAGAAGTTTGAAAGCACAAATTTATAAACCACTGTTCTAACATTAATATGTTTTCATAACAACAACATTTGTGTTTCAGTAAATTTAGTTTCATTTAGTAAAATGAACACACTCAGGCTGTTATGTGTGTATCTGCAGTGTAAGCATTTGTTTTAAGTAAGATTTAGGCAATAAAGTAAGCTAAGACTTAACCCCCATTAAATAATGTGTCCAAATATATTACATAAATAAATATAAATAATGTGTCAAAACCTCCGTTAAATAATAGATCTCCTAAAGTTGAGCCTACATCAACAAGGGTTTCTTTTCTCAGCATCTATCAGGAAGCTATAAAATGAGAAACGTAATGATGGATCTTTTGCTACAGGTGCTGCTACCCTGTTAATTTCAGGTTCAGCAACCGCTATAAACATGGGCCTAGCAGGCAGACATAACTGTGTTCTAATGCCTTCTCTCCTGGGTACCAGTTTCAAAAGTTTTGCAGGAAAAAAGTCTCCAGAAAAAAGGTCTCCTTACACAGCTCCTTGAGGTTTCTTGTTTTTCCTCATTTAACTGTTGGAAATGACATTCCCTGCCTTACTGGGTTATAAATGTTAAATGGTATAATTTAGAATAGTTTCTAGAATAGTTTCTATCAAGTGGCTGACATTTGATGAATGTTGTCCCGTTCTTCTTCTCTATTCCTTTTCCTTCTCCAATCCATAGATGCAGTTCTTTTTCTATGTACAATAAGCATCCTGAGACTCCTGGCTTGGTCTCCTGAGAAAGGCTTTTCTAACATATATGATCATATTTCATACTTGTTTTCTAATGTAATTATAATTGAGTTATTTTCAGGTACACTGCAAGCCAAACTAATGTTTTCATGAAGTGTTTCTTAATTTTTTTCATCTTATTCATCTCTTCTTCTATTGTCCTATTCATAGCTGAACAGGCCACCTGTTTGGACCAGTCTCTCTCAGTAATTCACATTCAAATGTTCCAAGTTACTTTCAAACATTCCAAGTCAAGTTTGGAAATCTTCTGTATAAATGGGATTGTATGCTATCTGATATAGCTATGCTGTCAGTTTTTAGAGGATTATGTCCATAGGTTTAAGGAAAATAAAGTAGGTCTCTAAAGAAAGATCCTATTATAGCTATGCCAAAATATGCTTTATGAAAGAATTGAAATGGATATCATGATTTGATTGACCTAACAAAAATTTACTATTTTACTCCACTTTAATCCAAGACTACGGAGTCTATAACATTTCTTAGAATGTCCATAAAATTCTATATAGGTGATCTATTAAAGAAATGGGATGGGAAGAAGCAGTTAGGGATTTAACAACTCATTGGAAGTTGTAGGACAAGTAGCATTTCCAATACTAATAAAAGTCTTATTATTAAAATGTAGATAATTGTGGTTAGCAAGTTAGGGGAGGTGAGATGTTACAGTTTGATTCTCTCCTGTACATCTGAAGCCACTGATTTCACATGTCCCCCGATGTGGAAGAGAGCTAGAAGAAATGAACAAAGGTGAGTTAGCCCCACTAACTACCAAAATATCCCCAGAAATTCATATTAAAGAATCAAGCATCTACACTAATTCTTTAAAGATTTTTTTCTTGCCTTTTAAGTGAAACTCTTTCATCCAGACATGCCTGTTTCTGGATGTCAAAAAGAAAAGGAAAATTGAGCGTAATGGTTTTAAGAGACGTAACTTTGAAAGCAGCATCACCTTTTGAGCAATCTAGTCCTCAATTTATAACAACCCTGATTTCTAAATGTGCTTATTTCATAACATGTTGAAACATTTCTAAAACCTGGTAACAATATTTATCTGAGTAGATTCTTTATTTCAGAAAGTAATAGGCAGACAGTTTGCTCTTGAACAAGGTCACATGTTTTAAAAGCTGCTGCATAGAGAATACATAATAAGCATAATCATGATTTTCTTTATGCTAGACATTCATAAATAACTTGATGCTTCATAATTTAAAGTATTTTTATTTTATTATTATTTTTTGTTATTGATCACCAGCAAATTAATGTGGCGTCTGAAATCCCTTATACATGAAGAATATAAAGATATATTCTTTGGATGATTTTCCCAAGAGATAAATTAAAATCCGGGCTCAGTTTTTTAAGTCTGTAATAACTAAGCAGGTGTCTGCTCTGTGAACTGAATACAAAATTCAAGTGTATATAAACAGAATGTTTGGTTTGAATTAGAAAAAAAATTATGGTGTTTTTTAGTTGATTTGTTAAATCACTGTCACTATCCAACTCCAGCTGGCTTATCTACCTTATGTACTTTATTTCAATTAAGTTCTCCAAGTTCTGTCTGATTTCTACCATTGGATAACAGAACTTGGAGAACTTAATTTTTAATCATAATTCTAGATGGAAATTTGGCAAAATTCTCTTTTGTAAAAATTTTCAATATATATCTATGTTTTTATCTCATTTCAACAACTGAAAATTCACGGGACAATCTCTTAATTTGTGAAAGATTGCATCTAATTACCAAAAAAAAACACAAAAAAAATACTGGTTTTATTAAATTTTGAATTAAATTTTCCTAATGAGGGGCACCTGGGTGGCTCAGTCAGTTAAGCATCTGCCTTCGGCTCAGGTCATGATCCCAGGGTCCTGGGATGAAGCCCTCATCAGCTTCCTGCTGAGCAGGGAGCCTGCTTCTCCCTCTGCCAACCACCCCTTTGTGTTCTCTGTCTCTCTCTCTGTTAAATAAATAAATAAAATCTTTAAAAATAAATAAATTTTCCCAATGAAAAACTAAACTAATCTAAAACAAATTTTTTAAAATGATTTTTGCCACAACTCCTCATTAGGGGAATAAAAATCAGATCTCTGATATATATGCTTTAAAAAATTATGTTTGAAAACAAATGATTAAACAATGTATTTTTGATTCCTGGCCATCTAATAGATAATTTTGGTTGTTTCCTCTTGGGTATGTTTGCAATGAACCATCTTTAACCAAAGCCAAAATTCTTACTCCTTATATATGTTGATTATTAAGAAGGAGAGTAAAAAGAGAGGAAGACTAACATCATTGGAATTTATAACCGGGAGGTAGGCATTATGCTGGACACTTTATGTTTATTATCATATTTAATGTTCTAGCATTATGACACCAGAAAATAAAAACTAATCAAGTAATATGTAATACTAAGCAGTAGTTTTAAAAAGTCATTTGCAATGAATTAGACTTTTACACTAGATTTCTAAAATGTGGTCTCTCTCTCAACATCATTTCCATCACTGGTGACATATTTTGGTGTTGTGCTAGAATTGTGTAGTATAAGTCATTTGCATTTCTTGTCCTCAGTGGCTTTGAAATGTGTATGTTTTAAATTAATTATATTGCAATTAATTTTGATTTGCAGCTTCTTTTCAATCATAATGAATTTAGAAAATTAATTAACAAGATGACAACATACAAGAATGGGATTAGGTGAAAGACCCATATCCAAAACCACATAAGAAATAAAATGTCAGCTGTCATTTTAATTTATTGTCCCTTATCACTTAACTATCAAAAGATATAGTTCTGACATTTAGAAGAAAGACGACGTGCATAATAAATGTCAAGTCTTTTTCTTTCCCCTCCAAATACAACTTTATTTTCAAAAAGCATAACAACAAAAATGCAGGTGTCATGTAATTTGTTCTTCTTTTCACACTATAAGCTTTGCCTAGAAACATGCATCAGCCAAACCTGATATCTGTTGCCTAGCAACCATATGACAATTGTATGACTTAGATGACCTGGATATATTTCTGATTGTTAACCCTTACACAACAGAGTTAATTAAACACTTAGAAACTTAATAGGGTTCCCAGGTAAACAATACTGAAGTGGAATTTAATTTTAAACTTTAACAATTTAATGAGGTTGATTTTCTTATTAAAGGAATTAAAGAATTGAAATAAACATGGTAAAGAGTTCTTAAAATAGCAATAAATTATGTAAAAAACAGAATGGCTTGAATCTTCTCATCTATTAGACTTAAGAATAAAAAGTACACTGTGTAACTCTTATAACTGAAGCCTCAGTTTCTACCATTATCATCCAATTTACATACAAGCTCGTTCTTTCAAAATTTCAATGTCACAAAAAATTCTGAAAAATAAAATCACTGACATTAGCTCAGTTTTGTCAATGACAGACTTCTCCAGTGCTTAAAACAAAAATCATAAAATTAAACAAAGAGATGTTAATCTGCCAAGCGTTCAAGCAAACATATTAATCTCTAATGTAAATATGGAACAATAAAATTAATGACTACATTTGTTAAATATAGTTATGCTTCCAAAAATACACTTACTGGATATATTATGTAGGCACTCACAACTGAAAGATAAAGAGACAAAGAAGAGAGAGACTAAAAGTTTTTGCAAAACAGTGACATTTAAATAAATACAATTTTGCCACATCTTGAGGTTAAAAAATAATCAAATGCTTTGCTGAACTCTCTGACACTGTAATCTTTAAATTGTTAATTTCCACTAGGAACCAAGTGTTCAAAGTTCCTCTGAAAAATTCGAAGTAATTATAAATAGAATAATTTTTATCACATTGGTCAAACTACTGTTAAATTTTATATGAGTTGGAATCAGCAAAAAAAATTGTGTCTGTGTGTCTGTGAATGTACAGTAATTAAGAACAAAACCAACAGGGTACTCATATATTTAAATTTTTAAATTATTAATATTTATCATTAAGAATATCTTTCTATTATAATTAAATACATTTATTATAAAAATACATTTATAAAACCTTGAGTGAAAAAGTAGATTCATTTGTAAATGGGCTCATATTGCAATATTGACAGATGACCTCTACTGCAGAGAAAGACTTTGACTCTTCCAAGATAAAATATAATACAGTTCATTGTAAATGGTTATTTGAATATATGAAATATCAGCTTAAAATCAATGGGACCAATTTGTATCATTCGGTTAATTTATAAAGTTGTAAATGTAATTCAGTTGATGTTTTTTAACTCAGTGAAATATCTTAGTAGGGCTCTTTTCCCAAAATTTAAATTGTAGAATTTGGAAGGTGATGAGAGAAAAATTAAGATAACCTGATGTTCTAAGAGTTTTGCAACAAATTGAAAAAGAAAAGATGATAATTAAAAGAAAAATCAGAATCAAGACAAGATGTTAGTTGTTATTTTTATTATAGAAAGAAAAAAAAAGAATATTCTCAAAGATAGAGAGGAAGAACAGGGCAATAACAACAATGAGGAAAAAGACACCAGTGATGGAATGGAAGGATGATTATTGTGGAAGTGAATCTGAGAAGAGAAAGAAAGGGAAAGTTTCCCAAATACAGGTGGAAGAACATCATCTGGTATTAGGATTAAAGAGTGAAAGTTTATTTAGGTGCACAATTTATATATTGAGCTGAACAGCGGGGAGGGAGAAGTATAGAGATTTAAGGTAAGTTTCATCTTTGCTTTCTCCCTTTACCTGGATGTAGCCGGCTGGGTCTTTTCAGACCTTAAAGATGAACGAAAGATGAACAGCCTTCCCATTAGAAATTCTCCAGTACAGTCTGACCAAAGTCTGTTCTGGGAGGACTTTGCAGCAGCCATGGCTTTCTTCCAGCTCTGCCCAGGGTATGAATGCCCACCTGTGGGAGGGTGAGGAGGTCAATATAAATGGGAAGGAGACAAAAGCAGTTGGAGCAAGTGTCTTCGCATGCCTGGTAGAAAGGCCTTTAAATTGTTCCTACCATGCTCCCCTAAACATTATACCCTCTGTACATGTGCAAATATAAAGGACACAGAACAGTAGAACACTGATTCTATAGGACAAGAAGGAGAAAGAAATGAACTTTTAATGGACCCAGGCTTTATTTTGTTTTAAAATCAAACAGTTATGACCACTGAATTTTCGTATCGGATAAACCCAGATGCCAGTGTAGTCTTTGCAACCCCATAGCTGTGTAAACTTGGGCAAGTTATTGAATCTTTATGAAATGAGATGTTCCTTATCAATTGAGAAGACCAATACTTTACTAAAATGAAATGAAATGATGTATGTAAAACACTTAGGATAATGCCTGGCACATATTAAGTTCTTAAAAATAAAGGGAAAAGTGTGTGATTGGGGACTGCAGGATGGAACAAATATTTTGCACTTACAAACACATTTGCACATATTCTGATGCTATGCAAATAAGAAATACAAGAGACTTTCATTTTGTATCTACTTTGTATTCAATTTGAGTATATAAACTCAGTTTAGTCTTTAAAATCTTTGTGAAGCAAATACAGTTCCTGTCACTTACTAAATGAGAAGCCTATCGTTAGAGTAGGCAGTTCGATTCTAACAGGATACCTGAAGGCCAGCAAAGAGGAGGTCACGGTCAGCCCCTCGGTAAGTCAGAAGCCTGTCCTGGCAGCACTCCACAAGAAGCCAGATCAAACCAGAAAGGCCCAAGATGGCACGTGCCATGACAGGAAATCCTGATGAATAAAAAAGAAAAAGTACAAAATTCTGCATCCTTGCCCCAACTAATAGTCTGCCCCCTAGTTAACAACTGTCAATAAGAGATAAAAACCCTACCTCCAGGGGCTGCCTGGGTGGCACAGTGGTTAAGCGTCTGCCTTCGGCTCAGGGCGTGATCCTGGCGTTATGGGATCGAGCCCCACATCAGGCTCCTCTGCTGGGAGCCTGCTTCTTCCTCTCCCACTCCCCCTGCTTGTGTTCCCTCTCTCGCTGGCTGTCTCGCTCTCTGTCAAATAAATAAATAAATAAAATCTTAAAAAAAAAAAAAAACCTACCTCCAGGGCATGCAGCTCTATTACTCTCTCTTGAGCTCTCCTGCTCTCCTATCTTAAGAGTGTACTTTTCCTTTAATAAATTTTCCAGCTTGTGTGGCTCATCCACTGTGTTGCAAGTCTGTCCCTGAATTCTTTCTTGTGACAAGACCAAGAATCTTAGGCAATCCCCTCCCTTTGGGAGGGGCTGGGTTGAGGCCCCATAGACTAGGGTCTCCCTAGTTCACCTGACAACACTGTGACTAAAATAATTTTTTAACTTATCAAAGTTGACTCATCTAGCAATTTTTAGAAGCTATTTTGTGCCTAGTGCTTTTCTAGATACTCCATATACAGAAGCCAATGATTAAGACAGAATGAAGGCAACCAGCACTAGTCTAACCTGGACTTTGTTTTAGTCCAAACCCTCTGCTCCTTTCCTACGCTACTTTCTAATTTCAAACAGCTAAATTGAATGCCCTTTTCCCTGGTGGTGAGCAACAACAAAGAGAATTCTAACAAGGTAGCCACAGTTTTAATCAGCATAAAATATCTAAACCACAGATTGAGTGGGTTTAGTATATAAATCCCAGAGGAAAGTTAATGAAACCAGAATGTTGAATTTATTACATATATATTCAGCCGTAATTGGCCAGGAGTAAATGTTAGTTTTATATAAGTGATCAGGCTAAAATAATTATATTGTTTTAATGTTAGTAAGAATTCAAGTTAAAGGTTAATAGAATAGCTGAAACATTTCCACGAATACTCATTGAGCACTTCTGAAGCACCAAAGTGTAATTCCTAACCCCTAAAGTAGGAATTAAGAGATGAAGATGAACAAGATTAGGAGTCTTGTATGGGACATAAGTAAGCAGGCAATGAGGATATATTGTGGTAGGTGCCATGATGGAGAATGTGTGTTATGGAAGCAGGTAAGAGAGTAAAAATGCAATTACATCAGGATTTGTGGGATTTGGGGGGAGGGGGAGTGGAATTTTTCTTGAAAAAGGTGTATCTAGAAAGAGAGCAGAAAGGGTATGATGATTAATTCTGTTTGTCAACTTGACTGGGCCACAAAGTGCTCAAATACTAGACTGGGTGTTATATGCAACTAATGAATCGTTGAACACTACATCAAAAACTAATGATGTACTATATGCTGGCTAGTTGAACATAATAATAAAAAATAAATTACAAAAAAATAAAAATAAATTAAAAAAACATTATTCTGGGTGTGTCTGTGAGGCTATCTCTGGATGAGATTAATACTTATTTGGCAGACTGAATAAAGCCTATTGCTCTTCCTAACTTGAGTGTACCTCATCCAACCCGTCGGAGGCCTGGATAGGACAAAGCAGCAGAGTAAAGGAAAATCCATTTATGCCTTCTGCCTGTCTTTGAGCTGGGACATTGGTTTTCTCCTGCTTTTGGACTTGGACTCAGACTGGAATTTATACCATATGTATTCTATTGATTCTGTTTCTCTAGAGAACCCTAACGAACACAGAGGGAGAATAATAAAAACGGAGTAGAGAAAGACGTGTCCCAGGCAATGAATATGGCAGGACAAAATCTCTGAAGCAGGATAGCGACTATGAGCTATTCCAGGAACTGGAAGTGGTTCAGTGGAACTGTAGCAGGGAATGTTGGGGACGAAGAACCAAGAGATGAGGCTAGACTAGACAGCTGGAACCATATCATAAAGGAAACTGTGACCCAAGTGAAGGAGTTTAAACTTTAATTTTAGGGCAGAAGAGAGCCATTCACATGTGTAGGCACAGGAGTGACATGATATAAATAACTCTGTTTCTGCATTTGTATCTATGCAAGAAGCAGGCTAACAAAATAGGATGTTGTTGCTGTCAACTGGGTGGATAATGCTGATGGCCTAAAAGGTGATAGGGAGAGAAGAAATTGGATTCAGCTAAGGAGGTAGCATTAAGAAGATACAGTGATTGACTGGATATGGGTTTGTTTATGGAGAAGGAAGTATTTGGATGATATCCAGTTTTTTTCCGAAAAATAAGCAGCTATATGGATGGTGATGCCTTTCGTTAAGATTTGTGTGGAGGAAAATTAATGAGTTCAGCTCTTCATAATTACTGTTTAAATGTCTGTAGCAAGGAACAGTAGGCAGTTTAGAATGCAGACATGGAATTCAGGAAGAAGACCTAAGTTGGTAGCATAGATCCAGAAGTCTTTGGAACAATTTGGGAATCTGTAATTATAGCTCTTGGAGGGAATGAGATCCCTCCAGGTGAGAGTATTCACATGTATTCATTTATAATAAGCTGAATGAATATAAAAATATGTAGAAGCGTCAATAAGGCACTTTGTATATCTACTTTCCATATTTAATACAACATTGCTGGTTAAAGAGAGGATTTTATGTAGACTGGGATCAAATCTGAAAGTGATTCTGTGACAACACCTCATATAGAAAAAAATAGAGGAGGGGACAGCCAGCATTGATAAGAAGATATAAAAAATTATTATAACAAGTATTACCTAGAGCAGGTATTCAAGAAATACTGATATCAAATAAGATGCATTTTGTTAACTTCATATAACTTAATGAACACACAAATGGCCAAGATTTATTATTTTTCTTCAAAATGTATTTGAACAATATATCTAGCTACCCGTAGTGAAACATGACTACACATTTTATCTCAAGGTGAAATGTGAAGTTCCCATTTCAAAAAACTTCATCATTCACGAAATAAAATTGTGTCTTGATGGTAATCACACAGCAGATTTCATGCATCATGTTACATTCAATTACTGTTAAATTGGTCAAACACCAGTGTGCACTATTTTTTTTTAAATATTTTATTTTATTTATTTATTTGACAGAGAGAGAGAGACAGCCAGCAAGAGAGAGAACACAAGCAGGGGGAGTGGGAGAGGAAGAAGCAGGCTTCCAGCAGAGGAGCCCGATGTGGGGCTCGATCCCAGAACGCTGGGATCACGCCCTGAGCCGAACGCAGACGCTTAACGACTGAGCCACCTAGGAGCCCCCCAGTATGCACTATTAATACAATGGATCAGTCAAAAGGCCAAATAGTGAGTCTAAAAACATCAATATCATAACAATTCATTATTGAGTGTACATTGCTCCTCAAAAATTGTATTTCTTAAATACTATCCAAATAACATAAATATAACTTGATTTTTTTCCTTTTTTCCCTCCTCTTTTCACCTTTAGGGTCTTAGCCTCTTGAGAATTACAAAAAAAAAAGCCAGTTCCTAGACAAGAACTTTCCCCAGCATACATTTAAAGAACAATAAATATAGTTGCTATTGAAAGCATAAAGTACTTCACAGGAAATGGATTAAGGAAAAGTTGAGGCAAAAATATAAGGGTGATAATTTTAATGACTAATATTTATTGAATGATGTTACTTGATGGACACTCAGCCAAGTACTTTACTTGTTAATTAAGACCAAAAATACAAATGATAAAGTGGTTCAGAAGAAACGGTGGCCAGAAATAAAGAGACAGGAAGTAATATTTCTTGAACACCAACATTGTACCAGAATCTTTGTATACACTAATAAATTCACTCCACTCAACAACCTTATCAAGTAAAACAGGATTCAAAGATGGATCTATTTGGCCACCAAATCCTCATGCTTTCCTCTGACTCTGCTGCTTTTACCTGTGTTCTGTAGCTTCATGGGGAGGATGAGATCCTGGTCCTAAAGTAGCTCTAAATCTTGCTGCTAGGGAAATTAACAAGAGACAAAAAAGACTTTGAAAGTAAAAAGGAAAGATTGATTTAAAACAAAATGCAACAAAGATGTCAGAATTGATGGCTTGCTAAATAAAGGAAAACAAAAAAAGACCTAGTCAGTGATACAGTCAATGGATATCCAAATTAAGAGCCAATGAGGAATTTTCAGCAGTGAAAAATGAGGTGCTACTGTTTTGAACAGAAGAGTAAATGTGTTCATATAACCTGAGACATAGAAAGTCATCTTTATTGATAAACAAGGGTCTACAGAAGGAAAGCACCTGGAAGACACATTGCTAGCTAGCCTCTTTCTAAAAGAGTAATATATTGTTAATATTATAAAATACTGGACCTTTCAACAAAATCTTCCATATATATTTTACATGATGTGGTAATAGTTTGAAATATAACATGCAAATATGGTGACTTTTAGTTGCATTTGAAGAGTAAATTTTTAGTGAACTTGGTCTAAAAATAAGAAAAAAAAATTTCAGTTATAATCCCAGGTCTTGTCTTATATAGTTGTAGAAATAAAGCACATAGGTATAATTCCAGGATTCTGAGGAAAAGCCAAATCAGAAGGCAATTAAGAGCTAACTACTATTCCATAGATCAAGAAGAATTTTATCCTGAGATCCACTATCTTGTGAAAGAAACTTTCAAGAGAAGACATGATTCTAAGTATTGTTACTGGATTTTAAAAATATGTCCCATGGGGGGAAAAATATGTCCCATGAAATAAAAATAGAGGCCAAAACCTCTCATGACAGATGTATATAGAAAAATGGTATTGAACATCAGGGCTAGGAAAGGAGGTAATCACTATTTCCCATTAGTGGCAGAAATAAAGTCTGGAATTTTTCTCAGGTATATAATTGAAAGGATATATGGGGGGGGGGTGCAGAGGCACCTTGGTGGCTCAGTTGGTTGAGTCTGACTCTTGGTTTCAGCTCAGGTCTTGATCTCAGGGTCGTGACTTCAAGTCCTACACATCAGGCTCCATGCTAGGTGTGGAGCTTACTTTAATTAAAAAAAAAAAAAAAAGGATATATAGGAAAACACTGACTCATTATTCTTTCATTGTGGGTGAAAATAAAATAAAATGGTAACCCTAAACTGCTTATCTCTTATTCTAGTTAAAATAGGATTGCCACAGGGTTTCATTTTAAAGGACTAGAAGCTGACAGATCGGAGGATGAGATGAGAAATTCTGCTTGACTCTAATGTGCAATGAGCTAGAACACAATATTAAAGCACCAGAAGACAGGACCAGTTCGAGTTGGTTCTCTCCATTCAATTGTTAGCAATACATAAAAATCATACCTGCACCACAATCTGCTACCCCAGATACATCCACTTGAAAAAAAAAAAAGACCATTAATGGTAATACCATTAAATTGCAATGTACTCTTCTCTTATTCCATTAATTTCCCTTAAATTTGCAAATATGTAATTTAACTATCCTTAAATTTATAATCTTAATAGATACTAAAATCTTTTTTAAATGCAAAAATAAAATTTGTCAATTTTCTCAAGGTTGTCATAGTTTTTTAAAAAACGAAACACAAAAGGGGAAGTTATTTAAAATAGAGAACAGAATTTAAATAACCATACCTATCTATATCTGCAAATATCTAGAGCTGCATATATTTTATATAATGAATTGTTTTTCAGCCTAGCTTTTCCTTGTTTTAATGCATTCCACGTTCCTTCTCCATCACTTGATTTAAATGCCCAAAGTTTTACTGTTTTTTATAGAAAAGATCTCTTGACATTATGCCTTTGACTAAATGACATGAAGAGCACACACCCACAAAAAAATTTTCTAAAAAGGATGTCAAAGAACATGACATGATAACATCAAACAAAGTTTAATATCGTTTTGATAATTTCAAATTTTCAAACTCCACAGAACTTGCTTTGCCTCTGACAGTTTAACCTTGTGAACTACAGCATGTTCTTTTTTTAATTATGGAAATTTTCAAACATACACAAATGTGAGAAAATAGTATAATGAATACACATTTTATCTACTCCTTCCCTAACAATTATTAACATTTATCAATCTCAGCATGTCAAAATTATATGCCTTTATTAAAGAAAGTAAACTCTGAACCACAAATATACCACAAATACTACTATATAATACCCTATACATTATAATTTAGATTTAAACTGGACCCCATAAACCTAAGAGTTTAATATATTTCCCTTTCATTAAACTACTGAGTTTATGGGATCTAGCTAAATCTAAATTTTATGTATGTAGGTACATACATAATTATATATTTACATATGAGGATATGTATATACCTCCTGCCCTCTTTTTAAAAATATTTCAAATTTCTATTTAGATTCTAGTTAGTTAACATATGGTGTAATATTAGTTTCAGGAGTAGAATTTAGTGATTCATCACTTACATGTAACACCCAGTGCTCATCACCAGTGCCCTCCTTAATACCCATCCCCCATTTAGCCCATCCCCCTGCCCACCTCCCCTCCAGTAACCCTCAGTTTGTTCTCTATAGTTAAGAGTGTCTTATGATTTGCCTCCTTCTTTTTTTCCTTCCCCTATGTTCATCTGTTTTGTTTCTTAAATTCCACATGAATTTAAAAAATTCATATGGTATTTGTGAAATGCTGTATAGTATTTGTCCTTGACTAACTTATTTAGCTTAGCATAATGCATTCTAGCTCCATCTACATCATTACAAATCTCTACCCTCTTTGTATTTTAATTTAAAAAAAAAAATTTTTAAGGAGGCTCCATACCCAGCATGGAGCCCAATGTGGGGCTCGAACCCACGAACCTGAGATCAACACCTGAGCTGAGATCAAGAGTCTGACGCTTAATCCACTGAGCCACCCAGGTGCCCCTCTATCTTCTTTTTTAAAGAATGAAATACTTAGTGGGTGCGGACTTAACTGGAAAATGTAATACTGGACTTCTAGTTCTGGGTCTACCATAGCAAACCACATAAACCCATGCAAGTCACTTATATTTGATATCTAGTGGCATCAGTTTCCTTCTTTCAAGGGTTAAGAGGTTAAAATCGTCTTCAGCTCTATTTTCTCAAAAGAGTACATCACAGTCTTATGCATATCAAGTTTATCATCATTATTTAAGATCCTGCTCTAATTTATGTGACTTTATCACAAAATTTGTATTTTTCTTTTGTTAAAAGATGCAAATTAATTGTTCAAATGTGCAGAACATATGTAAAACTAAAGGAAAAACAACTGACAACCAGGAAATATATTGTACACCACATCTCAAACATTTTTTAAAAGATTTTATTTATTTATTTGAGAGACAGAGAGAGAGAGTGCACAAACTGGGAGCCCAGTGTGGGGCTTGATCACAGAACCCTGGGATCATGACCTGAGCCAAAGTCAAATGCTTAATCAACGGAGCCACCCAGGTGCCCCAAATTAAACATTTTTTGAAAATTATTTCAATATGTCATGAGGAGAATTCTTCAAGAATGTAGTAGCACTTTCTGGGAACTCTTCTGTCAGTAGTGTGAGACTGCAAAATATCTATATGAATGAATAAGATGAAAGAAATCACTGAGTTCGTGTTTCCCAATCTAAGGACAGTAAAGAACATTATCCCCAGATTAAAAGAAAAGTCTTCAATTTTGAAGACCCCATTGCAGCTCAGAACTGGATAGGAATTTGTATTCATTATCTATGTTCCAGTATCCACAGATTTAGTGGCTTAAAAGGACATGAATTTATTATCTTACAGTTCTGTAGATAGAAAGACTGACACAGATCTCACAGGGCTAAAATTAAGGTGTTCACATGGCTGCTTTCCTTTCTGTAGGCTCTAAGGGAGACCCCATTTCCTGCTCATTCTAGTGTTGGCAGAATTCAGTTCCGTATGATTGCAAGACTGAAGACTCGGAGTCCTGGCTGTCAACAACTGGGGCCACACTTAGGTCCTACAAACCTCTCCCTACTCCTTGCATATAAAACACTACATCTCAACCAGTATGGGGCACCAAATCCTTCTCACATAGTCATCTCTCTCTTACATAGCCAGGAAAAATTCTCTGACTTTAAAGGAATGTGTGATAAGATTGGGCACACATGAATAATCTAGGATAACCTCCCTACCTCAAGGTCAATAATCTGAATCACATCTGCAGTGTAAGGTAAGACATTCACAGGTTCTGGGGATTAGGGCATGGACATCTTTGGGGGAGCCATTATTCCACCTCCCACAGAATTGCATTTTCAAAAAGAGCAGTAATTGGTCTGCTCCTCAAATTCCAGACTCAGGAATAGCAGCCTGCATTGCACACAAAACCTAAAACAGCCCCCGGTAATACTGGGCTTCCAAAGATTAGAAAGAAAAAACTGGGAAAAGTTCTGATTTCATGGAGATATTGCCACTTATTCACTTGTCTGTTTATTTGTTCATTTATTCACCCATCTATTAAATGTTTATTATGTGCCAGGCACTATACCAGGTGATAAGGAAACAGCTATAAATAACACAGACAACATGCCAACTGCCATGGAACTATGTCTAGAAGATGGTACACGCATTATGCACTACGTAAGTTTAAGTGCTGTATGTGCTATGAAGAAAAACCTATTGGGGTTTTCCTCAGGCCTGTTATATTGAAGCTACCATAGCATATGCTATCAAGAAAAGTGTCCCTGAGGAAGCAACATTAAGTTAAGAAATGAAAGATTAGGAGTTTGGCTGAAAAGGTAGTGACCAGGGAATTAAGAAACTGAGGATAAAAAGAAGCCATCCAAGACAAAGAGAATAGCATGTGAACAGGTTCTCAGTTATAAAGGAACAGTCTCTATTTTAGGAATAAATAAAGGACAAGAGAGAGAATAGAAAGACCAGGACTTCCTTAACATTTGCAGAGTCCAGGCTGGAGTACCAATGCAGACCCCTAACCAGCTCTCCTCCCCACCCCAGATCCATCATGGCCTTTGAAGTTTTCATACACACAAGTATGGACACCCCAGTCTTCATGTCCAAATTCTATCCATCCTCCCCAAACATTCATGTTTAAGGATCAGAAGACTTCATATTGTTAAATGGCAATGCTCCCAAATTTGATTGTCAGATTCAACACAATTGCTAACAAAATGCCAGTTAGAGGCAACAAATTGATCTTAAAGTTTATACGGGAATTCAAGGGACCCAGAAGAGCCAAAATGACCTAGAAAAAATAGTGCAGTTGGAAGACTCACAGCTCCAGATTTCACAATTTACTATAAAGCTACAGTTATCAAGACACTGTGCTATTGCCATAAGGTAAAACTACAGATCAATGGAAAAGATTTTAGGTCCAGAAATAAACTGTCACCCTTATGACCAAATAATTTTTGATGAGGACAATCCAATGGGGGAAAAGAATCATCTTTTAAACAAATGATCAAATGGTGCTGGAACAACTAGATACCCACATAGAAAGAAAGAAAGAAAGAAAGAAAGAAAGAAAGAAAGAAAGAAAGAAAGAAAGAAAGAAAGAAAGAAAGAAAGAAAGAATTTGGACACCTTACTCAGAGCATATACAAAATTAACTCAAAATAAAATAAATGTTAGAGCTAAAACACTTAAACTTTTAGAAGAAGATACAGGAGTAAATCTTTGTAACTTTGGACTATGTGATGGATTCTTAAGTTATGACTCAAAAACACAACAAATAAAAAGGTAGATAAATTGGATTTCATCAAAATTAAAAACTTCTGTTCAAGGAACACATCAAGAAGGTGAAAAGCAATCCACAAGATGAGAGATAATATTTGCAAGTCATATATATGATAAGGGACTTGCATTCAGAATACACGAAGAACCCTTACAAGCCAACAACGAAAAGATAAATAAACCAATTAAAAACAGGCAAAGGATTAGAACAGGAATTTCTCCACAGATCATATATCAATAGCTCATACGTGCGTGAAGATATGTGCCATCACCATTAGCTATCAGAAGTATGCATATCAAAACCAGGAGGCACCACTTCATATCTCCTAGATTGACTATGATCAAAAAGATAAAAGTTTTTGGTGAGGATGTAGAGAAATTTGAAATTTCACATACTGCTGGCGGGTAAGGAAAACAGTTTGGCAGTTCAAATGGCTAAACATGGTGTTCCCATATGACCAAGCACTTCTACCTAACTAAGAAAAATAAAAACAACCTCCACATAAGAACTTGTACGTGAACACTTAGAGCAGCATTAATCATAATAGCCAAAATGTGGAAACAACCCATCTACTTATCAGAAGATAATAAAATTGGGCTCATGTATATAGTAGAATATTATTGGGTAACAAAAAGTGAAAAGTAATGAAGTGATGATCTATCACATACAGCTACATGAATGAAGCTCAAAACATGATCCTCAGTGGAAAAAGTCAGTCACAACAGACCACATATTGTATTATTCCATTTATATGAAACATTCATAATAGGCAAATTTTAGAGATAGAAATATGTTGTTTTCCAAAGCTGGGGTGTGTGGGATGAGGGTACGGGGTTTCTTTTTTGATAGATTAGATTATGATGACAGTTGTACAATTGTGAATATACTCAAATTAATATAAAAATTAATTGAATTGTACACTTTAAATAAGGTTGATTTGCATGGTATGTAAACTCTATCTCAAGAAAGCTATTTAGACAGGGGTGCCTGGGTGGCGCAGTCGTTAAAGCGTCTGCCTTCTGCTCAGGGCGTGATCCCGGCGTTCCGGGATCGAGTCCCACATCGGGCTCCTCTGCTGGGAGCCTGCTTCTTCCTCTCTCACTCGCCTGCTCTGTACCCTCTCTCGCTGGCTGTCTCTCTGTCACATAAATAAATAAAATCTTTAAAAAAAAAAAAAAAAGAAAAGAAAGCTATTTAGAAAAATGCCTACTATGGATCTGCGTCCAGCATCCTGGCTGTTTTGTATGTTGTTTTCAAATTCTCATTCCTTTATTGCTTTTAATCTTAATATGTTTACAAGGACCCCTAGCGTAATGTTAACTAGAAACAATCATAATGGCTATACTTATCTCATCCCTCATATTAAAGGAAAGTTTCTAATATTTCATCATTAAGTATTATTCTTGCCATAGATTTAAGGAGATACTCGACTCATATCTTATGTCCTCTGTAAAGAATTTTCAGACCACTCCAGCCTTGAATCATGTCTTCCTCTTTGAGTGCCTTTGGTATTTATTGTCTGCCTCATGGATGTAAAGATAATAATATTTTTCTGTTCTAATATTGCTTAACACAAAACAACCTTCGAGGAGTAAACTGAATGCTTATCCATAAAACTTCCCAGACCAGACCACAGCAGCATAGAATGAGTTACTTCACCTTTAAATAACCACCCCAGTCATTCAGCATGTAGCACGAAACAGATTTAAAACAGCTTTTGTGTGATTATTAATTAAATTTTATGCATCTTTTATGACTGATCTTATTTCTCTGATTAAGGTCCTGGTGGGCATGGACTGTATTTATTTGCAGGTCCATGACATCCTCAATAAATATTGGTCAAATTGATGCAATACAGTCCTTTTAAAGGTCTGTACTATCATTACCACCCCAGCGTTTTATATTGTATCCATCGCTTCCATTTCTCCATAGGACACACACGATTTTCGGAGATGAAGGAATATAAATTAAGAGCCTTGATTTAATCAGCATGAGCCTAGGGTGGGAGATTCTGCTGTTCTTATCAATTAGCACAACTTCAAAATCAGCAGCAAAATGGTTTTGTAGATGAGGCCCTGCAGAATGCAGTCCATCTGGAAATGAGGCACATCCTTGTTTACCTTTTATGTTTGTTTGTTTGTTTGTTTGTTTTAATTTCTCCATTCTCTTTTAATGGTCAACTGCTTCAGCTCCAATTCTGTACAACCACAGAATCAAAGTAATTTTGAGAAGTTATTCTTGAGGTAATTCAGGCCTAAACTCTAATTTTGAGGGTGAATAAAGAAGAGAATAAATCATTCATGAAGTTCTTGTAGTGACCTGATATTAGTACTGTAGTTAAACCTTCCCAATTGTGTTCTATTGATTGGGAAACTAAACTATGATCTACCTGTTTTGCTTTCCCTTTCTCATTCAAGATTTTCATTTAATGAACTGGATGGTGAGCTATGAATTGTTGCCATTCCTTGGGCCACTGAGTTAAAAATATCCAGGCTTTATCAATAAGAATTATAGAGTGAGATTTTTAAAGTCTGCCAGTATCACCATAAAAATGTGAATAACATCTTTAGATCAAATAGTACATAAAAGAAGCTTTAGCAATAAAAATTAATAGTGTATCCATTTACTGCCTTATGGTCTGCTGCTTATTGAATTAGTCCAGTTGCTGAGGATAAAATCATAAAGCTTACTAAAGAAAAATAACATAAAAACGTATTTGTTTATGATCTTTCAGTACCAAGAGAGGAATCAAATCTGTGATTTGAAAACCATTTTTCAAAAATATAACAGAATACAGAATAAAAAGCAATTTACCTTTACTCAGTAGGGTATGTTAAGACTGCAGGAATAAAGTGAAGAAACTCTCCACTATGTGCAGTTTTTCAAGGTGAAATAAAATCCTTGTCAAATCCCAGCAGTGAAAGGAAATGAGGAACGATGATTAATAACACTGTTGGCAGGACAAAATAAACCTTGAAATCTAAACAATCTTCCATCACACAGAAAGCACATGAATCTATTATCTCTTTGCATTTTTAATTGTTGGTTATTTCTTAAGTACTTCTGAACTCTGTTTAAATGTCTGCAAATATTTTTCAGCATTAAAGTAGGATTACGGAAATTATCAGTGAGCCATATAAATACCTGATAGCTCCTATTGCTTTTAAATATATATAAATCCTTTAGTTTCTCAGGTAGTCACTTAGCAATGCCTCTATCAGCACTGCTTACACACTGTGTCTAACACAGTTACAGGTATGAGTAAAGTGTCTAGATACATAAACTAAATTTCATTGCCGTTTGGAATGCCCTATCCTGGACCATTACTTGGATTACCAGGCTTATCCTTAAACAAACCACAAAACACAATCACAAATATCCTCCCCTTGAATTTTTACCTGATTAACAACTCTTAAAAATTATTTTTCTTTTGGGGCACCTGGGTGGCACAGCGGTTGGGCGTCTGCCTTTGGCTCAGGGCGTGATCCCTGCGTTGTGGGATCGAGCCCCACATCAGGCTCCTCTGCTATGAGCCTGCTTCTTCCTCTCCCACTCCCGCTGCTGTGTTCCCTCTCTCGCTGGCTGTCTCTATCTCTGTCAAATAAATAAATAAAATCTTTAAAAAAATTATTTTTCTTTTTTACCTTGGATTCACAGGTTTTTATCATAAATTGTGTCCATTCCATTTGGGATTGTTCAAATGTGAACACTGATTTTTCCTAATAAGAAAATTATAGTACTATTAAAGGAGAACGCTCATCCTACCAAATTACATGAACTAGCTGTTGTTAACAAATGTATGCCCAAATGATCCAAACAATTTCGAATATTTTGTTTTTCACACACCATTACTAGAAAGGCGAATGAATGTATTGGCAGGGCACTCTCATCCATGTAATAATTCAGAGACCCAGGCTCACAGCAGCTCTGTAATCTTCAAGGTCACCACTGATTGTCTCCATGCCCACTAGTCTGAAGGGGAATAAAACAAGGAGGACTGCACACAAGGGGTCCTTAGGAACCAGGAATGGAAATGGCATGCAGTACTTCCTTTCACATTACACTGGCTCAAATTCAGTCACAAAGCCACAAATACCTCCAACAGAGGCTGAGAAATAAAACCTTACTATGTAGCCAGAAAACAAACACAATTTTTGATGAACAACTGGTTGCTTCTCTCATAGATATATAACTTAAACATTTGATATTTTTTTAACTTGATGAAAAATGTTTATATTTCATTAAAATCCATTTATTTAGACAAGAAAACTCAGGCTCAAAGGAGTCCTATGACTTAATCTAAGGTCACAAGTTTATCTCATCTTTAACTACAAGTCTAACCTTTCTACCAGAAGTTTTCAGCATCCTCAGTGAAATACCAGAATCCTAATAAAGTAGTGTCTAGTTTGAATCAAATATCTCATGCTAACTTAAGTCAAAACTTTTTAGAGGTAATAAATGTATTATAGAAATTGAGAAAATGTCTGAGAAAGAAACCAATATTTCAGATACATAATAGGTACTCAATTATATGTTTTAAAAATTATTGTGACATTTTAACAAAGATAAATCCAGGCCCACATTGTTTCAATGGTGAATTCATCCAAACATTTAAGGAAGAAGTAGTAACCGATTACATACAATATCTTCCCAAGAATATGAAAATAGATCACTTTCCATCTCATTTTGTGAGGCCACCGTTACATCAATACTAAAAGCAGACAAAGAAATTACAAGAAAAGAAAACTACAGACCAATGTCCCTCATGAACAAAGACACAAAATACAATACGTTAAATACAGAAATACATAAAATACATAAAAATCATGTTAGAACAAAGTGGTTGTATCTTGGAAATGCAAAGCTGGCTCAACATTCAAAAACCAATCAATATAACTCATCATATAAACAGGCTAAAAAAGTAAAACCATAAGGCCTTTTCAAAAGATGCAGAAAAAGCATTTTACAAAATTCCACATCCATTCATACTAAAAAACCAAATAAACAGGATTTTTCTAAAAAACTTACAGCAAATATCATAATTAATGGTAAAAGACTGAATGTTTTCTCCCAAACTGGGGAAAAGCAAGAATGTCCATTTGCTCCTATTCAACATCGTATCAATAAGAAAGGAAAAGAAATAGGCATATAGATTAGAATGGAAGAAATAAAACTATCACTGTTTATAAACTGAATGATTATCTACTTAGAAACTCCTACAGAATCTAAAAAAAGGTACAGGTGGAGAACTCCTAGAATTATCAGAGAGTTACAAAATCACAAATTATAGGGTCAGTATATAAAATTCAATTATTTTCAATATACTAGCAATTAACAATTAGATATTGAAGTTTAAAAAGCAATATTATTCATACTAGCACTAAACAATGAAATATGTACTTATGAATTTAGCAAAATATGTGCAGGATATGCATGCTGTAAACACAAAACACTGATAAAAGAAATCAAAGGGAGCCTAAATTAATTAAGAGAAAGAACAAAGCTGGAGGTATCACAATTCCAAATTTCAAGATTTACTATAAAACTGTAGTAGTAACCAAAACAGTATGGTACTGGCACAAAAATGGACACATAAATCACTGGAACGCAAAAGAGACCATTCTTATATGGTCAATTAACCTACAACAAAGGAGGCAAGAATATACAATGGGGAAAAACAGTCTCTTCAATAAATGATGCTGGGAGAACTGGACAGCTACATGCAAAAGAATGAAAGTAGACCACTTTCCAACACCATACACAAAAATAAATTCAAAATAGATTAAAGACCTAAATGTGAAACCTGAAATCATAAAAATCCTAGAAGAGAACACAGGCAGTTATTTCTCTGACAGCGGCCACAGCAACATTTTTCTAGATATGTCTCCTAAGGCAAGGGAAACAAAAGCATAAATTAAGTATTGGGACTACACCAAAATAAAAAGCCTTTGCACAGCAAAGACCATCAACAAAACAAAAATACAATCTAATGAATAAGAGAAGATATTTGCAAATGATATATCTGATAAGGGGTTAATATCTAAAATATATAAAGAACTTATACAACTCAACACCAAAAAAACAAACAATCTGATTAAAAAATGGGCAGAGGATCCGAACAGACATTTTTTCCACGGAAGACGTACAGATGGCTAAAGACACATGAAAAGATGCTCAACATGACTAATCATCAGGGAAATGGAAATCAAAATCACAATGCAATATCACCCCACACCAGTCAGAATGGCTAAAATCAAAAAGAAAAGCAATAACAAGTGTTGGCAAGGATGTGGAAAAAAAGGAAACTTCATGCACTGTTGGTGGGAATGAAAATTGGTACAGCCACTGTGAAAAACAATACGGAGTTTCCTCAAAAAATTAAAAACAGAAATACTGTATGATCCAATAATTCCACTACTGAGTATTTACCCAAAGAAAATGAAAACACTAATTCAAAAAGATACATGCACCCCTATGTTTATTACAGCATTATTTACAATAGGCAAGATATGGAAGCAACTTATGTGTCCATCAATGGACAAATGGATAAGGAAAATGTGATGTGTACACACACACACAGCTATTATATAGCTACAAGAAAGGATGAGATCATACCATTTTCGACAACATGGATTAACCTAGAGGGTGTTATGTTAAGTGAAATAAGTCAGACTGAGAAAGACAAACAGCATATGATTTCATTCATGTGGGAGATCTAAAAAACAAGACAAATGAAAAAAACAAACAAAAGGCAGAATCAGACTTACAAGTATAGAGAATAAACTGATGGCTGCCAGAAGGAAGGAGTTGGGGGTAAAATGGGTAAAGGGTGATACAGGCTTTCAGTTATGGAATGAGTAAGTCCTGGGAATAAAAAGCCCAGCATAAGGAATATAGTCAATGATACTGTAATAGTATTGTACGGTGATAGATGATAGCTACACATGTGGTGAGCACAGAATAATGTATAGAGAAGTTGAATCACTATGTTGTACACCTGAAATTTTTTTTAATTTAAATTCAATTAGCCAACATATAGTACATCATTAGTTTCAGATGTAGTGTTCAATAATTTATCAGTTGCGTATAACATCCAGTGCTCATCACGTCATGTGCCCTCCTTAATGCCCAACACCCAGTTACCCCATCCCCCAACTACCTCCCCTCTAGCAACCCTCAGTTTGCTTCCTAGAGCTAAGAGTCTCTCACAGTTTTTCTCCCTCTCTGATGACTTCCCAGTTTTCCCTCCCTTCCCCTATGATACTCTGCACTGTTTCTTATATTCCACATGTGAGTGAAACCATACAATAATTGTCTTTCTCTGATTGACTTATTTCGCACAGCATAATACCCTCCAGTTCCATCCGCATTGAGGTATATGGTAAGTATACCTGAAATTAATGTAACATTGGGTGTCAACTATACATAAAATTTTTTTTTAATATAAATATGTTCATGTGTTAAAAGACTTTATATTATAAAGACATCAAAATACTCCAAATGGATAATAAATTAAATGCAATCTCAGTAAAAAAATCCCAGCATGATTTTTTTTTGCCAAGAAACTAATTCTAAAATTAATTAATTAATTTATTTATTTATTTAGAGAGCATGAGCAGTGGAAGGGGCAGAGGGAAAGAGAGAGAAAATCTCAAGCAGACTCTGCACTGATCATGGAGCCTGATGTGGGGTTCAATCTTATGGTCCTGAGATCATGACCTGAGCTGATACCAAGAGTCAGATGCTTAACCGACTGAGCCACCCCGGTGCCCCTAATTCTAAAATTTATATGTAAATACAAAATAATTAGAATTGCCAAAACGATTTTGAAGAAAACAATAAATATCTCAATATCTAATTCCAAGGCTTAATATAGAGCTACACTAATTAAACAGTGTAGTATTAGAGAAAACAATGACACGCAGGTCAATGGAACAGAATAAAGTCCAGAAGTAGATCGACACATATATGGTTAATTTATATTTTATAAAGAGGTAAGTGCAATTTTACAGAGAAATGATAGTCTTTTGACACATGGCTCTGAAACAATTGGACATTTATCTGTCTTCAACTTATATCTTATACCCTTCCCAAAAGTTAATTCAAAATGGATCAAAGTCCTATATGTAAAATGTAAAACTATAAAGTTTGTAGAAGAAAACATAAAAGAAAATCTGCACCATTTTATGTTAGACAAAAAAGATTTTAGATCCAACACCAAAAGCATGACTCATAAAGAAAAAAATCAATAGACTTTGTTAAAATCTAAAACATTTGCTCTGCCAAAGATACTCTTAAGAGAGTGAAGAGACAAGCCATACACTAGGAGGAAACATTTGCAAAGCACATATCTCACAAAGGATTTATATCGAGAATTTAAGAATAATTTTCAAAACTCAATAATAGGAAACCAAATAACCCAACTTTTTAAAAGTTTTTTAAAAAAATTTTAAATAATCTGTACACCCAATGTAGGGCTCAAACCTATAACCCCAAGATCGAAAGACACACACTCTACCAACTGAGACAACCAGGCTCAAACAACCCAATTTTTAATAAGTGAGAAAATATGTGAACAGAAATACCTTCACCAAAGTAAATATAGGGATGCCAAATAAGTAGATAAAAAGATGCTCAGAATCATTAGTTATTAGGGAAATGTAAATTACAACCTCAGTGACATACCACTACATATACGTATATACCACTACATACCTATTAGAATAGCTAAAGTCAGAAAAGCTGCTAATAATAATCACTGTGAAGGAGTAGGCAACTGCAATTCTCATACACTGCTAGTGAGAATACAAAATGGTACGGTGGCTTTAGAAAATAGTTTGGCATTTTCTTATAAAGGTAAACATACACTCACCATATGCTCTGATAATATAATCAATCCTAATTATTCACATCTGTATTTGTGAGTTTGCCCACTTGCTGAAATTTATTTATAACCCCAAATCAATACTTGTGGGACTTTTGCAGCCATCCAATGACATGCGCAGAACAATGAAAAACTAGACTAAGCCAACATTCCATGTTCCTAGCTGAGAATGAACAAGGTGGTTCTCTGGATTCTTGTTTTAACTCTCATATTGCAAATAAACGTCCTTTTCTTGGTTTATTTAGTTGTGCTTTTTTTTTGTTTTGTTTTTTTGGTGTTTTTTTTCCATTTTTGTGCTTTTTGTTGGTGATTCTGTGGTTTCAAATAGCATCCAAGTGTGTAATGCTTAAGTGCCGTTTATAGTATTTCCAAACACAAGAAAGCTAGGATGTGCCTTATGGAGAAAATACATATGTTAGATCAGTTTCATTCAGCCATGAGTTACAATGCTGTTGGCTGTGAGTTCAAGGTTAATGAATCAACAATATATATTAAATAAGGTGTTTTGAAACAGAAAACACACATATAACAAGGTTACATATTGATCAGTTGACAAAACTGTCATTGTGGCCAGAGGCTCACAGGAACATAACTCTGCCTTTCCCCTAGGAGCAATGTCTCATTACTTCACTAATTCAATGTTCAAGGTGACTTTATAGAACATTACTAGAACAAGTAATGAGAATTGATTGTGACACTCCTAGGTATTTTCCCAAGATAAATGAACACTCAGATTTAAACAAACATCCATATTTAAGTTTGATAACAGCTTTTTCATAACTGTCCCAAACTAGAAACTACCTATATTACTTTTCTGTTACTATCATAACAAACTACCACAAAAGTAGCTAATTAAGCAACAAGAATTTATTATCTCACAGTTTCCATAGGTTAGATGTCCAGCACATTCTGCTTAGTTTCTGCTTAGAATCTCAGAATCTCTCACAAGGCTACAATCAAGGTGTTGATAAAGCTCATTTCCTTTCTGAGGATTCTAGGGGAAAATACAGTTCCTCGTTCATTTAAGTTGTTGGAAGCATTCAATCCATTGCAGTTGTAGGACTGATATTCCTGGGGTTTTTTGTTGGCTATTAGCTGAGGGCTATTATCACCTTTTAGGGTTAGCTCACATCTCCCTTCCTCTATCTTCAAAGCCAACAACAGCAAGCCAAATTCTTCTCACATTATATGTTTGACTATCTCTTCTGCCTTCCTCATTTACTTTTAAGGACCTGTGATTACACTGGACTCACAAGGATAGTCTTCCTGTTTTAAAGTCAGCTAATTATCAATCTTAATTCCATCTCTGATCTATAGCACCAATTCCATCTACAAATATTCCCTTTTGCCATGTAATATATTCACTAGCTTAATATCAAGGGGCAAGGGTCAGGGGAGCCCAAATCCTGCCTACCACACTAAGCAAAAGTCCTCCAACTAGTGAATAAATAAACTATGGTACATCCATACAGTGGAACACTGCTCAAGAATAGAAACGAAAAAGCCACTGATACATTCAACAGTATGGATGAATCCCAAATGCATTATGCTAAGTGAAAGAAGGCAGATCCAAGAAGGTTACATATTGTGTGTGCCTATTTATATAGAAAGCTAAAAACAGATCAGTGGTTGCCTGGGTTAGGGGTAAGTAGAGGTTTTGACTACAGAGGGGCAGCATGAGGGAGTTTTTGGAGGGAAATGTTATGTATCTTGACTATGATTTGGTCAAAACTCAAAGAATTGTAAACCAAAAGAATAAATTTTTCTGCATGCAAAGTTAAAAATAAATTTTAATAATTATTCTGTTTGAGGCACCTGGGTGGCTCAGTTGGTTAGGTGTCTGACTCTTGATCTCAGCTCAGGTCTTTATCTCAGGGTTGTGAGTTCAAGCCTCATGTTGGGCTCCATGCTGAGCATAGAGCCTACTTAAAAATTATTCTGTTTGTTACTGATACTCTTCCTTTGCTTTCAAAGTCCTTACCCTTTGACTTAGTAGGTACAACACCAGTATAAAGACATGTACCATAAGAGAGTAAGTTTCGTCAGAAGAAAGATGGGTTTTTCCTGGCTTAGAGACGAATAATCTTAGAAGGAGAAAGGCCACTTTTCCTCAGTTTCTTTTTCTATTCATAGGACCCACATTCTTTACCAAATGCCTCAGACCAGTTCCACCAAACTGTTCTCATCCTAATGTCAAGGTCATGCAAAGAATCTGCATAATTCTAATCAACTTTGGTCTCCACATGTTTTTCTTCTTTTCAAGCCATTACAACACTTACCTGTGCTTGACCAGGAATAACCCTTGGTAGCCAGACTCCAAGCACTCTCTAAAAATCGAAAAAGAATATGTGGTGAAAATTACTCTGAAGATTCTTCTAAAAGGAAATAGGTCATTGAGATAATTTTTGAAATCATTTCTGAAAACTCCCATACTAGTTTCTCTCCAGGTCTATAACCGGTAGTGTGGCTACAGAGGGGCAGGAGTTGCCAGATTTTAGGCAGGGATTAAATGAAATTCCTATGATGTGACCCAACAGTTGACTCCTCAGATGCTCACCAGCCATGGAGGGCACCACTATCCTAACAGCACAAACCTCCACGCAGATAGCGGTTGTGCTGTTTGCTGGGGACAAGATTTCTAGTCTCAGGCCATCATTCTGTATCAAGCTTGACTTAATAAGGGAAAGAGAGAGATAAAGAAAATAAAAATTCACCTACTAAACTCCATGACTGAAAGGCCTTCGTATTATTGAAAGGGTGTTGTCCTCACAAAGAAGGAAAGCTGAAATGGAGTTCCGGGGTTATAGTATTTCCTCATATATAGTTGCCAGAGGAAATTGATCTGAAACCTCCTAAACCTTGATTAGAATTTCCCTCCATTCAAGCTTTATTAACTCATTCTAAAACTTTCAATATTTTCTGTGGAATTTTCTGCGTATATATAGAAGACAGAGCTAATGGGTCTTTAATTGTCGGTTTCTTCAAAATTTGCAAAAAGGTTAACACAGTGGGAGTTTTATAGATACAGACTGGTCCTCAGCCTCCACATTCCCCCTCATTCCCATATCAGAAACCAAACCTTCTGCTGAGAAATAGTCACTCAGTAGCTCTAGCTTCATGCTCTGAGAGAAGCATCATGATCCTTGCTCTAAAATAACCTTAATGCAGGATCACAGTTCTGGTAACTGCGTTTCATGCTTGTTCCTAAGCATCACATTTTAGTTTGTATGCCTCCATTTCTTATGTCTGTCTTTCTAGCTTGGTTGCTGTTCCTGAATTCCTCTTCTGGTAATACACTAATCCATACACTAATCACCTATTAAGGTAAGGGTATTTTCTCCTAAGTGCCAGGCTGGCATTTAAAGAGCTTTTTATCCAGTGATAGATTTTTTTGGGTGCTTATTGCAAGGACTTCTGCAAATTGCTCTTTCTTGCTAGATTTTCATTTCTAATTTCTCACCCTCCCTCCCAATGGAATATCCCTCTTTTTCATTTTGCCCCGTTTTCCATCTCCCTTCCAACTGTTTACTGCAGTTTATCATTACCATTAGATTTTGTTAAAGAGGAAATTAGGGCAATTTGGTGTCTGCGTTGTCTGGGAACTGATGCATTATAATGAACCCAGTAATATCACTACCAGAATGAGGACGGGGCTCTATGTGCTGAGTCTGGATGAGACTATGACCAAAGGGAACACAGTTGAGATGGCACTGAGCAGTGAGGTCTTGGGTAAGCTCCCTTCCCACCTCTGAAGAAATTAATGTAATTTCATTTCCCTATCCCTTTCCCTCCAAGTCTTCCCAATCTCTTTAAGAACTTAATCTCTACTTAGACAGTATTATTTGTTCCACTCTCAAAAAAAAAAAAAAAAGTGCAAGCAGCATTATAGAATTGCATTTTTTCTTATAGATCCACTTTTACTAGGTAAGCTCAAGAAGCTAAGAAAGGAAATGTGCTCAATTTAAACTCTGGGATGGGCACAAACTTTGCCTCCTATGTAGGGTAAACCTTCACCTTACACCGGCAAATGTATCCCACTTGCCCCAAAGCATAAGTAGGTACCAAAATAAATCATAGAAAACTAAGATGAAAGGTTCATCACTCATGCCCAATCCATGTGATTATTTGTTTATGTACATTTATGTGTGTATAAAGTACTAAACCCTGACCACCTCACTAAGTTCCCAGATATTTACCACAATGTAATGAAAGTTATGATATAGTAGCTCTTGAATATGGAATATTTAACTCAAAATTCACTTATTTATATCAATCTCAGTAACACAAACAAGGGAGGAAAGCTTCAATTTTCCTGTCCTATATCTTCCTCCATCCAACTAGATGATCCCCTGGCCATTGCATTGTTCTACCCATTCCTCTGCACAGCCCCAAATGGCAATCAATACAGTCAGCTGGAGGTCTCTACCATTATCTGCATATTTTTTCAGAATCAAAGACTTGCTGTTTCTCTACTGACCACCTGCCCCCTGGCTTTATTATTTCTAGCATTTTCACTGTTCAACTAATGACACAAATTAAAATTCTTGAATCTTCTTTCATTTCTCTCTTTCTTTTGCTTATCCCACACACACTCACTTAGTCAACTTTAAAAACATGCTCCTCAGTCCATTCTTTATTTTTATTCCCATTGCTACTACCTTGGTCTAGGTCCTTTGTAGTCTATTCTTTGGACATTGAATAACCTCCAAAACAGTCTCCCTGGCTTCAAGGTTTTTATTTTCTTTAATTAAAGATTTATTTATTTATTTGAGAGACAGAGAGAGAAAGAGAGCTCGCACCCACGTGAGGTGAGGTGCGGGGGAGGGGGGCAGAGGGAAAAGACCCCCAAGCAGATCACCCTCCCCCAAGTCAGGAACCTGAGGCGGTCTTTATCGCAAGACCCAGGAGATATGATAAGTCCATACCAAGAGCTGGACGCCCAACCGACTGAGCCACGCAGGCTCCCCCTGGCTTCAGTTTTATTTCACTCCCCCATCAGTCATCCCAGTTTACCACAGGCAGACTGGCTTTCCTTCCTTTCTAATAAATGGAAGAGATTTAGAAACAGAAAGTTTTCAGTGACTCACAACAGAAAATACTCGATATATATTAGTGAAATGAAAGAATAAGTATTACTCAGAGTATCTATCATGGCACTTTGCATGTGAGAGGCACTCAATAACTAGAATAAATTTTCCAACTGATGTTAATTTTTTAACAGATCTTAAAAGACAAGGTCTGAGTGTATAGAAATCTAAATATTTTCCTCATAAGGAAGGTAATCAGAATCAGCTCTTAAAACATGCCTGAACAATATTCCAGCAATGCTCATACATCTTTGAAATGATCCCTTTGGAGGGATTTTACTTTACTTCTAACTTTATCATTTTCAATGAGTTCATGCTCTGCTTAGTTTCATTCAAGGTTTTCCACAAAGTGAAATCTCCTACAGATTCAAATGTTTCCTCCTAACTCCTGATTCTTTCTGTAACATTTCAGGCATGTCACCATCAGAGCCTGTGTTAAATACAAATACACACATACATATGCATACGCACATGTATTTAACAAAGGAATTAACTTTAAAAACATAAAAGTAAAGTTTCATGCTTATTGCAATATTTCATTTCTTAAGTATTCTTTAAAATTTAAAAGTTGAGTAGTTTTACTTATTTTCAGAGTAAATTAGAACTGAAATCCCTCATTAGAATTCTAAATTTCTAAAAGTCAAAACATAAAAATGACACTAAACCATTTAGTCTATTAGGCAGTTTAATAATTGCTAAAGCCAATTACTTGGGTAATATAAATCTCAAAAAGTGAGTATCAAGCATAAAAACAGAGGAAACAATAAAACTACCCAGCAAGGACAGAAAGTGATTTTTAAAAAATCTCTTTTCTCAATTTTCATGTTACAGGCTATGCCAGTCATGTTTAATAGTTATATAATTTTATCTCCCTAACCAGCAATGACCATTCGCTCAGTGAAGAACGAGATCCACACAAAGTGAAAAACAGTGTGAATGGTTTTCTAAGGTAAAGTTCCTTGAACAAAGTTCATTTAAGACCATTTACTACAACAGAGGTAGAAAACTGTTTCCATTATCCACATAAACCAGCACTGCTGCTGTTAAGTCCAAAGCATCGTTGCCAAGAGTGATGTGAGTCATTAAGCCCCAAGCAGATGCCAAGACTCGGAAGACCCAGGGCATTGCACACTGTTCCAGTGTACCACAGCCCATAACTTCTAGGCAATCAAAGGTCAAATGAAGAGAGCGAGTCTACTATTTGGCGCACACACTCAATTTTTCTGTCTTCCCTGGTGGTCAATAGCATTAACCTGAAATGCAATGCATTTTATACAGAACTTGCCATAGGAAGCATGATTCCTTTAGACAAAACTGGAAAGTGAATTGCCTCTAACATGAATAAGTTGCTACTGCATGCCAATTTACTCCTTTGGAATGATCATGGATGCTCTATTTTTAGTGAAAAGAGACCTAATAATTTCACTAGTCCCAACCCTAACATCGGCACAATCTGGTCTCCATACAAACAACATGAATGCAGAGAACGTCCAGTCAGAAAGAAGCACAGAACCTTGTCTTAGCTCCTCCCGGACAGAGCCAGAAGGGATGGGGTATGAAAGGGAGAACCACAGACTTCTCTTTGCAAGCCGCATCCTAAATGTGAGCTAGAGGAATGAATATTTATTATGCTGACTTTCAAAAGGAAATATTTAAAATTTAAGAAGTGATGAGACAGAAACAGAATGGCAAACATACTAAAAGCCATCCCATAATTGAATGGTTTCTAGTATCCTCAGTCTCTCCCTCTGAAACTTTTCCCTTTCTCTCTTCAAACAGGTTAATTACTACTTTATTAAAAAACAAATTTCAACTCATGTTACTAGTAGTACTAACAACCCTTCTCTCTGTTTCTAACACTCGAATTCCACCTTCTTTTATGCCCTCTTCCCTCACTGTTTTCTCTTAGAACTCCATATTCTAGCCATACCAGACTAGGGACAATTTCCCAATGGCGCCCACTCTTTGATTCCTGGCCTTTGCAAATGATGTTCTCCCATTTAAAAGGTTTTCCATGCTCACCTTCATTTCTTAACTAATTCATAATCAAATCACTTCCTCGTCCAGACCTATTATGACTATTCAGTTAGATTCAACTTCTCTATACTTCAGTCGTATCCTATCTTTATTTCTATTTGATCATTTTTCTTGCTGATTTTACTTGTTGTTATTACTTGACTCAAGATTATTTTCTCCTTGAAGATGAGAACTGTCTTTCATCTCTGTATCCCTGGCCTGAGCATAGTTCCCAACATGCAACACTTACTACTGAATACCTACTGAATAAATAAGTACATAAGTACTTATAAGTAAATAAATAAAATGTATCCAAAGCAATGATTTCACTTTTGATCCAGAAATTTAGTCTCTAGGAATTTACCTAAAGTAGTCAATTATGGAACTACACAAAGATGTCGGTACAAATAAGGGACCTAATTCCATGGTACTGTCTTAAATCTTCAGCTTGGTGGTGGGTATATGTGTGTCTTCTACATTTTCCTTTATGTATTTTTATATGTCTGAAATACACCCTAATTTTTAAAATTAAAATAAAAATATAAGGATATATATAAAAAGCCACACATGAAAATATTTACAACCGTGAACAATTAGGAAAAACAAAAGTACATTTTAATAGAATATGGATAAAACTGTGATATATGAATATAAATTCAGTCTACATATGTATTTAAAAGGATAGTTTAGATGTCTTTCATGGAAAAATGACCACAATATATTATCCAGGGGGGAAAAACAAGCAGATTACAAAATACAAATTATATTATGACCCCATTTATTTTAAATTGTGTGTTAATACAAAAGATACCTTAGAGAATTTTTTTTCTAAAAGATTCGCTTGTGATTCATTCTGGGTGGTAGGATTTCAGGATATATACATATTCTATGCTAAGTACAATTTAAATGTTTTAAAAATAACTTATTTTAATAGTCACAAAAATGTTGTTTTCATTTAGAAAACAATTCCTCAAAATACTAAGTAATCATTTTTTATATTTCTTTTCAAAATCAAAAGGAATCTAGAGGATGTTTATTACTATTTTTATTAGCTGATTTTGATCTTCTTTGTTTTAAAATAATTAATAATCTAGGGGCGCCTGGGTGGCTCAGTTGGTTAAGTGTCCAACTCCTGATCTCAGCTCAGGTCCTGATCTCAGGGTCATGAGTTCAAGCCTCAAAATTAAAAAAAAAAAATATTAAAATAGTTAATGACCTAGAGTTAAATAATAAGGCAAAGAACACACAACAAAACTTTATTTTTTAAAGATATATAAAATTTTTCATTCTTTCTTCTTTATGCTACAATCAGAAAGCAATAAAAAAAAAAAGGAAAGCAAAGTTTTTCTATGTTCATATATTTTCTACCCATATTATGGAAAGAGAAAGATGCAAGTGAAGAGAAAGGGGAAAATGAGGAGTTGATGAGACAGAATAAGGCTGACATATAAAGACTGAACAAGAATTCTCAAATTTATTCAGTCTCATTTCTCTTTGACAGTCTCATGAAAATCTGGATCTTCACCAGAGAAAAATGCCTATTCATATAGCATATGCATCTAAGTTCAGTGGGTCCACAGATTCCATGAAGCACATGCACACCTCAGAACAAAAATTATGACCTAGAGAGACAAGAAAAGCAGAGAACCGCACAGAGTTGGGCACCAAATAAAGAGAAACGAAATCTAGATGCAGATTATCTGTATGACAAACCTTTCTTATTGCTAGAAATTTTTAAATCAGAGAGTCTTTACAACTTCAGATAGGAATAGGCATTAGCATTTCTTGTCACTTATCTTAAAAAATATTTTTTAAAGATTAATTCTAGATTCAGAAATGCAGATGTGAACACCTGCATGGAAGTTTTAATAATTATAAAAGATAAGAGCGTAGTAGGTTCACAGTAGATGACATTCTTTAAATGAAATTTTGTCAAGCCAAGCTTTGTGATCTTGAAAGTCTGGTTTCCCATAATGTAGTGCTGAAAACATTAGAAAGAGAAGCTGCAGGGGGGAGTTGAGGGAGAGGGGTTGAAGTGTGAGGAAAAGACAGAGGAACAAGACAGAGGATCAAAGGAGAAGACAGCTCAAGCAACTGAACTATCTCAACTTTAATCAGAATTTAATTTTTTAAAAATTGAAAGGGAAAGTAGACAATCTTGCAAAACGACATCTGTGGGCTAACTTTAATAATTTACATCTAAAGAACAGTTGTCAAATTTATTCATACTATAACCTAAAGAACTAAAAGTTTGTGTGTTAACAAACTTTTTTATATGCTTAATTTGCTTTTCCGTCTGTAACTAATCTATTCTTTCTACTGTGTCCCACATTATTTATGTAACTAAATACCCAATCTAACCTAAAGTTTAGTCTGATATCAAAAAAGAGCCCTTCAGGATTTATTCAGTCTCTTAGATAAAAATGGTCAGTCTTGGGGCGCCTGGGTGGCTTAGTCAGTTAAGCATCTGGCTTCGGCTCAGGTCATGATCCCAGGGTCCTGGGATTGAGCCCCACATCGGGCTCCCTGCTCCTCGGGGAGCCTGCTCTCTCTGTCCACTTACTTGTGCTCTCTCTCTCTGTCTGTCAAAAATCTTAAAAAAAAAATAAAGGCCAGTCTTGCAAATAACTTTCCTCCAGCTGCTTCTCTTTGTAAGACAAGACAGTTATATTGTTCACATGCTCTGGACTAAAGGCAGCGGGACAATCTAGAATTCTGGAATGTAGATTCCTTACCAACCTACTGTCAGGTTCCTCTGGTCTCCAATATAAAAGTTGGTCCCTGGTAAACTTTTGGTCCATTCTTCTTTGCTTGGACCCTGTTTCTGTTCAGAGGTCAGATCCAGAAAGTCTCTTCTTATCTCCTGCTGGTCCTAAAGATAATTCTAAGGTCTAACTTTGATCCTACTCCTTCCTGGCACAGACAATCCATCCCATGGCCATGACTGAAGAGCCACGCTGCTAGACCAGTGCTTTTGGGTCTCTCCAAGCATGTTTTCAGTGATGTGACATAGGTCAAATCTAGCTTCCTCCCAGAGTTGCAAACAAGGGCACAGAGACCTGTCCCCTCTGTACTTGGTGATATCTTTATTAATCTGACATACTACCACTCTAGCTTGAAGGCTGAAGAACAGAAATAGACACCTCTGCATTGACCATTTCACATGCTACTTTGTCTCTCTCTCCTTCCCACAAGCATTCAACACTGGGAAAGGGAGTTCTCCCCTTTTCTCCTTCTTCTTCTACTTATCCAAATTTTCCCTATCTAAAACTCAGTGATCTAGCTTGCCAAACAATGCTTCTCTCATGTTTAAAGGAATACAAACTTCAACCAGTTCACCAAACAATAGCCTGGCTTGCAAGGCAAAGTATATGATACAAAAACCCTCTTTTTGAATTTCAGAACCTGAAATGTCTTCCTGGATTTCATGGGTGCTTAGGTGAATAAGGGTGAAGGAAGGCTTACAAGGTCAAAAAAAGGAATCATATAAAAATTTAATCTATTAATGCTGTTCTATATTCTAAGTCAACTCTCCATGGTCCATCTGCACAATTAAGTAAAGCACCCTTTAGTAGCAAAAGTTAATTTATAGGAAGCATTGACCAAAAGTAATAGAAGTGATACCAGCACCTGTCCCCTTCTCTACTTTCCTGCCCCCAGCTCCAAGGTATGCTGGGATGGATGGAGTACACAGCTAAAGCAAAGATCATTGTTTCTCCCAAAACATAGTTCAGCTTCTAACACTTTCCATTCCGGGCCGGGGAGATCCAGTGGAGCTGTGTTGAGTCTCAGGGCATCACCTTGACTGGAGGCAGAGGAACAATTAACACGATTTGAATTAGCCTCAGTCAATGTACAAAATTACATAGTCCCTCTCCCCCTGTCTGCCTGCCAGAGCGGAACCTGTTTTTATAGTTCTCTCTCTCCCAAGGCTCTTATAGCAGAATTATTTCCTTCCGAGACTCAGGAAAAAGAGACTCATATTGTCTATTAGCTCAACTACTTTATCTTACTTAGAAAGACAAGTTTAATAAATCAGAACATTCTTCTATCTGAATCCTGTCTACCAATACTATGTTATCTTTAATTCATGAGTGTATGTACTATCTGAACTTTGAACAGTAGGATGGCCTTGACTATTTTTTTTAATCTCTAGGGGAAAATTCCCATACACAAATTAAAATCCTATTTCACCTTTTTCATCCCAACTCTCAAACTGATATATTCACACACAGAATCTTTAGAAATCAAAGAAGGTAAAAGAGATTAATGATGGAGAGCAGAGAAAAAGAAGGCAAAGTTCAAGTCTCCTTTCCTAACCACCCTAGGAAAACTGGATGTTCTGTGAAAGATGACATTTGAAAACAAAGTAAGAATGAAAAAACAATTTGCAGGTGTTGAGAATTGGGGCTAAGAGATGCTCCTATACATACCTAATAGTGAATGGAAAGAAGAAATGTTTTTTCTGGGTCAGGGTATGCTGGAAAATACTTCCAGGGGGTATATCTTAGTCTGTTTGAGCTGCTATTAACAAAACACTATAAACAGGTAGCTTATAAACAACAGAAATTTATTTCTGACTGTTCTGGAGACTGGAGAGTCCAAAATCAAGGCACTGATAAATTCGGTGTCTAGTGAGGGTCCACTTCCTCATTGATGGCTGGCTGGCTGTCTTTTCACTGTACTTTCACATGGGGGAGGAGGTGTGAAATCTCTCTGCAATCTCTTACATAAGGGAACTAATACATTCCTTAGGACTGTACCCTCATGACCTTATCACCTGCCCCACCAATTCCTAATACTATCACACTGGGGATTAGGTTTCAACATAATCAATTTTAGGGGAACAGAAACATTCAGTCTGTGGCAGAATATTAGAGAAAAGAGATTCCAATTTGCTAGGATATGGTTTGCAAATTGATCATTACACCCAGAGATTTTGCTCCATAGTAATAGTGTTGTCATAGAGTAAGGTAAGTTGCCTGGCTTCTGGTGAAGTATTCTTTCAAAATATTTAAACTTTTCACTATCTTTTTCACTAAATCCCCGTGAAATTATTCAATTTAGTCCTTGCAAAGTATTATTTCATAAAATTTCTGAAAACACAAAACAGTTTAACGGCAACTTTTATGTACAGGTATCCCCTCAAGTATCTCTGAGCTAGTTGAAGGCATGTTAAGAGGTTTGCTATGTTATCGATCAACACCAACTGTTACACCTGACATATTGAGGGGAGAAGACGTGGAGGAGGAGAGAAAGAAAAAGGAAGAAAAGAACTAAGTAATAGAGAGAGAGTGGGAAGGACAAAGGAAAGAGGGAACAAAAGAACCGGGTGGGAGGAAGAATAAGTAAATGTTAGACAGACATAGCAATGCCTTCTTCTTGACTTACATGAAATAGTAAATCTTGTTTGTTTTTTTAAAGATTTTATTTATTTGACAGAGAGAGATACAGCAAGAGAGGGAACACGAACAGGGGGAGTGGGAGAGGGAGAAGCAGGCTTCCCACTGAGCAGGGAGCCCGATGCAGGGCTCGATACCAGGACCCTCGGATCATGACCTGAGCTGAAGGCAGAAGCTAAACAAATGAGCCACCCAGGCGCCCCATGAAATAGCGTATCTTATATCAATCGCTGACAAAGAACTCCTCAGGCAGTAACTGACGGGACAGTGTGAAAAATAAATATCTTTTAAGACAACAGAATTCTGAATACTTGAGAAATGGTCAGATCTGGGTCTGAAGGAAATCCCTCAGATAACAGGTGTGCCCATAGCAGACCAAATCTCTCTTCACGAAGTAGTCCCAAATGTTTTCAATGCCTCATGTGGCTGGGGATACAAGCTGAAAATTGTCCAAATATTCCACATGTGCCACAGACGTCGTAGCTCTGGAAGCCTATTAATTCACAGTTAATGCTAAAAGAACTGATGCTACAAAACAAAGACATTTGTAGCCTGGGAGATATGTGTGTGCGCATGAGCACATGTGCATAAACATGTGCTCACATAAGAGTATGCAAGCAAAAGGATAGTTCTGGTTTTTATCACCTATTGTCTATAATATTTAGGAATTTTGAACAGCTTTCTTCTGATTACAAAAATAAAACAGTGATTAAGAAATTTTGAAAAATACAGAAAATCACTAAAAAAAAAAAAAAGAAACAAAAATCACCCATAATGCCATATGCAAGAAATAAGTACTATTAATATTTCGGTATTTCCGAAGATTTTTTCCCACTGGGATTATACTATGCTTAATATTTTATGAACTAGTCATTCACATAATATTAATCACCCTGTCATGAAGTATATGTTCTTTTACCATGCATTATTAATGCCTACAGGTATTCCCATCATACAGAGTTAAGGTCCTTTAATAATATTCCTTGGCTGTAAATGCAGGTTGTTTACATATTTTTTTATGTTTGCTATTAAATATTAATGGTCTAATTCACATCCATCATTATTTCCTTAGAGTAAATATTAAAAGATAAAATTAGTAGATCAAAAGACGTTTTCTTTTAAAATATTTTGATACATATTACCAAATTATTCTACACATGTTATGTCACTTTTACTTCCTTCTATAATGCGTAAGTCCCACTTACCTGAACTACTGACAACACTGGCTATCATTTTTCAAATTTTAAAATACAAAATACATAGATTTTTACTTTCTTTAATCAATTGTGAGGATAAGCAACTCCCATTCTTTTTTTCTAATTTGTACTGTTTTGTTGGTTCATGTCCTAACCATGTCTCTGTTATCTATGTTTTTATTGCTCATACATTCATGATTTTTTATAAAGATTCTTTATTTAATAGGAATACTCACTTTTGGGAGACTGGGGAAAATTTCTGGAAAATACATCAAGTTGTTTTTTATTGTAGTAAGGTCTTTTAACATGAGATCTACCCTTCTAACAAGTTTTCTTTAAAAAAATTTATTTATTTGAGAGAGAGAGAGAGAGCAAGTTGGAGGGTAGAGGGAGAGAATCTCAAGCAGACTCCATGCTCAGTGAGGAGTCCAACGTGCGGCTCGATCCCGTGACCCCAAGATCATGACCTGAGCCAAAACCAAGAGTCAGAGGCTGAACCAACTGAGCTACCCAAGCAGCCCTTAACAAGGTTTTGCGTGTAAAACACAGTGGTGTTAATTACAGACATGATGTTGTACAGCAGATCTCTAGAACTTACTGTTTTGCAGAACTAAAACTTACATTTTAATTTTTATCCATATGTTGACATACAAAAATTTTTAGTATTATGTAGGCAAATATGCCAATTACCATTGTTTTTACTTATTATGGATTATAATTTGATGTAGAGATCTTACTTTTATGATTAATAATGTTTTCAGCATCAACATTAGAATAAACTAAATTTTCTACTGGTCTCTACCATATTTTAAATTCTGATTACACGAAAGCCCATTCCTGACATCTTTATTCAGTCTCATTAATCTAACTGATTTGGTGCTAATCACATGCTATTTTGATTATCATGGCTCTGTTTTAATTTCAAGTGTTTGGTAGTACCTGTATACCTTGTTCTTCTTTTTAAAAAAGAAATGTATACCCTTCTCCCCTTTTTTGTTCTTCCATCACACTTTTGTATAACTTTAAGGTCCAAAAAATGTTTTGGAGGTACATAATGAAATTGAATTAAATATTAAAATTAATAGGATAAAATTAACATCTTTACAATATTCATACTTCCCATCCTGGAACATGATATACACTTATTTAATCAAGACTCTTTATTTTTAAAAAAAGACTCTTTAATATGTTTCAAGGGAAGTGTATTAGCTCTGTTTATACAGGTTCTACACTCTTCTTGTTAATTTTTATTAGTTTTTGAACATACAGAAAATATTTTGAGAGACTTCCATGGACCAGGCAATGAGTTAATTTATTCCTAGATAAAGTTTTGCTACTAATGTGAATGAAAACTGCTCTTTATAATGTTTTGTGATCATTGCTGATTAATATAGCTCTTTATTTTTATATGTATTTTACAAATATTCAATTGCTTGTTAATCTTAATACTTTTGAGTTATTTCATGTTATCTGGATAACAAATCACATTATCTGCAAATAATGATAAGTTTGTACCATCCTTTCAAATATTTTAACTTCAAATTTGTATTTCTTTATAGTATTTGGTAATGGATTTCAGAATAGGATATGTATATTAGTAAGCTTTGAATTAACTATTGATTCAAACTATTAACTATTGATTCAAATTATTAATTCAAATTTTCATTCTTTATGTCTATGTTTTCTCTGTTTTACTTAATTTTTAATTATGAAATATTTTTTATTTCATTAGACTTTACAAGGAAGCAATTTTTTATATTAATCTACCACTTTTGTGATGGTTTTTCAAATTATTAAATTCTTCCTTTGCCTTATCATATATGCCTATGTTCTTCTTAATTTTTATTTTATGGACTTAAAAAATATTTTGAATAGGCCACTTATTTAATTTCATTTTCTTTCTTCCCATTTCAATAATAAAGGTTTTAAAGGTATGAATTTTTTAAATTATATGTATGAATGCATCTCCTAAATCTGTGGTGTTCAAAATGACATGATTTTTTAATTTCTAAAAACAGATTTAATTTCTGACCATGAGCTGCCTGCCTGCTTGGTACAAACAACTTTTTCAAGTTCCTTACTGTGTTAGACATTACAATGTTGGCACCCAATGAATCATGCTCCCAGTTTTCAAGCCTTATATAGTTCTCTCCCATATTGATTCTGGGCTTGGACATGAGACTTTGGATATGCATCAATATGCATGATGTGAAAAGAGGGTTGACAAGCATTTGTACACTAGGACTTATCTTCTTGGAACTTAGTCTCCATGCTCTTCTCCTGAAGAGAGAGGACATATGGAAATACATTCTCTGAAGGATAAAATACCACATGGAGAGCCAAGGTAGCCTGGCCAACCTCCCAGCTTAAAGCAGCTAACACTATGTGGAGTAATGAACCACCCAGTCAACCAAAAGAGTCATAAAAAATAATAAATGCTGTTATTTTAAGACCTAAGTGTTGGGAATGTTTGCTATGCAACAACAGAAAACTGAAAATTTTTCTGTTTAAACTTGATCTGACTCAATGATTTTTCTATTTAGCTAAGTTTTAGAGAAGATTATTGAGAAAGAAGATATTTAAGTCTCCATGTTTCAAATATGCCACCCCACCAAGAAAGCAGTAATGTCTACAGCTAAGTGAGGATTGGAAAGACTTTTTTTTTCTCTTTTGTTTTCGGTTGCAAATGAACCCTTGCTCCCTTTCAGTATCACTTTATTAGTGATCCAGTAGAAACACAGGACATGATTTATTAAATATCAATATTCTCAAAGTTCTTGTATGTAATTTTTAAATATCTTCTTTTGAAAATATAAGACATCATGCACAATATTTAACCAATGGTGATTAATTTGTTATGAACTTTTTAAGTAAATGAGAAATTTGTGTGCCCTCTCCTCAGAAAAATATTTCACAAAGAAACAAATTATTACATAAAATTTCAGCAGTTTCATGGATCTTCTGAGGCAAGATCATGGACTCAGTAAGGAAACTATGTAGTGATTTTCAAATACATTTGAGACAACTAATCTGTCCTCAGATAAAAGCTTACTAGGAAGAAAAAGCAAATAAAAGAATAAAAAAAAAAAGCTACCATTGTTGAAGCAAAGGTGGTGCCCAGTAACCCACCTGTTGCTTTCAGTCTTCCATTTACCTGCCCCCACACCACATCCCTCCACAGAGCACAGTTTGTAAATCACTGTTTTAAAATGACATGATAAAATTAAATACCTAGATGGGTGCCTGGGTGGCTCAGTTGGTTAAGCGTCTGCCTGCCGCTCAGGTCATGATCCCAGGGTCCTGGATCCAGTTGCGACTGGGCTCCTTGCTCAGTGGAGAGTCAGCTTCTCCCTCTGCCCCTCCCCCTGCTTGTGCATTTGGCTAGGGCACACGAGCACGCTCTCTCTCACACACACAAAAATAGATAAATAAATAAATAAATCTCTGAAAAAAAAATTTTAAATACCCAGAAGAGAGAGAAATAAACATATTGGGGCTGGATCCAGAGAAGTTCTGACACAAACTAAGAGCAAGTATAGAATAAGGAGAGACTGGATTCACTGGAGTAAAGGTAAAAGAAAATACTGTGTGAATCACTGTGGACAGAGGCTCAACGCGAGACAGCAAATTATCTGCTGCTTTCAAATAAGTTGGGTGGCCACTCTAATTAATTTTACGTGTCAACTTGACTGAACCACGGAGTGCCCAGATATTTGGTCTTCGATTTTTCTGGATGTTTCTGTGAGAGTGGTTTTGGTTGAGATTGGTAGACTAATAAAGCAGTTTAACTCATCCAATCAGTTATTTAAATAGAACCTTAAAAAGCCTGGTCCTCCCAGAGTAAGAGAGAATTCTGTCTGTTGACCTTCAAATTAGGACCTCAGCTATCCTGGTTTCACGGCAGCTTCCAGCCTTTGGCCAGGAACTGGGGCTGGGCTCTACAGATTTTGGATTTGCCAGCCAATTCTTATAATAAATCTCCTTGTATATACTACATACTATATATATATGCATCTATAAAATAAAGAGCCCTGGAGAACCCTAATACAACCATATATCCCCACTGTGTCCAGGACAGAGCAGATCAAACTGTAAATATTAATAGCTCCCCTTTTCCCTGACAGATGCATCCAATGTTTTTGTTTTTGTTTTGTATCATTTTTGCTTTCACAAAGCAGAGGCAAGTCATGTTTGTCTGAAATATGTTAGGAAAGGGGACCAGTGATGGCCCCAGCTGAGTGGGTCATCTGTTTGTTGAGGGCTGCCCTGAGCCAGACAAACCCATTGGGGACTAGGCACAAAAGCCCCAGTGGGTGCAAAAGCAACAGGGATGGCAGTGTGAACACATAATAGGGTGGACTGGCTGAGAAGAGGTGATTGTTCACCTAGCCCAGGCTACTCTTTCCTGAGCCAGTGGAGGCTGGTGGTGGCTGGTCCCACTGTGTCCTGATTGAATGCCCCTCCCAGCTTCGCCCTGCCCCTTGGGCCTGTTGAGGGTAAATTACCTGTTCATCCACAGAAAGTCCAGGCTCTCAGGTTTGTTCCAGCTGGCACAGCAGTATCAAAATGTCCTTGTTCCTCCCCCGGTCAGCCTGTTACCTCTTAAGCAGCCCAGCAGCACTGGCAATGCAGAAGTAGAGCCACAAGTATGCTAGAACATACTACTTAAATAACCAGAAAAAGAAAAAGTATCAGGTCGAGACAACAGTTCTTATTAAATTAACAAAACTCTCAAAATTATTTCTTTCTCAAAGTTAGGTTACCACCATGGTTTAATGGAAAGGCTTCATCTTAGATAGAAGGAAAGCAAACTTTGTTTCACATTCACCTTTTCCTCCACACAAGTGAATCGAAAGTTCTAAAACCTTAAAATATATTACCATTTAAATTCCATCCTATAGGATTATATCTTCACACTTTGGTTCTTTTTCCAATTAATGGTCCATTTGTGGAATGCATATGTAGTTATTTCAGTTCTATATGGCTCATTAGAGAGCCTTCTCAGTGATGGGTTTCATTCCCCTTGGTCTGATATGAATGTATTCATTAAGGACATACCATAAAATAACTAATAAAGTAAATTTTGAACATTTAAAAAGAAGTAATATAGCACAACTTACCTTCCTTAAAAAAATAATTTAATCTGTTGTGGCTGTTTTAAAGATTTGAATTCAGGAGAAAATTCTTTACAAGTGGTTTTTATTGTAACTTGAAATCTGACTCCTCATTCAAATGTGCATATTAATGTCTAATGCATATCAGAGTAACTCCTGTGGGAAGAATAAATGTGTTAGGCTGTGCAAGTAGAAAGAAGTAAGAATAAACATGAAAACTGGCAGAGGGTCAGGTGGGAGGAACTTCCATTCTATTTATCCATCCTTGAGTAATTTCCCAGTTTACAATAAACTATTGTCCCATTTAAATAGTAGAGCTGATCATGATTTAGTCTGACTTGTGGATAAAATCCTATGTAAATGTGTTGCTCATTTGAACTGAATCAATTGAAAAAATTCAATTCTTTTTACTTTTACTTTTCTGTTGTTTCAAGGACGGGCCAGACTGCACCTTCCTGATTAAAAAGGGATTTCTTCAGCAAAACTCTACTTCAGACACACTGACAGTTTTATACTGAGAAACAAAACCCTAGATTCTTCATTGGCAAGCAAAAATTAGTTTTTTTCTTCCTCTACTGACAACAGGAAATTAACAGAAAAAGATTAAATAAAAAAGTACCTGTCCTAGATGCTACCTATACATGTGAATTATATATGACATATTAAAAGCAAGACTAAGTTATTCATCGACAAATTGTGAGACTGCTCATTTGACCACCAGCACCATCAATTATAAGTAAATAATAATAATTTGACTGTGTACCAATATCTTAAGATACCTTTCCCTGCTTTAGACCATAACATAATTACCAACGTGTCATTTGTAAGATAAACTCCCTTACATTCACACACATGGTATTAGATCAAGCTCCATTTCAATCCAACATTTAACATTCAAGTTCAAACTATATAGACAAAACTATCATATTATCCTTAAAGTGCAATGCTAACAAACTTTTGAAGAAATTACCATTTTGAACTTACATTTTCCTGTTTTATTTCTACGAGACTTTAAGATAGATATTTTTAAATGAGTATTTCAGTATTGGTAAGTGATACGATGGTTCTGTTGTTTTCAGTATTGCCCAAATTATGTAATTGAAAGAGAGACATGAGACATGGATGCAAAAATCTATTATTCTTAGCCACATATTATGATGGTTATAGAAAACCATAATAACAAAATATCAAAACATAGTAATAATGCTATAATTTTTATGAAATGTATATCAAAATAGACTTCAAAAGGTCTAAAGTAGACTATAAATAAATAATATGAAATAGTTTCCAATTCGTTCAAGTGGGATTAGGTTTTTAATTGACAGGATGGTGAGTTATAAATAGTCAATTCAGGAGGGAGCTAAGTTGGCCATTTAAGAACATTGTCAGATTTTTGATTCCCTAAATTTGTATGTGTTTTCTGTCTTACCTTTCCCATCTCCTCTTTCAGCTATTTACAGCAAGACATTCAGCCTTAAATAGTCTTGCTTGTCATAAATAAACTATACTCCTAGCAATGCATTACATAACTCTTGCACAGAAGCATATTTATTAAATATTTAAAATATTTATATTCTGTTCTGGCAAGAAGGTTGATTCATGGATGTAAGAGCCAGGGTCAGTTGATAAAGTGGGGTCACTCCTAATATTAGCCAACTGGGGCAAGACAGAAGCAATGGGGGAAGGCCTTTGCTTAAAAGTAAGAATGCAAGGGCGCCTGGGTGGCTCAGTCAGTTAAGCATCTGCCTTCAGCTCAGGTCATGATCTCAGCCAGGATCCTGGGATTGAGCCCCGTGTCAGGATCCCTGCTCAGTGTGAGCCTGCTTCTTTCTCTCCCTCTGCCACTGCCCCTGCTTGTGTGCTCTCTCTCTAAGCATACTAACTTGATATTTTGCTTATAGAAACAGGAAGACAGTGGCAAAAAGAGAAGAAAAATGATTGAGAACTTGGGTTTGGAGCTCACTGAGCAGGATTCCTGAGTAATCTCTCAAAGTAAAATCTGTAAAATCTGCTTAAAAAATGGCTGAACTTACTCCAGATATTAGTATTAAACAAGGTGATAAAATTGTAATATGGCTATATTTACCACACCTGAGAAATTCACCAGGTGATTTAGTTCAAGTGTCTTAAGCAGAGGGATATGGCTAGGAGCAGAGTTTTCAAACCCCAATTTTTTACTTACAAATGTCCTTGGGATTTGTAGTAGGCAAATGCAGAGGGCGGGAAGTTGGCAACAGAAAAATAAACAGCAATAAAGTAAGTCAAAGGGCAAGGTCAAGCATCTCTCCTGCTGGGCAAAAACAGCATCAGACCCTGAATTATGAAGAAGTGAGGTCCTCATGAGACACTGACAGGAGGAATTGCTAAGACTGATATAGCTGTTGGAAGCCCATGGAAGGGGCACGCTCAAGTGCAGCCAGAACAGTTCTCAATGGCTCAGTTCCTATGTGAAGCCAGAAAGCCCAACAATGACTGTGCGTTGATTATTTGCAGGTCCTTTTACTGGTTCTTCCCAGATATCAGGCTTCCTTCTTGGGAAACTTTTCTTGGAATCAGCTATCAAAGATTATTCTTTCTGAAAAACCCTCTCCTTTACACATTTTTTTGTCCTCAAGCCATATCTATATAGACATATATAAATATATTTTCTATGTCATTTTCTATATTTCCATAAGTATCTATGGAACTGTTTTCTTCCGCAAAAGACAGAAGACAACTTATCAAAGCCTTTGATCCACCAAATGGGAAGTTTCCTCCTGTGTTTTGTCTGTTCTGCAAACTCACTTCTCCTTTATCATTTCTAAGCAAAATCTTTTCTCTCTTCTCATATCCTTTAACAAACAGCACTTAGTAGTCCTTAAAATTCAGTCTGAATGAAGGAAAATAAATTCCCTTTTGTCTTAATCTTCAAATCCAACTACGTACTAAGATGAAGAAATAGTTGCATTCTTCTAATGCAAGAGAGAGAGAGAGAGAGGGAGAGAGAGAGAGAGATGAGCATCTATATCCTGCCATATATTTACTGAACTCTCTGTACTGCCTGCATGCAATAAATAGTAAAACAATAGATAACATCCTATGTTTGAGAACCCAAACTTTGCTTCCCTGGGCTGTCATCCAGAATGGAATGGAGCTGTGGTCTTTGCAGTAAGTTTCCAATGTTAAATTCAGACTGCTGTTGTTTATAAGCAAAAACATGTTTCCCTCTATGTTTGCATATCTTTTATCTCCCTATCTATCCTACAACCACAGTACCAAAGCGAATCACACTTAGAACAAAGCATTACAATGTGACTGTGAGAGCCAAAAGTGTCCTTGAGTTCTCCACACAGAATGGCAGCAGCAGTGATAATTAAGGGTTTTTAAACCTCCAAAGGGTGAATGAAACCCAGGAGCCTGAATGGACTGCTAGACTCCTTTCAACCTGTGCTTTAATTAATTAATTTAACCAAAGAGGTACCAGTAAAACAACTTATCCAAGTTCTTGCCTCATTGAATGGCAAGTTTTAGAAAAGTCTTTGTGCCTCCCTGACACTAGTCCTTACATTTCTAAAACCATTTGTATGTCTCTCATGGGGAAGACAGGTCACTTACTTGATCCCTCTTTTCGACGCTTTTTAGATATCCAAGGCTTCTCTATTTTCTTTGACCTTCCAAGTTCTGTAGATCTGATGGTCCAATGGCCCTGTGTCTCTGTAGCTTCTGAAGCCAATTTATTAGCACATTCCATTTCTCCCCCAACATTATCTTGGTGAAGTTTTCCTAAACTTAGAGCTCCACCATCTCACAAAGCTGTACCACTCCCCTGTGCCACCTATTGCATTCCCCCCTGAATTTCAACATCTACTAGAAAAAGACTAGATTTGCAAAATCCCAGTCTGAACTTGATCTATGAAACTTTTGGCCCACTGAGAGTACTACTTCACCCCCATCTCCTCTGTATAGTTGCTTTCCACTAACTCTCCTCCCTCACTTTGTCCATATTTGTTTATAGCATAAAAGTGAGTTCTGACATGAAGCTGTTACTAATAAAGAACATATTTATTTTCATTATTCGCATTCTCTGCCCTTTAGAATCAGGCTCAGATAACTGTAATGTTGAATTATGATATATTCAAGTTTTCAAAAATGATCAGCACTCGTCTCCTCTTTCAACAAAAGATTGAATTTGGCAATCTGAGAATTATATACAATTAGGGTAGAAACACAGGTGTTCCCAAACATTAGTGCTGCAGAATACCATTTTTTAATAGTATCACCTGCAGCCCTAGAGTGATATTATTTCCTTGTAAGCAAAGATTTTTTCAGTTAATCCCATATTGGAGCATACCTCTGTCAATGTTTGTAATGAAGGTGAGCAGTTTGTTTTTGGCCCCAGGACATGCTGTAAGAAATAAAATGTGCAACCTCCACTGTGCCTTGGGGAAGCATTTAGACATCTGTACATTTTACATAGTCTTTCCTATGTTGTCATAGAGAGTACCATCTTGTCTTCTTCTTTGGTAGCTCTGGGGTAATATACGAAGCTGGTTTTGAGTTATGAAATGCCAACTGGAGACCTTTCAAAGTGTTCTCAAATATAATTCACTTCTTTGGAAATAGCGATTATCAGTTCTTCCAAAATATGACTTAATTATGTACTTACATAAAATGTCATCATCCTAGTACACTTGACATTTTTAACACATATTCTATTCCTGTCATCTATATCAATGACAAATGACAGAATAAAGGCCTACTTAAAAATTATATCATCTGAGGCATTTTATATAATTATGGGCAATTAGAATTTATAAAACATTTAAATGAATTTAGCTTTTCTTTAAAAGCCCAGTAAGCTCATAAAAAAGCTAAAGCAAGCACTGAATACTCTATCTATTAATCAAGAGGCCTGGTGAGGAGAAGCAGGCACTAGCCTGAGTCATGGCACCATCACCACCACACCTTTTACCGTGGATGGGCACCTCATCCTCCTCAAGATTGTTTCTTCACCAGCAAGACTAAATGGCGAAATTAGAAGCTTCCTAAGATTCTTTCAAGCAACAAATTCATAATCTCTTAATATATACTGGGTATCCATAAGTCCAGAACTTGAAGATCCTATGAGGGGTCTAGACACAGCTCTTATCTTGAGTTCCTTATAGTCTACTTTTGAAAGAAAGAGGGAAAACATGAGTAGTGCAATAAAGGGCTATTAATAAATAATTACCAGAGTATTTACTAGACAATCGATGGCAGCTAACCAGAGTTATAGGAACTGAAAAAAGACAGGAAGAAGTGGTGGTAATTCTATATTTAAGTTTAAGAAGAACATCCAGATTCTCTTCGGGTTAACTACAGCCTGCTTTTCCTAGAAAACTTATTACTGTATGAAATTATATCCAATTCAATATATATTTATTGAATATTTTCTACAACTTATTTCAACATGATTTTCCAACCTATTTCATTTTGTCACTGTCAATTCTTCTATTAAACTTTGAATCCTAACCTCTTTGGAGTTGTTAGTCCCTGCTCCCTTGGTCTGGGCAGTCACTCAGTGTTACCCAGCAACAGAGTGGTGTGGGAGAGTTGAAATGCAGTTTCCTGACTCTTGGTTTCATTCTCCCGTAGGCCTGCTGCCTCTGTGACAACGCGCTCCCAGGTGAGCTCCCTCTCAGCAGTGCTGCCTGCACACCCTGCCACAATAAACTTCCTCAGTTCACTCTTCCCCTATAGGTCCCATCAGACTAGGCACCTAGGCAGGGAAGCCACCTAGGCAGGGAAGAACCTTAGAAATCACCTAATTCTATTTCTCTCCACCAGCCACAGACACAGCTGGTAGCAACTGCAGAATGGAAGGGTCCAGTATTATGAAGTGATTACTTAGTGTATGGATGCTGGCAGGACTTCATCAAAAATAGGGACTTTTCCCATAATCAACCAACATTAACTCCCTATTTTATAAAATCAAAACACAATTCCTATCTTACAGGTTATCATGAAAAATAAATGAGACAAAGTCTGTGCCTGGTATACAGTAAGTGTTTAATACTATATTAGCCACGCCTTTTTCTTTTCTGTATTTGGATGCTTTGGCATCTGGGACCTTGCTGACCTGGGAGGGATAGCAACTACTTGCCTATGTGGGCACCTTTCAGATGCAAACCAATCAGATCCCACAAATTCAACCACTTTCTTTATCAGTCTCTCACATTCCAGGTCACTTTTCACTTTCTGCTAGAGCCAAATACCAGTTTATGGGGGACAACCCCTACACCACAAAGCCCACTGAAATCAAACTAACCAATCCCAAGGCTGCTTATCTTGCCTTGTTCATTCCTTCCCACAAATAAAAGAACTCACGCATATTTTCCTCTTACTTCCTCTGCCTTTCAACCAACCCTGGTACTTCCCTGTACGACCCTCCCTGCTTTGTGTGCCATGCCTCCTGTTGCTTTTTTTTAATTAAGATTTTATTTATTCATTTGAGAGAAATATAGCAAGAGAGAGCACGAGGAAAGGGGGAGAGTGGGGAGAGGGAGAAGCTCCCCGCTGAGCAGGGAGCCCTACGCGGGACTCAATCCCAGGACCCTGGGATCATGACCCGAGCTGAAGGCAGACACTCAACCAACTGAGCCACCCAGGCATCGCTCATGCCTCCTGTTTCTAAGGATCTGTGAATACAATAAACTTCTTCCTTTATGACGGTCACTTCCACACCTACATGTCTTACCTTACCTGATTAAAACAAATTCCAGCTCTCCTTAAAACAAATGCATATTCGTTTTCCCTTTCCTGAGCCTTTCCAAGTGATGGATAGCTTATCTTTAAACTTGAGCATCCTCCAACTGTGGCTCCTAGAATTCTCTCCTGCCGTAGGAAACTGACAACCAAGATATATTATGTTTTATGTACCTATGGCCTGTCTTCCCTGTCCCCCTTTCAATCTATACATTCAGTCTCAGGGAGAGTTCCACATTTCACAAGTGATTTTGCCACATCTCGAGTCCTTTCTCTCTCTGATCTGATGTTCTGACCTATCTTCTATCTTTTCCCTATGCAGTTTTCTTTCCTTAGAATAAACAAAACTTGGTTTCAGTCACAAGTCTAGAAGATTTGTCTGTGTAGGTGTTCCAAAACTGTCATCTTACCAAATCCAAACCTCTCAACACATCCAAAAATGAAAGTCAGAATTGGGTTAAGAGCAAGAACAATGGATTTAAAAAGATTTTATTTTAAAAACTGATTTAGACTATCTGCAGTTCTTGGAAAAATTGCTTAGCCTCTCTGAGACCTAATTTTTTTTTACTTGTAAAGTGGAGATAATAATAGTATTCATATCACAGGGTGGTTATAAAAATTAAATGAGATAATATATGTAAAGTGCCTGATACGTAATATGCCCTAAAAATAGTAGCTATTATTGGTATGATTTTAATTGTGCTTGTTATTATGGCAATATTAGTAGTAGTGGTTATTTTAAAAATAAGGCAATCTCTGAAAACAACCTCCGGAAGCACCTTTAAAATGCTTCTAGTGTCAGCGTGGAAAAGTGTGGCTTAATATCTGGCTTTAAAATAAGGTATATTTTCACCAATCTCTAAAATAAGGTATATTTTCACCACTCTCTATCTATATTTAAAGAAAAGTCCAACTATTTAAGAATGTACAATGCAGATGCAATTCTTATTGGTTCAAACATATTTATTAAAGGAATAATTATCCATTCATTGGATGTATGAGTGTGTATTTGCTTAAAAAATGTGTACCTCCAAATATATAAAAGAAAAACAGGGGCACCTGGGTGGCTCAGTCAGTTAAGTGTCCTCCTCCTGGTTTCGGCTCAGGTCATGATCTCAGGGTTGTGAGATCGAGCTCTCCCATTGGGCTCTGCACTCAGTGCAGAGTCTGCTTGAGATTCTCTCTCTCCCTCTGCCCCTCCACTTCATATACACACTCTCTCTCTAAAATAAATAAATCTTTAAAAAAACAAAAAAGAAAAACATTATTTTATTTTTGTGTAACTCCGCATAGGTCATTTTTCTCTTACACATTGCCATTTGATCCTTACAAAAATCTAGCAATATGAGAGTAAAAGGAACGACATGGGCATAAAAACACCATTATCATCATTTTACACATGAAGAAACTGAGGGAAAGTAATTTGAAATTAGTAGAATGCCTAGCTTCATATATAAATGATTTTCATAACAACCCTGACTACTCCACTGAAATGACTCTTGAGAAGGCCACTTAATATCTCCACGTTACCAAGTCCATTAGTCAGTTCTATGTCTTTATCTTACTAAAGCATTTGACAACATTGAACACTTCTCCGTTCTGAAATATTTTCTTCATTTAACTTGACACTGAATTACCTAATTTTTGTTCCCACTTTCTCCTGCCTTCTTGGTCTCTTTTTGGTGGATACACCTCCTACTCCTGATTTTAAAATTATGGAGTAGCTCAGATCCTTCTCTTCTCTCTGTAATTGCCCCTTAGAAGAGTCCTACTGCTTTAAACATCATCTAAATGTTGGTAATACTAACACCAGAGCTCAGTATGAAAAAATAGAGAGAACATAGACTGAAAAAAAAAAAAAAAAACGAACAGAGACTTGGAGATCTGTAGGAATATAACAGAAAGATTCAACATTCCTATCATCAGAGTCCCAGAAGGTAATAAGAAAGTGGGGCTGAAAAGGGTATTCGCAGAAATAATGGCTGAAAACATCCCTAATTTGGCAAAAGACACAAATCTACAGATTCGAGAAACTAAGTGAAACTTAGAAAGGATAAACCCAAATATATCCTTGGGAAGACCCATCATAATTAAGCTTCTGAAAAATAACACAAAATAAACATTTTGAGAGCAGTCAGAGAGAAGTGATTCATTACTTATAGGAGAACACTCATTGTAATGACAGTGTTGGGTTTTGTTTTGTTTTGTTTTGTTTTCCATGTGGAACTGTAGAGAGCAGAAGGAAGTAGCTAAATTTCAATATTATGTTTTTCCCCCAACAAATAGGAAGAATCATTAACTCTCATTGGATATATAGAGAAAAGTCTGCTGCTACTAACCTAGAAGCAAACTAGATCAAGTTGGAATATGAGAAGCAGCTCTCTGCAAATCAGTGCCTGAAGTTCTACTGGAGGCATTTCCTTGAGGGGTCTCCTGGGTCTTCACTAAGTGAATATCTTATTTAACACACAGCCTATATATTAAGTCTTAAGAAGGGTTTCTAAATTTCAGAGAATCTATCCAAACATTTTCACTATGTGCAGTAACCATCAGAGAGAAACTTAATCTTATTATGTAGATTAGTCGGATAGCAATTCTAGCTTGGGGTTTCATGCCTTTTACAGATGCATGCTCAATTTCCAATGGTGTACTAAAATCTTAAGTCTTACCAGGCACTGCCTCTGAACAAGGACAGTCATGCTGAAAATGTACACAGTACTTCTTTTTGTGGATATATATCAAATACAGTTTTCAGATTTCCTCATAAGATTAGAAACCCCACTGAAAGACTGCTCAATATTTACATGATAGGGAACTACTAGGAAAGGGTGAGGGGAAATAAAACTGCTAATTGGAGCTTCTTTAAAAGTTACTGCCATTATGTGGCCTTGGCATTTCATTTTATTTAAAGTATGCTTGTTTTATACCTACAAAAATTCTTTTGAAATGATTAGGCAGTTAATAAGTCTTTTGAGAACTAAAGGCAGTCTTTTAAGTGTGCAGGGTATTCCGGCATTGCCCCTGATAGTATATCCTCAATGAAATGTAACTCGAAAATGGATTTTCTTATCATCCATGAAAAAGTATAAACTTAATCTAGTTTCAATTTCTTTATCTCAATACCCTTTTAATTGACACTTTGCCTCACCTAATGAAAAAGCACCCTCTCCACAATCACCACTATTAGAATCTTATTTTGGCCTTGTCAAGACTAACTGACAGCAAGTTGAGGCTTAAAAACTGATAGTTGAAAATCTTCTAATCCAAAAGCCAGTAAAAATCTTCAGTATCCTGACGGAATGTATATCTATTATTCTTTATACCTAACTTCAAGAGGATTTAAAATGACAGATAACAAGATTCAAGAAAGCCTTAATGCACTTTAATTCTAGCTTTAAAAGTCTTAGGCACTGTGATTTTTTTTCCTCTAAAATATATTTAAATATAGAAAAGGAGCTAAAGGTAAGTTATACAGACTTCTTAAAGCATACCATTTACTGCCTCTTAAAAAATAATTCAATTTGTCCACCATCCATGAAAAAAAAGTATGAGCCCAAAGCTATGATTGAGCATATCAAAATTCCAGACCTCAAAGAACATATACTCAAGATATAGAGCATATCCACTGGGATATAGCTGATCGTAACTCTCCATTAGCAGCCAAAAGCAAAGTAAATCCACAACAAGTAAGTCTACAAGTTTCTGAAAGGCCCAATCCTATTTTGTTAAATAGCATAAAACTGTGATGCTGGTGGTGAAATCAGAGTTCCACCGGTGATTAGAGAATGTATTAAATAGCACATAACTCATCTAAATGATACAATACCACACTTAAATTAAAAATCACAGTATAGGGGCACCTGGGTGGCACAGTCGGTTAGGAGTCTGACTCTTGGTTACAGCTCACGTCATAATCTCACAGTCATGAGACTGGGCCCCATGTCAGGCTCTGCACTCAGCACAGAGTCTACTTGGGACTCTTTCTCTCCTCCCTCTGCCCCTCCCTGCCATGCTGTCTCTCAGTCGCTGTCTCTCTAAAATAAATAAATAAATCTTTTTAAAAAATCACAGTACACACAAAGGTGGGAAAATGCTTACTCTATACTGCGAAGGAAAAAATATGAAATTGTGGCACAGCAATTCTTGCCAGACACGTCTCCAAAGGCAAAGGGGAACAAAGGCAAAAATGAACTATTGGGACTTCATCAAGATAAAAAGCTTTTGCACAGCAAATGAAACTGTCGACAAAACCAAAGACAACCTACAGAATGGGAGAAGATATTTGCAAATGTCTTATCAGATAAAGGGCTAGTATCCAAAATCTATAAGGAACTTAACAAACTCAACACCGAGAGAATAAACCAATCGAGAAATGGGCAGAAGACATGAACAGACATTTCTCCAAAGAAGACATACAAATGGCCAACAGACACATGAAAACATGCTCCACGTCACTTGGCATCAGGGAAATACAAATCAAAACCACAATGAGATACCACCTCACACCAGTCAGAATGGCTAAAATTAACCACTCAGGAAATGACAGATGTTGGTGAGGATGTAGAGAAAGGGGAACCCTCTTACACTGTTGGTGGAAATGCAAGCTGGCGCAGCCACTCTGGAAAACAGTATGGAGTTTCCTCAAAAAGTTGAAAATAGAGCTACCTGTTGGGGTTAATGTAGAGTATGAAATCAGCCATAATACCTGGCTCGCTAAAATCTAACACAGAGGCCGCTGGAGGTGAGGGAAGGTTTCAGAGAAGAGTGTAGGCCTTTGGAGTGCCAAGGCCTGCGTGACCACTCTACCATTGGAATGCTGCGGGGCGTTGTCTTCCCGAGGCTTTCTAAGCCCAAACAGCCACTCTGTGATCTAAGAGATGTATGCAGATTAGCCTATCATATATTTTCTGTAAACAGAGCCTCCCAGTTTCAGTGAGACCCCTTGTCACATATCCCGTGCTTGAGAAACAGTGAAAAGGATTTGTGATTATCCTGAAGGACCAATAAAAGCAGAGCAAAGAAGAGCAAAGGGTCTTCGTCTCTGAGCATTGACCCCCTTGCCTTCTCCTCTCTTTCACAGCAAAGTTTGGAGTGATCTTTCATCCATCGGTATAGGGATTGCTGGCCGTTCCCGGAAGCTACCCTATGACCCAGCAATTGCACTACTAGGTATTTACCCCAAAGATACAAATGTAGTGATCAGAAGGGGCGCCTATGCCCAATGTTTACAGCAGCAATGTCCACAATAGCCAAATTATGGAAAGAGCCCAGATGTCCATCGACAGATGAACGGATAAAGAAGATGTGGTATATATATATATATATATATATATATATATGTATACACACACACACACACACACACACATATACACACAATAGAATACTACTCACCCATCAAAAAAAATGAAATCTTGCCATTTGCAAGATGTGGACAGAACTAGAGGGTATTATGCTAAGTGAAATAAGTCAATCAGAGAAAGAAAATTATCATATGATCTCACTCATATGTGGAATTTAAGAACAAAACAGAATCATAGGGGAAGGGAGGGAAAAATAAAACAAGATGAAATTAGAGAGGGAGACAAACCATAAGAGACTCTTAATCTTAGGAAACAAACTGAGGATTGCTGGAGGGGAAGGGGGTGGGGGATGCGGTAACTTGTTGATGGACAGTAAAGAGAGCATGTGATATAATGAGCACTGCTAATACCGAAGACTGACGAATCACTGAACTCTACCTCTGAAACTAATACACTATATGTTAACAAACTGAATTTAAATTAAAAAAAAAAAACAAAAGAAAAACTACGAAATTATATTTCTAATAGCATCCAGATTTAATTATCTCTCTTATTCTCATTTATTGCTTTGTATTCATATATGATTCAAATATGTGTATGTAAATATACATGTAAACCCCGATTGTGAGTCACAGTTGAGTTTTTACCAGTTTTCCCAAATGACCTGTTGTCTCATTTTACTGAGTTTATCATACTATTTTTTGCCTCTAGGAGTGATGATTTTCCTTTAGTAAATTAAAAAGACAGAATTTACAAGTGACATCACCAAGATGGATGAATGTCCCTGATGAATGAATGGATTTTAAAATGTGATACACACACGCACACATATGTATGTGTGTGCACACACAATGAAATATTACTCAGCTATAAAAAAAAAAAAGGAAATCCTGCCATCCTCAAGGACAGATACAGAAAGGTCAAATACAGAAAGAAAAGTACTGCATGACCTCACTTATACGTGGAATCTAAAAACATCAAATTCATCAAAACAGTAGAACGGTGGTTGCCAGTAGCTGGGGGCAGAGAATATAAATAGGGATATGTTGGTCACATGCTACAAATATTCACTTATAAGACAAATAAGGTCTAGGGATCTAATGTATAGCATGGTGACTATAATTTACAATACTATGTGATATACTTGAAAGTTGCTAGGAGAGTAAAGCTTTAATGTTCTCACCATAACAATAACAACAAAATGGTAATTATGTGATGTAAAGGATATATTAACTAACCTTATTGTGGTAAATATTTCATATTATACATGTGTTTCAAATCATTGCATTGTACACCTTAAACTTACATAATGTTACGCCAATTATGCCTCAATAGAGCTGTGGGGGAAAAAGAAGACACATAACCTGGCAAGATCAGAAGAGAAAATAATTTTTCCAATATAGTCACATTGTTGTGAGTTGAAAACTAGAAAACACTTGCTCTTAAGATATAAATTCAAATGGTAATTACAGTTCAAGATAGGCTTATCTTCAAATAGATGTTATAAAAATCCTCAGAGTCCTCCATCATTTCTGATAAACTCGACTAAAATGAGTATAAGTAACAACCTTGAATAGTGGCATCTAAGTCATAAGAATGAAGTCCTGTGGTAGGGGCCAGAAGATAGCTGGGTAAGGTTTGAATTCATATGTATTTGAAGAACTGGGCTCTTATTAGATACAGATCCTCTGCTATATACACTCATAATCTCATCTAATGCTTCAATCACAAATTAGAAATTTGAGGTCACAAAATCTATGCAAACTTCCCACTGGTCAAAGGTGGTAAAGAGCAGAGTTTAAATGCTTCACTATCAACTCTTCACTACATAAGACTGATGGTGAGATCCCAAATCAAAATGACTGAGAGAGTTATGAAGGAAGAATGGGTATGTGACAGGTTGTTGCCAGGCACCTATATCTGAGTAAACAGCATGACCATTCCCCTGGTTGCTCAAGACATACATTTTTTTAATGCTTCTCTTTCCCTCAGTACCATTATCAAACTATCAGCAAGTCTTGTCTAGTTTACCTTGAAACCACATTTCAAACCCCCATACTTTGCTCTGTTCCCACTAACCATCACTCTACTCCAAGGCATAACCGTGTCATGCCTGGCCAATGCAATAGACCCCTAACTGGGCTTCCTAATTTTATTTAGGGCTCCTTCTAGTATGTCCTTTGCACAGGAGTCAAAAAATAGAAATTAAATAATGCCGCTCCTTACCTACAAATTTCTTATTTTGGTTTACAAGCAATACTTGCAAAAACCTATGAGATAAAAGCCCCTGCTTTTATCATTTCTGTGTACTCTCACCTCTTATAATACTAATTTCCTGACACTGACCGTTTTTTGACTTCTCAAATGACCAGGCTCATCCTCAGACTTAGGGCCCTTGCATTAAACTGCTCCCTTCTCTCAGAACGTTTCTCCCCCTGATTTTTGCATAGCTGTCTTCTGGTCAATCAATTCTGTGCTTAAATGTCACTTTTTCAGAGAGACTTTTCTAACCTCCTAATACAAAGTGACTCCACACAGACACTTTCTATCATATCTTCCTATTAAAGCTCTCTTTATAACCCTTCCCACTATTTTATTAGTAGTATTTATTTATTATTTCTTTGTTAATTACTGATCATCTCTGTGTCCCCACTAGCATGAATCCAATCCAGATGAGCAAAGACCTGTCCTCTTTTGCTTACCTCTGCATCATCCATACAGCCTGATATAGAATAAGTGCCCCCCAAATAATTGTTGACTTAATCAATGACCCTAATTATTTTTCAGCAATAGAGCCTTCTTTTCTTCTCATCCTGTAATTCCCTTTATACATGCAAAATTCAGAGGCAGTTCTGACTTCTAATGTTCTATCACAGTGTCTCCTATTGTCAGAGTCAGCCAAGCAACAATAGTTTCATTCTTATTATCATTTGAGAATTTTCTCTTCTATATCTGTTCAGGAAATCCATTTGATCCTTGGAAAAGGAAAAGCCATTTGATCCTTGGCTAAGGAAAAGCCATCCATAGTCAATGAAGATCAAAGTAGATCTAGCCAATAACTTAAGTTCCAAAATTAAGAACTAATAACTCAAAAGAGCAATTGCATTTTGAATGTGGGAAGCAGGCATATGGTAAAGCAGCTCTACGTACAACACATGCTATCAACACAGTAACACTGCATTCATTGCTCAAAATAAATTAGCAAACAGAATGAATAGCAGGCTAACGCAAAATAATGAAAGGGAGGAGAAAGGAAAAGGAAGATAAGAAGAAAGGGGAAGATATTACAAAAATCAACCATAAATGAAAAAAATTATGGCAGCTGATATGTGTACAAATATCACAATGTCTGTTCCAATGGTTTCCAAATCAGAACAACCTATGAAATCCACAGGCTCAGGTCCAAGTCATTGATACTCATATTTCAAAGGCTTAGAGTAGAGACCTAGAATCTATATTTTTGACAACTGTCCCATACTTTCTAAGTTTGAAAAGCTCTGATTTTGTTCCCCAACCTTATTTTGCAGATGAGAAAGCAAAGATCCACAAAAATTCTTGATACCCAACCCAATGAACAGTGAATATTAAGTTCCCATGGATTTTTTTTTAGATACTAAAAGAGCTCTTTAGAAGAATTTCAAGTACTTCAGAAAAACAGATGAGTGAAAAGGATTTGATAGTGCAATTAATAAGGAAGACAGAATATACCCTATGGACATATTTCCCAAGGAGTATTCTACTGTTTGAAAGTACCTCACATCAAGCAAGTACCACTCTGTAACTCAAATGTTTGTTTCTTTTACTTGAGTTCCAAGTAGAAAATCGAGTAAAGGAAATTCATAGAGTCCAGGTATAGAGGTATGGTAGAAATTAAGTAAGAAGTGACCATATCTTAGATTCATGGGACTGCTATGTGAGGTCATAAAGGTTGAGCACAGCATCACTCCGGGGGGCTCTAGTCACAGAGACTGCAGCATGAATGGTTCACCTGAAATAGTACAAGGAAACAAACCTATTGGCTAAAATGGAGGGAGGAAGGGAGAGCCAGAGAGAGAGAGGTAAACAGCTGAGACTAAGATATACTTAGGATATAAAATGCATATGATTTACATGTACAAGTAAATCATGAGTTTATGTGAAGTTGCAGTTACATCGTTGCCATTTCTAATACTGTATGTTCCTAGGATTATATTCTCTATCTTTCCACTTAAATTTCTCCATTATCTTTTATACAAATCAGAACCTACATACTTGACCCAGAGAGTGGAAATAAAAAGGGAAGAGAAATTCAACTTATTAAAAGGATTTATGCTCCTTTTTGAATAAACATTCTTCTACATATTTTCCAATAATTCCTGTAGAAATAAAGATATTCTACCATCTTCATTTCTAAAATAGCTCAAAAAGAAATAAAAGTTTTTAGTAATAAACTAATAAATCAAGGAGCAGGCAGTATAAAATAAATATTCCAGGAAAAAACCTTTTTAAGACTTTTTTTAAATTTAGTATATGCTATTTCATCTCTGCTTAATTCCAAATCACTATTAAGTATTTTCTACTTAACCTGATTTGACAAAGAAAAGAAACTAATGATATAAATACCAGTGTCCTTTAAAAAAAAAAAAACTTGAGAATCTATTATTGGTGTTGAGAAAGTCAGAAAAGCAAGGGAAAATGTTACATTGAAGCCATCACCTAAATTAATTTTGTTTATGGGCTCTCTGCTAATGTAGACCAGATAAGAGAAGCTCCAAATTTAGTATACACAATACAGTCTTCGCAGTCCCTAATTTAGTATCTCTAAGAAAAACAACAATCAGGTTTGCATGCATTGATTTTTTTTCCCACTAGACTCTCATGTAGTTTATTGTTCATGACTTCATTATCCATAGTTCTATAACTTTAATAAAACCTTATGCAATTAAGGAAGCTTAAATTTATTCCAAATCAGCTTGCAACACTTGCAAAAAAGAATTTACCAGAAAAAAAGTTAACAAGAGCAAAGGTTATCCTGTAAGAAGACCTCTTGGTTGTTAATGTAAAAATTTCAGAAGGCAAATTAAAGGTCATTTGTAAAATAAATGACCAAGAAAAAATTTTGATGCTTGTGAGAATGAGCAAATGCCATAAAGAACTAGTTAAGGAAACATTCTTATGAAAAGAATGGATTAAATCCATACTTTATGCCAACAACTACACACTCCAAGAGAGGCCCTATTAGTTATATGTTTGGTAGTATTATCATCCCACCCACTTAGTCAACCAGAAAACTGAGTCAAACATCACTCAAAAGAACACTGATTAGACTCTTGACCAAGATGGTGACATAAGAGGATCCTGAATTTCCTTCTTTCCATGTACACACCAAATTTACAAGCTATACATGAAGCAATTCCCTCTAAGAGAAATCCAGAAATCAGCTGAGGGACAGGAGTCACATGGGACAAAAAAGAAAACACACATATTGAAACAAGTCAGAAAGCCTGACACAATCTCTTGCCATTAACCCATCTCCAGAACAGCCACATATAATTGGGATGGAAGCCCAACTCCCAGATTCTCCCTGAGGAGAGAAGGGTTTGGACTATACATCTAATACCCCAACATCAATTGCCCAACCTAAGGAATTAACCCCCCATCACCACCCCCTCATCTCTCCCTTACCCTCCCCCTCCCCTGCTCTGAAAACCAAGGAGACTTACATTCACACGTCCCACAGGCCTACTGCCAACAATCACTCACTGCAGCTGTCCCCACAGGGCTCAGCTCAGAGAAAACAGGCAAAAATCCACATCTCCCAGTTTCTCCCTGGAAGACTGCACACTTTATAAGCTGCTGCCTGAAGGTCTGACTTCCAGTTAGCAAGCACCATGGCTGACGGCAATACTGGGGGAGCTGATGGGTACTTCCTGTCTTCTCCCTCCAGCTTACTCCCACAATAATACCAAGTCACTAGCATCCCCCTGGAAGTAGCTTGTTCACACATCAAAAGCCCCAACTTTTAAAGCTGCCGCCTTAGAGACAGGCCCCAGATCACAAAGCTCTGATAGCCAAGAGGATTCAGCATTATGTGTCCCACAAGACTACAGCAAATAAAGAAGCAGTTGCTAAAGAGCAGGCAAGCATTCCCAGGGGCTATTCCCCTAGGGCTCAGTGCAAAAACCCATCTCCTGGTTTCTCCCTGTAAGGGGCTTAACTGTACTCCTGTACAGACCATCTTTCAACATCTTCACAAGGTTTTCCCTCTCTGTGTGTCTCCATCCTAATCTTCTCTTCTTATAAAAACACTGGTCATGGGGCCCCTGAGTGGCAAAGTCGGTTGAGCATCCATCTCTTGGTTTCGGCTCAAGTCATGGTCTCATGCTTGTGAGATAGAGCCCTGCGGGGGCTCCCCACTCAGCGTGGAGTCTGCTTGAGTTTCTCTCTCCCTCTGCCCCTCCTGCTCATGCTCGTTCTCTCTAATAAAAAAAATAAATTAATCTGAAAAAAAGAAAAAGAAAACACTAGTCATATTGGATCAGCACCTATCCCAATGACCTCTTTTTTTTTTTTAAGTGTTTTAAAATTTAAATTCCAGGTAGTTAGCATACAGTGTAATATTAGTTTCAGGTGTACACTTCAGTGATTCAACACGTACATACAACATCCAGTGTTCATCACAAGTGGATTTTTTAATCCCCATCATCTATTCACACCCCCCCCCACCTCCCTTCTGGTAATCATCAGTTTGTTCTCTATAGTTAAAAGTCTGTTTCTCAGTTTGGATCTCTTTTTTCCCCCCTTTACCCACTACCACATGAGTGAAATCATATGGTATCTGTCTTTCTCTGACTATTTTGCTTAGTATATTACTCTCTAGCTCCCTCCACATTGTTGCAAATGGCAAGATTTCATTCTTTTTTTATGGCTGAGTAATAGTCCATCATATGTATATACAACTTCTTTATCCATTCATCGGTCGACTACTGATGGACATTTGGGCTTTTCCCATAATTTGACTATTGTACTCAATGATATTTTTTCATCTTAATTACCTCTTTAAACACCCTATCTCTAAATATAGTCACATTCTGAGATCCTAGGGTGTAGGACTTATTTGGGAAGAGACACATTCTAGGACATAACACCATCTGAAGCCCTCTCCCACATTCCTACTACCAGAGTCCTAACTGAAATCCTGTCTCATGACGTATATCCCAGAATTTCAACCCCAGTCTAATCTACCCCCATTTTATCTTCCACACTGCCCTCATTCTTGCTTTATTTGTACTAGGACTTTAAAACAGAATAAAATAGAGCCCTTAGAATAAGATACTTATTGCTGCACATAGTGTAACTTTGAAGAAAGAGTTTACATGTGTTTATGAGCATGTCAATCCTGGATAAAATAATAATAAAAAATGGTTTAATAATGGGCTACTTACTATATGTCAGACATTAAGCTAAATGTTTTACAAATATTATTTGATTTAATCATCACAACACCACCATGAATTAAATATTATCTGTATTTTACAGATGGATAACCTGAGTCTTAGAAAAATGAAGTAACTGTGGGGACACCTGGGTGACTCAGTCAGTTAAGTGTCTGACGCTTGATTTTGGCTCAGATCATGATCTCAGGGTCATTAGATGGAGCCCTGTGTAGGGCTCTCTTTCTCCCTCTGCCCCTCCCCGCAGCTTACACACTCTCACACTCTAAATTAACTAAATAAATCTTTTAAAAAAAGATAAAAAAAGAAAAATTAAGTAACTTACAAATTTAAGGCACTATTAAGTGATGGAGGTAATTTACAAACTCCAAAATGTAACTCATCCTAGGATTCATTGCCTCTGATTTCCCACTATTTTCAAGGCCACGTTCCCTTCAAGTCTACATTATTTTCATTCTTTTCCTCTCTCCCACTCAGGACTCAAGAGTTTAATCAATTCACCCTGCGGTGTTGAGTAAATGTAGTACCCTTTCCAAGAGTCTTTGAATTTTAAAGAAGACAGCTAAAAGAAACAATGATTAATCAATAACAGTGGTACTCAAAGTGTGGGCTAGGAACCCATGTGAGTCCCTGAGATCTTTTAAAGCTACCTATGAGGTCAAGGTTTATTTTATAACAAATCTAAGATATTCATTGATTTTTCACTTTTATTATTTTACAAGTATATAGTGGAGTTTTCCAGAAGCTACATGATAGGTGCTATCTCAACCGATGAATGCAGAAACAGATAAGAGAATCTAGCTGTCTTCTATGAAGCCAGACAGTAATCAGATTTGCATAAATGGGGCAGGAGAGGAGGAATGCTGTTCTCAGAATTGTTTTATTTTGGAAAATGTAGTTCTTTACGTGGAAATATTATTTATGTTAACATACAAGGGTCTTACATTTTAAATTTGTTTTAAATTTTAATACAGAAATATCAATTTAACTCACATAAGTGAGAGCTTTCTGGGGTCCCCAGTCATTTTTAAAAGTATGAAAATATCATGGGGTGCCTGGGTGGCTCAGAATAATCTTTTTTTTTTTTAAGTCTGAAAATATCCTGAGACAAAAAAGTTTGAGAATCGCTGAAGTAGATACATCATTCTGTAATAATGAAGTCCCTGTTAGACGCTCCAAGTCAGCCAAAAAACCATTTTGTAAGATGTGACATTTCTAGCAGCTTCAATCTATTCCACAACAGGAACCTCTACTCAAGTTAAGTTTGCTTTCCAGTTTTCATCACTGTTTCAAGATCTTTAAGAAAAGCAAATAGTGCAGCCTACTGAAATTATATTCAACCCCAATATTCAGGGACTAACAACTCATTTGTTTTTAAATCTAACATTTTTGGGTACTTATCTGAATCAAGTTTTTAATTCGATCAATATTTGGCAGTGCTAAGACATTAAACCTAAGTTTTCTTACTCTGAGTTAAGTGCTCTTTCCCGTACATAGCCACTAAATAATGTTTTAAAGCAATTAATTTAAATACACCCAAGAAGGAACATCACACCACTGTGCTAGTAGATTCTCTCTCTCTCTCCATCTTTTCACATACACACACATACAAACGCACTTCCCTATTAATAGAAACTGACAGAGGTAGACCCACATTTTCTGAAATAACAAGAGGAATCACTGCTTTGATCTCTGCATTCTCATGGCAAAATAGTCAATTAAAACTATGACAAAAAAGTTTCTTGCTTCATTTCCATCGATAATGGCATTACTGAGCTACTGAGCTGTTGCCGTGAACTCACTATTCTTGATGTTTTTCATTCAGTGTCTCAATCTTTACAAAAACCTGTGAGCTAAGAATTGTTATCCCCATTTTACAAATTAGGAAAGTAATGCTTTGAGAGAGTAAATAACTTGGCACAGATCACATGGTTACTCATTGCAGAGCTGGGATTCATACCCAAAATTCTCTAAGAATAATGCCTCAGATTCTTAACCAGCTCTTTATTCTCCCTTGTAATTTTTATTATTATTAATTCTCAATGTAATACATGGAATAGAATTATTTGTGTGACTGTTACATGGTTTGATAGCCCACAGTAAAGATGGTGACTGTATATGGTGCACAAAGGCATGGTGAAAATCAAGTTTTATTCCTATTATCTACTAGCAGACTTTTCTTTTAAGATGGTTTTAGTTCCTACTGGGTTATGGTTCCTCAAAAGTTTAAACAATAGGTCACGAAGCAAATGAAATGATTAGTAGCGGTATTTATTCACCCAGCTATTCTGAGTTCAGTGAAAAATAATAAATTGACTCTCTTTTTTTAATGTAACTGAAACACTAGAGAGACCTCATGCAATCTAGAGAGTATGGAAAGAAATATGGACAGTGGCAAGTACAGTTAATTGAACATTTTATAGAACATTGAGAGAGTTCAGGGAAAGTGCATTTCCCATTTTTTATCTTCCCATGTTTAATGAAAATCCACCTATTATGACTGCATAGAAAAAGAAGAAATAAAAGAGAATTATCATTTTTATTTCTACTTAGTAGCTCATCCAAGCATTTGAGTTTGCTGGGTCTAGAGACAAAACATGTGGAGAGTTAGTTGAAAAAGAGAAGAGAGAGCAAAGATAGCAGCCTTCAATCTCCCTCACACAGACTAAAACCTTCCTTTCCCTGGCTGCACAATTTAGCCTTTAAAGTATATTTTGAAATAGGCAAAGCTCTCCCTTCAATTCCCAGGACTCCCATTTAGAGCTTTATTTCTCTTCTATCTTTCCAGTGGGGTGCCCCACTCCATTCTCCCTAGGATATCTAGTGCCCAAATGAACTAAAAAATGTACCTGATCAGCTCTGGTGGAATATGGTACCAGTGTCTGATGCCACTTACATTTCATTGATGATAAAAATCAATAAGTTAGAATGAAGCATTAGGATAAAATTTCAGAAAAGGTGATTAATAATAGCAGCTGGGTTTTTGAAAAGCAAGTACAGCCACAATTGCTACCTTTTTAACTGAATCATTACATTTTCAAACGAAATATTCAGTAGCAAATTGTCTATAAATCTTATTAGTGATTTCATTTTCTGCACATTCACTTTCTGATAATTACGTAATTCTTCCATGAAACATTTTAGAGGACATTTTAATTATTTTATAGCTTATACATATTAGACCCTAAATGTATATCATCAAGGAAAAAGAAAAAGAGGAAGGGAGGGAAAGGAAGAGTCCAAGGGAAGCAAGAGAGAAAACCTAAGCTTTTAACAGGAAAAGATGCTTTCAAGGGATTTCACCATTAAAAAATACTGAAAGTCACCACCCTTCACCTCAGGGACCCAAGGTCCTAAAAAGAATAACAAGAGTAAAAACCCAATAGGCAGAAATCCTATTGGCAAGAATAGTTTTATGAATGTCAAACCACAATGCAGGGGCATATGGATAAAATTTTGGAAAAAGCATATTTTACTGATAGAACTCTGCTCACCAACATGCATGAAATGTCGAACATAAAAGGAACCTCAGGAGCGTCCTGTCCAATCTTCAAACTTACCACTCATGGAAGATAGAAAGGAAGGGAGAGTGGGAGGCAGGAAGGGAACTGATGCCCAAAATGATAAAGACCTATTCAAGAACAGATAGCTACAGAGATGCTGAGACAATTCTATAGTCTCCATCTTATTCCCAGTCCAGAATTTTTTTTCCCACAGCTCCACCAGGATTCACTCTGTTTCAGTGACTTGGACTTAGCCCACCCATTTTCCAGATGCACTCTCCGGAGAAGTTTAGTAGTGCCCATATCCCCATGTTCTCTTACTACCTACCTTTCCTCTCTTTCTTTTCTTTTCTTTTCTTTTTTTTTTTCTTAACCAAACAAGGCATCCACATTTCTTCCTGATTTCCAAGAAGAAATAAAAATGTCAGCACCACATGTCCTGGCCATTCTGCTTACTCTCAGCTCTATTCTCTGCTCTACTACTGCTCTGTTTTGCATACAGAGGTAACTAATCCCATGAATGACCTAGACACCCTTGCCAACTGATTTCCACCTGGGTTTCATTAATGGAAAAAGAAAGTAGGAAATTAGAGGATGAAAGGAAGAGAGAAACACAGTTGTTTCCACAACACCCTCCTGCCCACAGCCTAGAAGTGGCATCTCTCACTGTATCTCCCCATGGCTCCAGCTCACACGGAACAGCTCATCTCTTCTCAGAACCAGCTCCCACGAAACAGCCCTCACCATGGATCTAGCTACCACCTAGATACCTTGGTTTGGGAGCTCTGGTAAGAACATCACCTCCTGCTATTCCCCAGGCATAGGTGGTGTTGATTTCCTCTTACCGCTATATCATAACTGACTCACCATTTCTTGTCTGGCTTTTCAGATCTTCATCTATGACTTTTTTTTTTTTTTGGTATAAAAATATCTACTGGAAATACCTGGAGAGTTTGCTGCTTCTTGACTGGCCCCTCACGCACCTCAGTTACTGAGCTAATATTTTCTTTCTTTAAAAGTTACCTCTTTCTCAGCCACTGATGTCCCACCATCCATCCACAC
>NW_024427107.1:30120884-30131386 GCF_017311325.1 Ursus maritimus | reverse complement strand
TCAGGCCTCAAAGCCAAGACCTCACATAGGTAAGGTTTGTGGACAGAGAAAGAAGATGGATACTTAATCTAAGATACATGGTGTCTTCTATTTCTTTTATGGGCTACCTTATAAATGACTATAGCCTAAGAACTCAGGGTAGAGAATAACTGATGAAAGTTAATATTTAGTCTAGTAGTGTCTATGCTCCCCCCCCACAGACCAACAGACACACACACACATATACACACACACACACAATGCTTGTGCACACACACACACATACACACACACTGGTTTCTATAATTCAGTTTAATTTTCTGATGAAATTGTGGCTTATAAAATATAAGATATAATTTTATCTTTTATTGCTTTCACTTTCCTGTGAACACTCGAGTTCTAAAAATTCTAATTTTGGTTATTTCTGTGTTATTTTTTCATTTACCTTTCAAAAATTAATAACTCTGTTAATTATTTTCAAATAGAAAGATGAAACACTAGATATAGTAGAGGGCAGGACAGGAACTTGGAGATATTCACGATGACAGAAATCCAATAATTCTCTAGTTTTATCCCATAGCTCCATCAAATGAACTTAATAGCGAAAGAAAGGATACTCCTAACCCAACCACAATTTGTAAACTGGAGTTAGTAAATTTAAATCCAGTAAGACATCCTTACATGCTTATTGATAGCACTGATTTTTTTTTTAAAGATTTTATTTATTTATTTGACAGAGAGAGAGACAGCCAGCAAGAGGGAACACAAGCAGGGGGAGTGGGAGAGGAAGAAGCAGCCTCCTAGCGGAGGAGCCTGATGTGGGGCTTGATCCCAGAACGCTGGGATCACGCCCTGAGCTGAAGGCAGACACTTAACCGCTGTGCCACTCAGGCGCCCCGATAGCACTGATTTTTATTACCAGGGGAAGTCCAATGAGTCTAAATCTTGTTGTATCTTTTATACAAAAGCCCTGCACCATAACTGCAGCAGGCCATCTTACAATAGTATCTACAATCCAACATCAAGGACATTTTGAAATCAAATCACCAGAATGCTTTGCCAAGAGTTAAGCAGGGGAGGGGGACAGAGTAACATAATTGAAATCAATTGAGTAAATTAAAATTGCTTAAAGTTTCCTTCAAAGCCACTTCAAAATTATCTTGGAAAGTAAAACTCATATAGTAGGACAAAGTGGGCTAAGACCTCAGATGATAATGGCCATTCTGATGTCTTATCATATGTCCCAGGTCTGTTAATATGCTTACTACATATATGAAACAATGTCATTAAGCAAGAATACAGAATGATTAAAAAAACTATGTAGATCATGGTATACGATCTCTAGTGATGAGGTCTATAAAATATGCAGAAATTTGAAGTGATTAATGGCAAAATAATTGTTAAACAACTTTTCAACAATCTATCTGATGGTTTTTACAAGAAGGAACACTATTGAGTAGAAAAAAAGGAGGGGGGCTGAATATGGAACCAAATTTCTGACACTCACAACCACAGGAAAGCTGGCTTGCATCAAATTCATCCTCTCCCAGCAGCTATGATGTCATATACAGATAACTATGAACATTGTAACTCAAATAATTTGCTTCTAGGTCATCTCAGTATATTCATAAGGTAGTAGAGATGGAAATATGGGAGCAGATAACTGATTTAAATACTTTGTAAACTTTCATCTATAGGCAAACCATGAAAGGTGAACACTAACGATTATTCTACTATACAGATTTTTCCTGGGTTTCAAGAGGCAGTGGTCAGAGGCTTCTAATTCACTGCTGAAGTGTTTTTCTGTGGAGGAAACAGAACTAAAATGACAAAGTTCTTCATCTGTTTGTAACCTTATTAATAGAGTAATTCAATTCATGTAACACTGTATGTTAACTAATTGGAATTAAAATAAAAACTTTAAGGGGCACCTGGGTGGCACAGCGGTTAAGCGTCTGCCTTCGGCTCAGGGCGTGATCCCGGCGTTCTGGGATCGAGCCCCACATCAGGCTCCTCCGCTATGAGCCTGCTTCTTCCTCTCCTACTCTCCCTGCTTGTGTTCCCTCTCTCGCTGGCTGTCTCTATCTCTGTCAAATAAATAAATAAAATCTTTAAAAAAAAAAAAAAAAAACTTAAAATAAAAACTTTAAAAAAATAATAGAGTAATTCATAAAACCAGTGGATCAAGCAAATATTCTCCCAAGACTGACTGCTTAACCAGAGGCATGGAAAACTATTAATATTTTTACTGCAAAACATGATTGCTGGCTGAAAATGAAGTTTGAGAATTGGGCAGAGAGGGTTGTTTGAGCCAGTATTAAGAATTAAATAAGTAATTAAGAATCGTATTTTCACTAAAAAAGTCCTTACCAATAATTTTCCTTAAATAATAAAAGAGCCAAAGCTCAAATAACCTTTCAATCCACCATATAAAAATTGGGTTTGATGTCTCAATATGGTGATAAATATATAGAAATTTCCACCAAGAATAGCCTTAAAACTTTGTATCATACCAACTTTTTAGGGTAGTTGTAGATGTGTCTTCAGTGACTGAAAGGGTGAACCTATTATTTGTATCTGTACTTTTATGGGGTCTGGATTAGCGTAAAAAAATCACCTCGGGGTGAATTTCAAATGTAGCTTCATCTCTTTATAATTCAGCCTAACAATCATAATGTGATAGACTCATCATAGCACCTACACTGAACTATCAAATGCAGGTAAAAGATAATTATTTTTCTTTACGGAGAATAATAAAATATTGCTTTATATTGAAGCACATATAAATATATTTTAGAGTAGAACTAAACTAATGAGGCTTACTGTGAAAGAGAGTGCTTCAAATGAATTTGTGCTTATATTGCGCTATTTCAGGCAAAACTTACAGATGGCTGTCCTCCACTCTTACATTTCTTTGACCATGAGGAGATATTTTTGTCAAAGCATGTGAAACATTAGTGCAGTAGATATAAAGCTGGATTATTATCCTATCTATGTTATTGACCAGTTCTGTGACTTTGGAAATATTAAACTTCTCAGAATCTCAATTTCTTCATCCTCAAAGATAGATAACATCTAATTCACAGAAATATTTTAACGATTAAATGCAACTGTGATATAAAAGTCAGGAAGACTTGCTCCTTGTGCTTATCAACAGTCACTGTGGAGACAAGCACTGAGGCAAATAAGGCCTATAGAATCTGGTAAGTGCTGCATGGAAATAACTTCAAAACTCTCTGAAAGCTCCCAGGAAAGATGGCTGAATTTTTTCACTGGAGATAAAGAAGTTACACATAGAGTACTGCACATAATAAAGGATGTGGCTAGAGAAGCTAAGTAAGAAAAAGCATTAAGTAACCAAACAAAGGGAGTCATACAACATAAGTGGTTGAGAGGATTTTCAGCAGGTAATGGCGACAAAACAGTGGATGAAGATCGCAGATGATGGTTCAGGCTAAATTAAAGAGCCCCCAATATATCTTGTAAGTACTTTGACTTTACATTATATAAAATGGAGAGCCAGTGGGGAAATAGAATATTTGGGGTTTTTTAAATTGAGAAATAACTGACATATTGTCAACACTGAATACATAAGAGGTGTACAAGGTGTTAATTTCATACATTTATGTATTGTAATATGATTACCACTTTAGTGTTGGCTAAACCTAACATCCCTATCATATCACATAATTATGTCTTTTTTGTGGTGAGAACAATTAAGATCTAGTGTCTCAGCAACCTAGCTTCTTTGAAATTTATAATACGGCATTGTTGACTATAATCACTATGCTGTACGTTAGATCTTTAATACTTATTTATCTACTAGTTGCAAGTTTGTACCCTTAAGCAACATCTACTGAGGAGAGTATATTGCTTTTAGCAGCAGTCTGAAGCAGATATAATAGGGAAATGTCACAACAGCCAGTAACCAAGAGAAGAAATGATGAGAAAACTATAAAACAACAATTTATATAATGTTAGGGTCAAAAAAACCCACTTTTTTAAAATTTAAGAACATATAAGAAAATAAAAATAGAAAACTGTATGGCAATGCACTAAATATAAGCAAAGATATACTCAGGCAAATTTATGATAAATATACAATATAGCTTGTTAAAAATAAGCTAATTGTTGACCTGGCAAAATTATAAAAATAATTAAATTTTAAAAATTAGAGTAAAAGTAAATTTGAAACAAAATAAAAGTAAAATGAATCTAAGAGCTTATATTTTCTTTAAAAAATAATATTGTTAATAAATCTCTAGAAAATCTGGTCAAGAATAAAAGATTGAATAATAGGTAAATAAACATGGAAAAGGTGGTCTGACAATAAGTAAAAGGATTGTTCATTTAAATTACCAGTAGATTAAATGTAAATCTGTATGTTAACATATTTGAAAAGAAATTTGTAAAATAGATAATTTTCTGAAAAAAAAAAGTATAAAAGCAACCCAAGTGTCCATCAATAATACATGAGTGGATAAAGATGTGGTATATTAAACACACACACACACACACACACACACACACACACACACGAATATTACTCAGCCATAAAAAAAAAAAATAAGATCTTGCCATGTGAAACAGCATGGATGGACCTAGAGGGTATAATGCTAAGTGAAACAAGTCAGACAGAGAAAAACAAATACCATATGATTTCATTCATAAGTGGAATCTAAAAAAAAAACCAAAAAACAAATGAACAAACCAAGAAAAAAAGACACAAACAAAAAACAGACCTTTAAATACAGAGGACAAACTGATGGTTGCCAGAGAGGAGGTGGGTGGGGGGATGAGTGAAATAGATAGAGGATTAAGAGAACACCGACTGTGATGAGCACTGAGTAATGGACAGAATTGTTGAATCATTATACTGTACACCTGAAACTAATATAGTACTGTATGTTAAATATACTTCACATTTAAAAAGAGATGTAATACAGTTGACATACAGTATTGCAAAAAAAAATTTTTTTTCAAAATTTACCAAAGAAAAACAGAAATCTAAAAAGAATAATATTCAGGTAAGAAAGGTTAAAAGACATGAAAATATTAATATTTTAAAAGGCTTGGAAACAATTTTACTAAGATGCCCCTTATGCCTTCAACATTTCATTTCAATTACTAGTAAAAATATAACAAAGTTTTAGTGGATGGATATCTAAAAACTGTCTGTTATACAAATAATAAGCAAATGAAAAATACAATGAAGAAAAAAGATTGCATCTATAATGAAACTACCAAAAGATATGAAGAAGCTACCAAAAACTATATAAAATATTTAAGAATAATCCTAACAATAAAAATGTGGCCCCATAGAAAGTAAGCTCCCGAACTTTACTGAGGATAACTAAAGATCTAAATAAATCATCTAGAGGCATCTAATGGGACTAAAAATAACAGGGAATGAGCTAATTTTTTCCAAATCTTAACCAAGTAGAAATATTGGATTATTTAATATTCACAGGTTATTGAAAATGGAAAATAACTGGAAATAATAAGTTAATATTTACATAGTGTTTACTATGTGCCTCAGCACTTTTACATATATAACCCACATAATCTTCATCTCTATCTCGGGGGTACATATTATGCTTTTCTGCATTTTATTCAGCAGGAAATAAAAACTCAGGATAGGGAACTGCTCAAGATCACATAGCTAGTAGATTTTTCAAGCCAAGAAATAAATCCAGACAGCATGACTTGAAAATGCACACTCTGACGTGCTATGATATTCAGCCCCTCAATCCCAAAAACTGGAGAAAATTCATATAAATTAGGATGACTATATAGGTCTCTGAAATATGGAAAATGCTTAGATATAATGTTAAATGAAAAAATAAATAAAATATTATATATAATATAATCCCAATTTTATTATTTTTGCTCATTTGCATCTGTGTGTTCAGGAAGAGTGCATTAAAAAAAATTGGACAGAAATACACCAAACATGTTAAATGTGGTTTGAGGTAAGATTATACCTGATTTTGAGCTTTAAATACATTCCAAATTTTCAGTAAGCAACAGGTAGTATTTGAATTAGAAAATAAACAGTAAGTTTGAATGTTAGAAATAGATATAAATGGTGACCACAGATAGGAAAAGATAAAAATTTGTTTTAAATTAATATTTTACTTAACTGAGTCATTCAGCCCTACAAAGTTTTCCCCTCTAGCTTTTCCAAAGAATATGAAATCAACTAAGAAAGAGCCAATCATAAGCAAAGCTCAAAGGACACTTCCCAACTCACATCATGCCCTTCCCTCCTGCTCCCAGACATATGATACTACAGACTAAGAGGATTTAAATTTGTGAAATTTGTATTTAAGGGAAAATCCCAGAAAGTCACATATTTACACATTTCAAACAGTATAAAAAAGTCTGGTTTAGCCTTTTATTATTCAATTAGTATACAAAGATCAGCAAATTATGCACCAGTATGCCCAATTATAGATTGTGTAATCCTAGGGTCATTGAAGGCTATTTCTAAACACATTTCTCTAGTGCAGGAAATGAAAGAAAACAAAGCAAGTCAAAGATTTGTATTATTTTACACCTAAATGAAAATGACAAATAAGCTAGAATACATTATCTTTTTGTTCAAATACTAAAATCTTTTATTTTTATTGTTAAAAGTGCAATATTGCTGAAACGTTAATCTAATGAACCCTCCATGATGAGGACTGATTTAAGCGCCCCTTCAGTCCCCTTCCTGACTCAAAAACAAAGCCCCCTCAAAAAACATGGATGTTTAACTGTCTAATTATCTGCTGGGGTATCCCTCCCAAGGTCCACTTCTCCTAAGTCACGGGTGTCAAGTGAAACCTGGCAACCACAAATCGTCCTGTAGTAATAGAATCCTGCCATAATGAAAATGTCAGTGCTGGCCTCTATCTGCAACCACAGCCACTTTCAGCTTTCAGTTTTTATTTAAAAGGCTTAATTGGAAGTTTTTATTACTCCCAATTAGGCTTTTTAATTAAAAGGAAAAGTTGAAAGAGGCTGCAGGCAAATACTGCTGAAACCCATATCAGCATAAAATCAAAGGAAATAAAAACAAAATTACGCTACTGTAAAACATCAGCAACAGGCACAGCTTTCAATAATGTTTACCTCTGGTCATATTTAATGTTATGGTTAGCAAATTGACAGTGATGAAGTGGACATGACTGATTGGAAAAACCAGAGTGTATCCAATGCAACAATAAAATTCATCAAAATGATACTTAAAAGACCACATTAGCATTCAAGGCAAAAATCTACCAAAATGCACAGTTGACAATTCAAGTAGTTAGCAACTCTAATTCACCAACATGGCACTAACTCTACACACTAATGCAGACTCTTAAAATCTCTTTAACAAGCGGAATACTACGTATAAACAATGTGGATAAGTGTTTATTGTTGTAAGATGATTAGCTTTTGAATTTCTTAAAGGATTTTTTCTTCTATATAAAACTTTAGCTTGTCATTATTGTCGAGTTTTGCACTAGCGATGGTTTTTTAATTCAAAATGAAATTAGAAGTTGCATTCTCTTCCATTTTTGGCATCTTTTAAATTCCACGTAATGTCTTGAGAGCAAAATAGAGCTTCTGACATATAGGTGAGTTTATCCTCAGAGATAACAGAAGTATGTAGGAGATATCAGATCCATACCAGACATGATTTTGTAACTAATAAACTTGGCTATTTATCCTGAATTTTATAAATCATACTAAGAGTTGGAGGAGATATTTAAAATGACTCGTATGTAAACTGTGATATTAAAGAAGTTATTTCTGGGGCACCTGAGTGGCTCAGTCCATTAAGTGTCTGCTTTCGGCTCAGGTCATGACCTCAAGGTCCTGGGATTGAACCCCAGGCCTGGCTGAGCAGGGAGTCTGCTCCTCCCTCTTCCTCTGTCCCTCCCCACAACTTCCTCCCCCCACCACCCCACCCCTGCTCATGCTCGCACTCTCTCTCTCAAATAAATAAAATCTTAAAAAAAAAAAGACATTATTTCTTCATGAGCTTTCTGACTCACAGATTAGATTAATACTTGCCCCCAAATCACACCTACCAAATTTTGGGGAAAATATGCAAATGTCTATGCAGAGAGGCTAAGTTTTAGTATGATATCAAGGCCGACAGAAATCTTTGTTGTTTATGTCCAGTCATTTAAGGAATTCATATTTTAGCAACTGAAATCTTTTTTTTTTAAGATTTTATTTATTTATTTGATAGAGACACCCAGCGAGAGAGGGAACACAAGCAGGGGGAGTGGGAGACGAAGAAGCAGGCTCATAGTGGAGGAGCCTGATGTGGGGCTCGATCCCACAACGTCAGGATCACGCCCTGAGCCGAAGGCAGACGCCCAACTGCTGTGCCACCCAAGCGCCCCTAGCTACTGAAATCTTGACTAAAAGATAACACGGTGTAATGCAACCCCTCTGCCTTTTTCTAGAGACAATAATCATGTATAATCTCTTTTAGGAGGAGACATTCACTAAACTTGTGCAAGACTGAAGAGGAGCAGTGGGTATCTTTACTGTGTCTGGATTATAAACCTCTTCATCTCCCTGCCTTGACTTTTGTTCCCTACAATTCATCCCCTGCATATCAAATTTTCATAAGGCATAAATGAAGTCAGGTCATTCCCTTGCTTTACAAACTCTTTCATGGCTTCTTATAGTGGCTAGAATAAAATCCAAACTCATAAGCATGGCTTATAAATGCCCTGACTGATCTGACTCATGATTTTAACCTTATCTTGTGTTTCCTCTCTGGTTTATTGAGATACTTCTATTCATCCCTATGAACCTCCCTCTTAGAATTGCTTTTGTTGTATCCCATAAGTTTAGGTATTACTGTTTTTCCATTTTTGTTTGTTTCCATATATTATTTATTTCATCTTTGACCCATTGGTTGTTGAGGAGCATGTTGCTGAATCTCCACATACTTGTGAATTTTAGTTTTCTCCCTGGTATTAATTTCTGGTTTCATATCTCTGTTGTTGGAAAAAATAGTTGGTATAAATTCAATTTTTTTAAATGATAATACTTGTTTTTTGATCTAACATATGACCTCATCCTGGAAACAGTCCATGCTTTAGAAGAATGTATATTCTGAGGCTGTGGGAAGGAATGTTCTGTATATGTCTGTTTGATCCATTTGATCTAAAGTAAAGTTCAAGTCCAACATTTCTGTATTGATTTTCTCTCTGAATGATCTATCCATTATTGAAGGTGGGGTACTGAAGTCCCTAGGTATTACTATATTGTTGTCTATTTCTCCCATCAGATCTGTTAGTATTTGCTTAATATGTTTAGGTGTTTCAATGTTGGGTGTATATATTTACAATTTTATAGCCTTTTGATAATTTGGCCCATTTATTATCATAAAATGACCTTGTTTGCTCTTACTACTGTCTTCCTGTTAAAGTCTATCTTGTCTGATATAAGTATAGTTACCCCTGCTCTCTTTTGGTTACCACTTGCATGGAATATCTTTTTACTTCCCTTTACTTTGACCTTATGTGTGTCTTTAAGTTAGTCTCTTGTTGGCGGTGTATAGTTGAATCTTATTTTTTATCCATTCAGCTACTCTATGACTTTTGATTGGATAATCCAATCCACTTACTTTTAAAGTAATTATTGATAGAGGAGGACTTACTAATGCTGCTTTACTGGTTTTTGGCAGTTTTATAGTTTCCTTGTTCTTTTCTTCTTCTCTTGCTGGCCTCCTTTGTGAACTGATAATTTTCCATACTGGTATGCTTTGATCCTCTTCCTCTTTTGTGTATCTACTGTAGGTTTTGCTTTATAGTTACCATGATGCTTACAGAAAACATCTTATTTGATAAAACAGTCTATTTTATGCTGATAACAACTTTGATCACACACAAAAACTCTACTCTGCTACTCTTCCCCCCTTTTATGTTTCTGATGTCACAAATTACCTCTTTTATGGTGTGCTTTAACAAATCATTGTATGGGCGCCTGGGTTAAACCACCCAGGAGTTAAGTGTCTGACTCTTGATTTCGGCTCAGGTCATGATCTCAGGATCATGAGATTGAGCCTTGCATCAGGCTCCACACTCAGCCGGGGGTCTGTTTGAGATCCTCTCCCTCTCCCTCTGCCCCTCCCCCTGCTCACACATCCACACACAGGTGCTCTCTCTCTCAAATAAATAAATCTTTAAAAAATTATTGTAGCTATAGTTATTTTTAACCTTTTTACTAGAGTTACATGGTTAACAGATCACTATATTACAGAAGTAGAGTATTCTGAATTTGAATATATACTTACCTTTGCCAGTGTGTTGTATATTTTGTCTTCATATTACTAATTAGCATCCTTACATTTCAACTTGAAGAACTCCTGTAAGCATTTCTTGTAAGACGGGTCTAGTGGTAATGAACTCCCTCAGCTTTTGTTTGTCTGAGAAAATCTTTATCTGTCCTTCATTTCTGAAGGACCACTTTGCCAGATAAAGTATTCTTTGTTGGCAGTTTTTTTTCTTTCAGCACTTTGTATTATC
>NW_024427107.1:30034094-30120868 GCF_017311325.1 Ursus maritimus | reverse complement strand
TGGTCTATAAGGTTTCAGCTGAGAAACCCACTGATAGCTTTATGGGGATTCTCATGTAAATGACAGTCCTCTTTCATTGTTTTTTATGATTCTTTGTCTTTGATTTTTGGCAGTTTTATTGTAATGTGTCTTGAAATATATTTGAAAAGAAATTTGTAAAATAGATAATTTTCTGAAAAAAAAAGTATAAAAGCAACCCAAGTGTCCATCAATAATACATGAGTGGATAAAGATGTGGTATATTAAACACACACACACACACACACACACACACACACACACACACAGGAATATTACTCAGCCATAAAAAAAAAATGAGATCTTGCCATGTGAAAAAGATCTCTTTAGGTTGAGTTTGGGGACCAATAAACCTCATGAAGTTGGATGTCTACATCTATCCCCAGATTTGGGAAGTTTGCAGCCATTATTTCTTTAAATAAGTTTTTTGTCCCTTTCTCTCTCTCTTTTCTTAAGACTCCAATAATTTAGAGATTGTTTCTCTTAATGGTATCCATAGTTTACAGCTTCACTCTTTTTCATTCTTCTCCCTTTGTTTTCTTGTGACTGGATAATTTTAAAGGTTCTGTCTTCTACTTTGTAGATTCTTTTTATGTTTGATCTATTCTGTTACTGATGCCCTCCATCAAAATTTCATTTCATTCATTGTAATCTTTGACTCCAGAATTTCTGTTTGGTTCCTTTTTATTATTTCTATCTCCCTGTTAAACTTCTCATTTTGTTCATCTATTGTTTCCCTAATTTTGTTTAGTTGTCTGTGTGGTTTTGTTTTTGCTTTGTTTTGGTAGCACACTGAGCTTCCTTAAAACAGCTATTTTTATTTCTTTATCAGATAAATTGTAGATATTTATGTCTCTGGGGTTAGTTACTGGAAAATTTTTGCGATCTTTTTGCAGTGTAATTTCCTTGCTTTTTCATGTTCCTTGAAGTCTTGAGCTGCTGTCTTCACATTTGAAGTAGCAGTCACCTCCTCTAATCTTTACTGACTGACTTTGGGAGAGAAATGCCATCTATCAGTCATGCTAGGGATTCTGAGGCTCACTCAGACCTTTTATGAGTATAAATAGTATTACTGTCTAATATGATCTGAATGTGTGTGTCCTCCCAAAATTCATATGTTGAAATCCTAATGTGATGCGATTAGGAGGCAGAGCTTTTCAGAAGTGCTTAGGTCATGAGAGTGGAGCCCCCTGAATAGGATTAGTGCTCTTATAAAAGAAACCCTACAGAGCTCTTTAGGCCCTTCTGCCATATGATTATAAAAGTGACTTCACTCAACCATCCTGGTATCCTGATCTTAGACTTTCAGCCTCCAGAACTGTGAGAAATACATGTCTGTCATTTATAAGTGTTTTGTTATAGCAACCTAAACAAACTAAAACACTTTGTCAACTCTTTAGGAGAGAATGTTTCCTTGTATTTTCTAATTTCTAAAGGGTACCTACATCTCTCAGCTCACAGCCCCCTTCTTCCATCTTCAAAGCCATAATTTCATATCTCTCTGACCCTCCTTCCATCATCCATCTGTACCTTTAACCACAGCCAGGAAAAGTGCTCCTTCTTTTAAGGACTTATGTGATGAGGATGGAGTCACCTAAATAAGCTAGGATAACTGCCCCCCATCCCAACGTCTTTAACTTTAGTCACATCTAAAAAATCTCATTTGCCTAGTAAGATAAGACATTCACAGGTTCCAGGGATTAGGATGCAGACATATTTGGGGAGGCCATTTTTCTGTCTTCCATAATTATCTCTGAGTCTCAATTCTCTCACCTGTGTAACAGGAGAAATAATATTTACTACTTTGTAGGGTTGTAAGAATAAAATGTGATTATACAAAAGAATCAGTTGGCCCAGCATCTGCATATAATTGTGGCCTTAACACTGTTAGCTACTTTCATAAATAATGACATGTTCCTGCTGTGCCCACTCACTTCTAACGAAATCTACTTTCTCCTACTACAAAATCTACTCTCTCCTACTACAAAATAGACAGGGTCATTGCTTTTGAATCTTTACCAATGACAGATTCTTTTCTACTTCTCAGAAGACAATTTTTTTTCTGTTTCTATAGGTTAATCTTTTTCATAAGCATTCCCCTTTTCAAATAAGCAGGAGAGGTGGTACCAGGGGTTACACCTCTATGAATGAAATTTTCAAAACTGCCGCTCACTACTGGGTCCTAAACCCCTTCAAAACTTCTCTTATGACTACTCATGGATACTTTTGAATCTAAATAAACTCCACACTAAAATTCATCATTAACACATGTCTCTTTCCCCTAGGCACAGAGCTGGAAGCAGTGAGGCAGATAGCCAATCACCTGCTACTTTCGAAGGGCCTGGTGTTACAGTATAACCAGATTGTCAGGGTTCACCTAGAGGATTACCTGCTAAATCACAAGTTTAAAGAAAACAATTTGGAGTTACCCAAGAGGAAACAACATACTTACTTATCTCCAGACTCTCCACACAGACTGTATTAAATTTTCCATAACCAAATTTACTGCGGGACTGAGAACAAGCATGTGATATTTCTGCTGAAAGTTCTTGATATTTGAAACTGCTTTTTATTAAGAAGCTTACGATATAACGTGAAATTCCCTATCTCTTTGGCAAAACTTATTTTTTCCATTGGGAAAAATTGTTTGGTCATCTAATTGTTCCAGAGTTCAAAGTAAAAATAAGTTCAAAACACAGGACCTAAATTAAACTAGATGATGCTTTTCACTGTCAAGATTTTTTAAACACTATATTTGATATCAAACTGTTCAAGAGTCCTTTTAGCACCAATATCTGTGACATTTTTAAATCAATAAAATACAAATACTCAAACTAGTCGAGGGAAAAAGAAACAAAAGATGGCATAAAAGTAACTTTCTCAACAATTTCCTAATTAAATATACATTGGAATATAGCAATCATTGAGCCAAACTGGTAACAAACTCTTAAAGAAATACCCCAACACTTGGTAGGCATAGCATTAGGTATGCAACACAGGAATTCAGAAAACAAGTAGAATTTAGCCAGATAGATTTGTTGTAGTCAACATTCAGAGATGCTAAAAAAGAAAGCATGTTTTGTTTGAAAAGGGTACCTCAATTCCCATCCCTGCCTATCAAGTGAAAGGGAAAATATATGAGGATATCAATTGTGAAATGTCAGCATACTAAGCAGGGTATACAGCTCATCTTTCTTGATATGAAAGGGAAAGATCTCAGTAAATGCTATTTGAAAGTCCATCTGCCACAGTTGTACTGTACTTTCCCAAGTTCTATAAAGCCACTCAGGGGGGATGTGCAGAGTGGGGAAGCGCTATCTCAATACATCGCCCATCACCACCCACAGCTGTTCATGGGAGTGCTGGAGAAAACCGGATGTACTAAAGAAAATGAATTTAGAAATAAAAAGAAGAGCTTCAGAATTTAAACAAGAAAAGGAAAAGAACTGAAGCAAATGATATGGTTGCCTTATCCCATGAGACAAACATGCATGAATGAATGAATATTACAAGATTTTTTACTAAGCCTAAACATTACAACAAAATATAAAAAGAGCCTATATCTTTTGTTGTCTCTATCAAACGGGGGGAAAATGAGCTAGTCCAAAGTGACAGTGCTAGCAGCAGATAATGAAAGCTTGAAATTGAAAGGGTGATAAAGTCTGTGTGCAAATCCTATAGATTGGATGAATATTTATTTCAGTTACATTTCAGATTCTACTGAAGAGCACATAACATCTTAAGAATAATTTTAAAATCCCTCATCTTTTCATTTCAAAAGGAAAAACAGGGTTGGGGAAAATAACCTAAATGGATGAATCTGAATACATGAATGGCAATAGTCATATCTTAATGTGTTTCTCAAACAAAAAGACCCCCTAATCACTTCCCACATTTAACAAGATGACATCAAACTATGAACAGGATCATTTCACAGGCAACAATATCACAGCCACCTCTGAGAAGAAAGCAGAGCAACATTACACGGTTTAAAGGTGCATATGAAAAGGAAAAGTGCAACCAAACTACCCAGAGTATATGAGCGAACATCGTAAGATTAATAATGTGTAAAATTTAGCCAAAATTCTGCTGCCCATAGCAGGTATTTTATCTTTTCTTAGAACGTTCAGATGGCTGGAAACTTTTAAAGATAGGATACTGTCATTTGAAATGGATTTTTCTTTAAAAAGATGGTTTTGATATATCACTACACAGCTCCAAAAGTAAACGGGCACCCAAGTGCAACAAGGGCACTCAGGAAGACACATTTTCAATACTGACCTGGCCAACTGTAAGACTGTGGAAAATATATTGAAGTTTGATTTGATGGTTGTCTCAAGGAAAAAAAAAATAGAAAAACCCCAAATCCTCTCTCATTGTATCAATGACAAGATAGTGACATTTGTTTTTATGCAATCAAGGGAATGATTTCTTGTACTGTAGTATAGCCCATTAATCTGTCTTATTAGACAAATGATAATTTGGACTAAACTTTACATCTATAAAGTATAGTGGCTTGAGACAGTATAAAAAATATACCCATCTAATAAAATCTAAAACTTTTGTTTTCTCTTAATCATCTATATAATGACTATATATAATAGTGCCCTCTTCTACTGCATCTTTTGAAATAAATCTGGCTGGATAAATTTGATTCATTTTTCAGTTGTGCCTTCCCCACCATTTCATAGTAATCTGCCATCCTGTTTAACAGAACAGAGAAATAAAAAATACACTCCATATTTTAATAATATAAAATGATGGCAGAAAAACATTAGAAGGCAAAATATTCTTTTTTTTTTTTTTCATTTCTCTTAACCAGTTTGGGGGGGGGGAAGCCTGTCTTGATTGAGTTTTTAATTAGTTAATCTCCCAAATAGGTAAGTCAGTGCTGTTAAGTGCTGTTCTGGTTTCAAATAATTACCTGAAAATGAGTGCCTGGGGTTGGATTAACTATAGCCTCATCAGCATTCATCACTATTGCTATAGCATGAAGTGAAAGAGAAATATAAAATGAAGAGAGGAAATAAAACTATAAAACCAAAATGAACACAATTTAAAAAAAAAAAAATCTTGGCATTGACTATATTCTCCCCAGGGCTTACTCAATGTATACACTGTCATGGTCACGTAAGAGCCACATTCTTGAAATATACTTACCTGGCACAAATTTTGTACTTGTTTCTGTTTTACATGCAGAGACTCTCACACTTTAGTGGGCACCAGAACCACCCGGGGAGCTTATTAAAAGTTAAGATTTCCAGGACTCAAAAGCTTCTAAGGCAGCATGTCCACTTCGGGCTCCAGAAATTTCCAAACACTGAGGTTGATTCTCATTTAGGGCATCTATAGATCATATACGGAAAAATACTACCCTAGAGCCTATGGACTATAGGCCCTTCTACACATATATATTAAAAAAAAAAGATTTTCTGCAGTAAGTAGATTTTCTGTAGTAAGTACAGTCACAATTTCATCTCACTGCCCACTATATGAATGACGCTAATGCCACCTATCCTAAGATGAACCTCCCAGGGACAGGTCCTCAGTATCTCAGGAATTTATTCATTCCATCTTTGAACAACTCTGACTTTTCCCTTGTTTCCATGTCTGCATATAGGTCTTTGTTCTAACCTTTGGAACCATATTCTATAATAACTATTTTCCTACAAGAAACCCTCAAAATGACAGTATAAGTACTCTATAGATAGTCTCACCCAGAAGATTGGGGCACAAACCCAGTGAAAATGCTCTGGAGGTCATATGAGATGGTTTGTTCTTATAGAGAGATGGGGAGATTTAAGCTATTTGAGATTTGGCCAAAGCTACATATGATTGTGAAACATAGAGACAGAATAGAGAATGGAAATACCAAAGGAGAGTATCCTTTCTAAAGATACAGGATCCACATGAAAAAAATAAATTCAAATGATATGGAAGTTAAGAGTAAAAATGTAGGATCTTTTTCCCAGATTTGACCTTCTAGCCCTATACTCCCCAAATAAGTATTTCGACATTTTAGTTTTAGTTATTTTACTCATTACTATCACCACAACATATTTATATATCCCTCTTTATTCATAAATGCCTGAGAGTTGCCCTTGTCTCCTCACCATGAGAGAAGAGGAATTTGGAAAACTGCCTTGCTCTCCTCTCTTTCTCTCCACTCCACCTAATACTCATTTGAATTAACCCAGTGATTGCCTCTATGACTTTAAATTATGTAGTTAAATTTCTAGTTCTGAATTAAGCACACATCCTTCCTAAAGGTAAGATGTTAAAAATGTTTTCTTAATCACTAACTTATGTGTTAGGCAACTAACCTGAGGCAAACCTATTGATAAAATTCTCTCTTCTATTCATAGGCAGTAGTACTGGTGACATGTATACTGTGGAGAATTGTTATAAAGTTTCTAAAACCTTATATTTGACATAGATGTGAATTTGTAGAACACCTAGACACTAGACTGACTGTCCCCATACATTTTCACTCCAACAGACACTTCTATCTTCTTGTAACTTTGATATGACACATGATTTTAACTCACACATTGTGACTCTAATCTGTTCCTAAAGAGTTTATGTCTATCTAAAGGTTTCCTGGGGAACACACTCTATTTCAGCCCCACAGAAACCCTTCTTTACTTGACAGGGTCCTGGATTTCTAATCAAATTCATCAATATCATCCAAGAGTAATACAACATTTATTGCAAAAAAAAGGTCACCAACTAATGTCCCAGAACAAAGCCAAGCCATCAATTCTGAAAGGATGATTGCTTCTAAACAACCTCACTGGGTTAGTCATGGCTAGAGAAAAAAAAAATGACAGAAACTTACTCAAAAGCTAACATATAAAGAAATGGCAGAGCCATAGCAGGTACTTGATGAATCACAACGGTAAAGATATGGAATAGTTGTAACACGATTACTAAACCACAATGGCAATCACACTTATTCTCAATGGGAACGTGATGATTTTCACTGTTGTTGTTTTGAGTAACAACTGAATGAGTGAATCAAAGAGACAGAGGAACAACACTAAAAACAAACCAAAGAACAAGAATTCTATGTCATATACAACAAGAGACACAACTGTCATTTTTTCTATCACACTTGGCACCATGTAGAGCAATCACTTTCAGTATCATCACGAAGACTGACTGTTGGAGGAGGTTAAGACATGACCACCAGCTGACCCTCTAGCTGGATCCAGACAACTGGAGGCTGTCCTTCAAATGTGTGTTCTGCTGGCCTTATCCACTCCCAGAAGCCTCTCCAAGGATACAGCTTGAGAAAGAAACGTGTTGAGCCTGTGAGGACTAGGTATGTGACTGAACCCAGTTAAGATTTCTATATAAACTTTTAAGATTCTGACAGGTAGGTATGAAGATCTACATGTCTTGCAGCATCCAAAGTGTAACGTTTGTAAATTCTCTTACATATTAAAACTGCTACCTATCATTATGGAGTAATCTACTTCTTTCTTCAGTTTCTCCCCTCCCTGCATGTACAGGGACCAGTTTGCAAACCATCGCTAATTTATGTAGGACAAACTTTGGTTTTCCTAGAATCGATTCCTCAATTTTCCCAGTAGGAAGTTACCATCTCTTCGAAGACATACACCATTAACTAACTGTACAGTGCCCTAAAAGAATTTATAGTAGGACTTTTCAGAAAAATGTAAACCTTTTTTTTTTTAGAGAGATTTTATTTATTTATTTGAGAGAGAGTGAGAGCGAGAGAGAGAGAAAGAGAGAGCACACACAGAGGGAGAGAGAGAAGCAGACTCCCTTCTGAGCAGGGAGCCTGATGCAGGGCTCGATCCCAGGACCCGGATATCATGACCTGAGCCGAAGGCAGACACTTAACCAACTGAGCCACCCAGGTGCCCCTGGAAGAGTGCAAATCATTATATAGGTTTATAAAATCATGCATTATTATGATATACATAATGATATTACAAATAAATAATCCTAAAGAAGTAGGCTATTTAATGCCAAAGTAACTACTAGGAAATTAATAAGATGTAGTATATTATCATAACATAAACAATAAACAGATATGATTTATTATCTAAAGATAATTAGCCAATAGAATACTCAAAGAGTGTAAGACAAAAAAAAAATATCCCATGAGGTTGAGTCAAATATTTCATAAACACCCATTCAATGGGTGTGATGCGGACAGGAAAAGTCACATTAGCAAACAAACAACACCAAGACATGAGGGGTGGAAAAGATGAAAGTAAAATATGTGTTTAATAAAAACAAAAACAGAATCAGGTTCAAAATATTTTTAAAAGCAAAAGGAAACACTTTTTACATATATAGTAGATAAAATACATTATGTATACCATTTGATGGTAAACCAGGCAGAAATGAATAAAATTTTAAAGGTTTTATAAATTGTTGGCTGTGTAGGCAGAAGACAGGATTATACTAATTGAATATTTTGAAGTTAAATATTAGTGACTTTAAAAGTGAAAACCCATTTTTAAAAGTATAATCTATACCCTGATGGTTTAGGATTAGTTACCATGTAAAGAAGAATGACCTGATTATGTGATAGAAGTTGTTAAATTCTTGCATTGTCTTGGGTGTTAGATTTTCCCAAAAGGGAGAAAAAAATAATAGCTGACATAATTCAAAATCCTAATTCTAACTGAATCTTTCACTTCCCTATCTACTCATGAATCAGAAATCTACTCCTAGAATATATTCCAGTAGAAAACACTTCCATGCTCCAGAGAGTATTTGATACAGCAGTTTTTCATTACTCATAGCACAAACAGGTTCTAAATGGTGAAAGAATTCCACAGTTGCCATGTTATTATCAAAAGTACCAAGAAATCACAATTTACAAATATAAGTGATTATGCTGACTGAACATCTCATCACAACAATAATTATAAATGTGAAAGTACAATGGACCTTCTTGTTTAGCATAGAATTTACACTAGCCCCTGGTGAACAGCATTTTTCAGACGCTATTTTTTAGATCTAATATTCTTGGTGTCAGCAATTTTCACTGCATCCTCTATATATTGTTCACCTGCTTGGTAATCATACCTCCTATTTACTGTGTAATGTAATCCTAAATATTAGGCCACAGTTATCACTTAGTGGTTACCACAGATATGTTCAAGCCAGTGTTAATTAGGGTTATTCATAATTGTTTCATGAGATTTGAAATTAAGTTCCCACAGAGTTAATTCTTCTAATTGTTAGTACTATTCAATTTTCCAGGTCTTACCATTTTCAATATTTTGTTCCAAAGATCAGGAAAACATAGGTGGTCCAAAGAACAGAAGGAGAAAAGCAGAAATATTATAACGGAGAAGGTACTGAACTGGATTTTCTCAGTACAGCTCTGAAGGTTCAACATATACTTTCCGAAGCTACTTTAAGAAGAAAGCCAAGGATCAGAGTGGTGTTCTCCCCTGAGATGTGTTGCTATCTCTAAGAACAAACATAATTAACTTCCCTGAGCTTCAGATGCTACAACACCTTTGTTAATACTATTCCCCTTTTGACATGCAACCAGTCAAATTGTATCTGTCCTTCAGGGATCAAAAATGTCCATCTTCCTCCACTAAGACCTTTCTGATTATTTAAGCCAATATTGATATATTTCTACTTTGACTATTTAGAGTTTAGATAACCCAATTTAGCACAGAATTATGTAGACTTTATTTTTTAGAGTAGTTTTAGGTTCATAGCAAAATTGAGCAGAGGTTTGCCACAGATCCCGGCCCCTGCACATGAATAGCAACCCCCATTATAAACATTCCCCCACCAGAGTGGTGGGTGGGTGCCTAGGGGTGCCTGGGTGGTTCAGCTGGCTAAGCGTCTGACTCTTGATTTCAGTTCAGGCCATGACCTCAGGGTCCTGGGATCAAGTCTGAGTCGGACTCTGTGCTCAGGAGGGAGTCTGCTTGAGGGTTTCTCTCTCGCCCTCTGCCTCTGCCCCTCCCCCTCCCCCTACTTGCATGCACACCCACTCTCCCTCTCTCTCTCAAATAAACAAATCTAAAAAAAAAAAAAAAAAAAAGAACCCACAAACACAACTGATGAACCTAAACTGACAGGATCACCCAGCCTCTGTTGTTTACATTAAAGCTCATTCTTGGTGTTTGGACAAATTTATAATGACACATATCTACCATTACAGTACCATACTTAGTAATTTCACTGCCTTAGAAATCTTTTGTTTTCTGCCTATTTATCTTTCCCTCCCCCGAAACTCCTGACAACCACTGATATTTTTTACTGTCTCCATAGTTTTGCCTTCTCCAGAACAGCATACAGGTGAAATCATACAGTATATGTAGCCTTTTTAGATTAATTTTTCTTACTTGGTAATATGCATTTTAGGTTCTTCCATGACTTTTCATGGCTTGGTAGCTCATTTCTTTTTAGTGCTGAATAATATTCCATTGTCTGGATATACCACAGTTTATATATCCATTCACTTATTGAAGGTCACCTTGGTTGCTTCCAAATGTTGGCAATTATGAATAAAGCTGCTATAAGCATATGTGTACAAGTTTTTGTGTGTACAAAAGTTTTCAACTCCTTTGGGTAAATACCAATATGTATGATTACTGGATTATATGGTAAGAATATGCTTAGTTTTGTAAGAAACCACAAAATTGTCTTCCAAAGTGGCTGTGCCATTTTGTATCACGACTAGCAATGAATGAGTTTCCATTGCTCCATATCCTCACCAGTATTTGGTATTGTCAGTATTCCAGATTTAGCCATTCTACTGTGTGAAATGAGTGGTATATCATTAATGTTTTAACCTACATATCCCTGAAGACATAAGATGTGAAGCATCTTTTCATATGCATATTTGCCATCTACCTATCTTCTTTGGTAAGGGATCTGTTAACATTTTTGGCTAATTTTTTAATTGAGTTGTTTATTTTCTTATTGTTGAGTTTTAAGGGTGCTTTACATATTTACACTTAGCTTAATGTCCTTCCAGGTTCATTCACTTTGTTTCAAATAGCAAGATTTCCTTCTTTTTATGGCTGAATAATATTCCATCACACAAACACACACATACACACACACACACACACACACACCACACAAAATCTAGGCAAGAGTGCCTTCATAGTTTCCTAGATGTTACAGAATGTTTCAATCCTTTCTCCCAAATCATTTCAATTCAGTGTAAGTCTGGTGGGTTCACATAGACCCTAGAGCAAAGTCAAGTTTCCTGGTTAAATGTGGGTAAGGGGGAACAAAATATAAACCAACAGGCATTTTGTGACCCTATTGATGAGAAGTACTTCTCCATATTTGATATGTATTTCCAGTTAAGGGGAACTAACTTGTGTGATGCATATTCTCTTGGCTCTGAGTTAACTAATTGGTAAATGTGGGAAGACTGACTGGACATGCTCTGCTTAGCTCCATTCTCTTCCTCTTGAGAAGGAGCTTTCCTGCAGAGAAGATAAATTTTCCTCTCCTCCATGCTGTGTTTTACCTGGGTAGGCTTCTTGCATGGGCAAGCCCCAGTTCAGAACAACACAGGACTAGATGGGGGAAACTGTGTAATCATGGAGTTTCCTATTAGCAAGCCTATTTTGCTGACAGATATAAAGCTCCCTCCTCCGCCTAACCTCCCTGGGTATTAAACACTTCTTTGGCCTTGATAGTACTTTTGGTTTTTTTCCCTCCAACTTTTTCAATGTGGAAAAAGAGTGCTATTTGTTGGGGTTCTCTTGAGGGGCCCATAAACCCATTTTTGTAAAATTTTGTATGTTTACTTAAAAATCCGAAAAATAATTAAACCAAAGTGACAGAATTATAGACAATTTGGTTTTGCAACATTGCATGTACTAAACTTTTACTCTATGAACATGTATTGTAATTAGGAAAAAATGTTAAATATATGTTTTTTAACATAATGCTGACCTCCTCAGAAAAAGTCCTTTCAGTAGGTCTTGTGTGAAAAATTCTAAATATTCTTATTTTAGGCATTTAACAGTATTTTAATAAGAACCCCCAAATGGATTGTACAGTTGAAGTTCACAGGAAGTCTCAGGCCTCCTATTATTAAGAACCCTTTCTAATCAGTTAACAGACTCTTGGAGTAATCAAAGAAAATCGCCTTTTTTTTTTTTTTAAAGCAGTTACAGATCCTTACGACTTTTCAAAAACACATCACTGCATTGCATTCTGATGGTAGATACAGAATCCCTTTGGTCCAGTAGAAGCTGTAGTATGCTTTAATGGTGACATTTTCCTCCAAATATCAGTAACTTTCATAGAAGCCAGCAGCTTCAAAGTGCTAGATGCAGCAGGCTTGGAATTAGGAGACATTTATTCCCTCCTCTGTCACTGTATTTCTGCTCATTTAGCCTTGCTTCATTTTGCCCATCCACAAACTGAGAAAAATAACTCTTGCTTTTTCTCAACATTAGTAAGAAGGAAATAAATGGAAATCTGTAATTTGAGATTCTTACAAATAAGGAAAAATATATACACATAAACATTCAGAATCGTCATCAGTGTAATTAATTTTAGCAGTCCATCAATTTAAACTATGTAATTTTTTAGTTGTTTTTTAACTCCAGGTGAGCTTAAATATGTGACATTTTTCTCCAAATATCACTAACTTTCACAAAAGCCAGTAGCTTCAAGGTGGGGGAGGCTGGATAGGTATCAAATGGCAAAGGAGCAAGCTTTTTGTATCTAGGAGGAAAGCTGGTATTCTATAATTCGACGAGAAAAACATTACCCCTGAGAGTTTCTTTCCCCAATCAAGAAGTGAAAAATCACTTGTATGTGGCAAGTTAACCAAATAATAGTGGAAGAATGCCAGTTCTAGGAAAAGACATTTTGATGGATGTGAAAGGAATGAAATGAGATGCCTGCTTTATTAAACAGCAGCTGATCTGTGTTCTACCCACAAGAGGAAGTTTACAAAGGACTAGGACAGTTGTGTCAGGGAACTGAAACCCACAATCATCCATAGTAGTTTGAAAAGGACAAAAGCACAAAGTATATAAAGCATAAAAAGCATAAAAACAAGTGACATCTGATAAAACACAAGAGACTCAGTAGAAGGGCATTACAGCTTGAAGACAGAAAGCAGCAAATTAGGGTCAAGGAAAAAGCTTGTTTCTATGAATCTGAAAACAATGAAAAGACCAAGGAGACAGAGAAAACCCCTTGCAACTTAGTAGGGCTATAAACGTCAAATAGTTGGGAAAGGTTATCTTAAATAGTTCCTTTGCAAGAGTTTCGCTTTTTTTTTTTTTAATAAACTGAATTAATGAGCTGAATCTCAGTGCCCTTTTAAAAAGTAGGCAAAAAGAAATAAGCCACTGTTGACAAACACAGCATCAAGATGGCTCAAATGTTCTGCAACAGTTAAGCTTTTGGCTTGTCACAGAACCCAGCTGTTGACTTAGGGTGACAGCTGCGGGAAGCACAGAGGGTTAAAAGTATCATTTGAAATTTGGAAATAGGTTTTGAGGGTTTGTGTTCTCTTTTTGAAGTGATCATTTGCCCAATTACATCAGAGGCTTAAAGAAGATCAAAAGCTCCAGACACTGTAACCTGCTTTGTTGGAAAGACTTCTAATTGAATCAGACACGGACAGAACATAATTACGTAAAAAGTAATAAAGTCTCTGATCAAGATTTGGAGATGCAATGTTTGGACTGCTCTAATTCCTTTACTGTCTCTTTTATAAGACATTGGTAATTAGAGACATGCATTATTTCCAAACATCCAATAGTTCTTGTTTTGGATAAGAGAAAAGAAGATCAGAAAAAAATTCTTAGGGACTTATTCTATATTTGTATTTTTGCTATAAAAATTATATTCACATAAGGAGAAAGTGAGTACTGCATGGATATATGGTTATAATGAAAAGGGATAAACATGGCTTCATATTTGAATTTATGACAAAGCGTTTGGACAGAAGTGGCAAAGCCTAATCCCCAACAAAACCAGATGGAATAGCATATCCATGAGAGAGAGAAACTCACGGGGGGTTTTCTCTAGAATTCAGAAACAAATACTGATTTCTGAGTATTTTTTAGACAGTATGTCTATATATTTGTTCTTCCTATCTTGGCCAACACTCTTAAGATAACTTCTGTGCTCCAATTTTGAAAAACATGAAGTGATAGAACAGTTGAGATGTTTACTTCCAACACAGTATTGACAGTCGGTCAGTCAAAAAATATCCCTTAACACCCACAGAGCTCATAACACTACTGTGGGTACTTGGAGGTACATATTAAAGAACAGATATTGTTTCTGAACAAAAGAAAATGCACGGTAATGATTTCAGTGATACAGGGCATGTATGCTTAGAGATTCAAACCAGAGACTGGCATTAGAAAAAGAAACCAAATGCAGGAGATGCAAGAAGACATTTCTGACAAGAAACTGATTTTTTTTTTCTTTTTACTTTTTGTCATTAGCCTACACAGCAAGATCAGAGCCAGCCTCTCCTTGCTACATACTGCCACCTAAAGGACAGCTGGCAATTGCTAGATAATAACTGTTTTCTTTCTCATGGTTGAAAGTAACTGTCCTAATTAATTTCATGATGCCCCTATTTTTCATGCAGCATTAAAGTTAAGTATGCAAATGCACACTCGATCTTATGTCTATTACCATAAAATTAAAGCATTGCCTTGAGTTTGATACTGGCTTAAGGAAACTGAAAAAGTCCCTCCTTGCACATAACATTTCATAGCAAGGCATATTTTTATTCCTGTTCTATTTCATTTCAGGAAGCAGATTATCAGGGCAAGGAGGTCAAAAAATTCTGAATAAAGAATCTTCTAGAATCTTCTAGATTGTGATAAACCTAATGTTCAAATGCAGCATTTAGTGGATGTTTTTGATGATGATGATGGTTGGCAGTGAGTACTGTTAGCTAATTGTCTCATGAACTGTTATGCAATTAGCCACTGTTTCTCAAGGAAAATGTCACTATGTTTATACTAAAAAGATTAGGAATTTTTAGATAATTTTTTGATAAGCATAACAAAAGGAAATTAAAAATAAAAGACTTTTAATGACACACTTTAAAATACATAAACTCAAGTCTTAGTATCTGCTGAGTGTAATAAAATGACCAAAATATCATGGTTATTAGGAAGAGACCATTATGAATTAAAAGAAACAATTTGGTCCTTTCAATTTGGTAACAAGAACATTATGACATTTTCCCTTTGGAAAGAATTATCAAATTACTTGCTTGAAAAAAATTGATCAAATCAGGCCAGAAGAGCAGCTTCCATGGCAACTGATGCATTAGAAGATCATAGATGTCCTATATTCTCATTTAGCATCTTGACTGATACGATTCAGAAAGATTCAGTAAGCCCTAGATGAACTGGAAGCTGAATTCAATCACACTGATTGGTGAAAGCTACAGTAACATTTCTGGTGAAGAAAAACAATAGATTCCCAAAGATGGATTGAGATTTTATTAAGTGGCTTAAATTCATTTTGAACACAAATTAATCAGAAACAGTCTTACATTGAAAAAAAAAATGTGTTTTTGTTCCACAGTAAATATGTGACTAGAAAGTTCTACATAGATCACATTTCTGTTATTCAATTCACATTCTTAAATGCACTAGAGAAGCTCCTTATTTATAGGAATCATGCAGTGCATCATTTTGTAAAACAGAATATTTTTATAGTACAAATAGTAACAATTTTCTCTCCTCCATGTATTTGGTAAATACTTATCTTTAGATATTGAATTTTCTTAAAGTAATACAGCCATAATTTGCAAATAACAAAATGCCAGGAGACACTTTCAAAAATTACTCCTTGAGAATTCAGAATTCAAAGATACAGCACTGCGAGAAGGAATTTTTACAAGCTGATTATCTCTTATTTTCCTGTATTAGAAATAATGAGCATTTGTGAATTAATCAGGCCTACTGTCAAGACAATAAGGATCCTGCAATTCAGGTTCTCAGGTTAAGTTTAACGCAGCAAAAATCCAATGGCCTGACTATACTATATACTCCAACTTGGCACCCCAGAGGGAGGAGAATAATATATCAAATTTTTTCTTAGTTAATAAGGTTTATTGTAGCTAAATTTAATTTTTTCCTTTAATGCTAATTCAAACCTGCAAAAAGTGTATCATTTTAGATTGGTATATATATTTTTGTGTGCCTTGCCTTTTGCATCTAGCTATAGACCATATGAAAGACACCCAAAGAAAAATCTTATTTTTAAAACTACAGATGAGAATCCATCTTGGGGTGAGGATTTCTCCCCATACAATTCCAAGATTTACTTTGAAAGAAAACATTTTAGTGGGGCTACGACATAGTACAAAAATACTAATCTGGATTCTTTATTCTTTCACAGTATTACTGTTGCAAAAAAAGGGGAGGGCCTTTTATCTCCTTGCTCTATTTCTCAAAAAGGTAGTGACATTTTACTCCAAATTATTTTAAATATTTAAAAATGTATGTAAGGCTCTGCAAGCCAAAAATCACTCTGGCCTGAAATACTAATTCCCCTAGGAGAAACTTAGAATGATTTCATTTGCCAAATAACTAGGGGAAAGGGTTTTCCTCTATTTTGCATCAATTAGCAAATTACTTCCATTTTACCACTGAGTTTCACATTTGAGAGAAAAGACTCTTAAAGAGTTGTGTTAAAAGAAAGCATAGAAACTTTCATGCTTATATTAACGAGGGAAAAATACACATTTTGTGTAATGGCATCTGATCATTATGGTGTCTATGACCATATGGCTCTTTACATTTTAATAAGGCATTTATATAACACGTCTTTGAATAGATCACAACACTGTAAGAATCATCTCACTAGTTTTCACATCATCTTGAACTGACAGACAGGATATCCATCACGAAGCTGGAAGGTAAGGGAAAACGAAATAATGGCCAAAGTCTAATAAGTCTGTTCTAAAACTAACTACTATAAGCTCCTCGAGGGCAAGCATAATATCTTATTATCTCAAATCCCCTGCTGGGGACACTACTTTGTACAATTTGAAAAACTAAAATGAAATTCATGGCCTTTGTGCCTCCATATCTCTGCCTTTAACTTCACACAGTACTATCTAATTCCACCGTAAGAGAAACCACCATTACATATTTGCATACAGTTAAATTTCTGAACTAGAATTAAATGTGGTAAGGACCACATATATAAGAGTGCATCTTCCAAGTGGCTATTCTCTGTATTTAACAAGTGCACTCATTCTCCTGATTTTCTGAAAACTGAAAATGAAATAATTTCAAATTATGGTGCTAAAGTTTAGATCATCTGAGACATAGGATAAAGCTAATCAGAATATGCTAATTTAGTGATAATTTACCTAAAATTAACCAGAGGACCAAAAAGGCTCACATTCTCAGTCATCTATCACTACTTAATTAATTTCCATGGAAATTACTGATTCCTTTAGAAGAAACCTAGACTGCTTCCATGGGAAGGCTTGGATGGGAAACTGAAAGCAGTTGTACTAGGTATTCTTGAAAGTGTTCCCAATGATTTGCAGCTTCTGCTTCGCACACCCTGTGCAGTCCCTTCCACCTGGTGCCAGGGATGGGCTGTGTGACCCATAACACCTGGCAGAAATACGGCATGTCACTTCTGAGATTAGTTATAGACAACTGCTGCTTCTACCTTGGGCACTCTCTCCCTGTGCTCTCCCTCTCTCTTTCTTCTCTCTCTCTCTCTCCTTTCCCCCCTCTTTGTCTCTCTCTCTTTATCTCTCTCTCCCTTTATCTCTCTCCCTCTCTCCATATATATCTTCTTAAAGTCTCCAAATAAAAATTAGCAAGGAGCACGGCGTCCCCACAACCACACGAGCCAGTTTCAAAGTGACCATGCAGCTCTAGCAGAGTCTTGAGATAACTGCAAACCAGCCCACAGCTTGGCTGCAACCTCTTGGTGCAGAACCACTCAGCTCAGTCACTACCTGATTCCTATGAATCTCACGGGAATAATTATATATAAATAATTTATTTATAAATGATCACAGGATAATTTATTATCCCCCACAAACTGTGAGCTAATAAATGCTTGTTGTTTTAAGCTGCTAAGTGTGGGGATAATTTATTACATAGAAATTGATAATGACTACAGATATGCAGGCATATCTAGGGATTTTATATTTTCTACCAGTAAAAGTATGACTATAGAAGTAAAATTAAAAAAAAAACTACAAAAAGTAAACATCTAACTACATAAAAGATCTAGACTGAGGCTTATGACTCCTACATCATGAACTATTGAGAAAGGCTGGAAGTCTAAAAAAGCCTGTAATGAATACTTTTTGCTATGATGAAAGTTTTTAAGACCTAAGGGACAGGAAAAAAGGCCCAGGTCAAAAGATTGAACTGGCAGTATAAACAGCAAAAATAAATTTGACATAAAAAGAATAATGATGTTAAATAATTCACAGAGAAAGGGTCCAGTAATAAAACTAAGGTCTCTCATGGGTTTGGTTATGGTCTATATCTAGAACAGTTAGGAATACAGGTGTCTCACAAATTAAGATTTAAAATGTAACCTAAAGAAGTAAGTTGATCCCATGGATATCAGTGAAAATGGGGAGAGATAGAACGTATGCCTGGAAAAAGCAAAAGATCTATAACACAGATATCACTGAAGAGGAAAGACAAAGAGAAATCCATGGACCTAAGAGCAGAAACATAATTGGGAACCAACAGGTAAGATTAGGAAGAAAAAGCCAAAAAACAACATCATTAGGCATGTGACCTACAGAGTATGTAGCCATATCGAAGTGGTAGATTTCAAAACTTCACAGATGACAAAACAGGGAAGGTATAAAGAACTTCAAGTATAGTGGTATCTGGGGTAAGGTTATTTTTTTTTCCTAAATGCATAATATCTGGTAAATTCTAGGCTTTCCTTGTTGACAATGTCATGCTTCAGGTTTCACCATACCCAAAATACTGACAAGGTTTAGAAATCCTTCCGTACTAGAATCGGGGAAGTGGGGGGAAGGGGGTAGAGATTAATGAGGATGGAATCTAGCTTATATAAGAAATTCCAAAAACTAAGGACCAATATTGTCAGTGATTTTTCAAAAAGGAAAATCATCCAATGACTATACTAATATCATGGATCCCTAGAAGAATTCTAGAATACTGTATGGATACTTAGAAAGCAGTTATTTCCAGAAACTAGCCCAGAGTCACCAAGAGAATTTCCTTAGTTATAATACCCCAAACTCCCTTTTTTGACAGTACTATAAGAGAAATGATTTGTAATACCACTTTTTAAAAGAGTATACTCTTATTTAACATATCTTTTGATAAAGTCTCCCCTGAAAAATCTGTGGGGAACAAAAGAATTATATGGTTATTAATAGCATAAGTAGTGGAATGATCATTATCCCTAAAATATGTTGATTAATAGATTGATGAAAATTTGCAATAAGGTTCTAGTGATCTATTGAAAGTGGCCGTTTAATTTTGGAGGATATATTAAAGGCAAGTTTACCATATTTATTCATAACACTGTCAGGAAAAATAAATTTGATGACAGAACTAAAATTTTATATAAAAAAGTAAATAACAGGAAACGTTTAAGGTCCTAGATTTAGATTAAATCAATTACATACATACAGATTGGGAGATAATGGCTAATTAGTCAACTGAAAACAATCTTACTGTATTTAACTAACTAAAATCTCAGTTTTAGTCTACAGAGTGATATACTGAAAAGAAACTTCTATCTAATATTGTTTAAAATGTGGATTGTCCAACATCTGAAAAGTAATAGTCACTGTATTCTGTACTGACCAGATAACCATAGGGATATCATGTTTCGTTTTGGGAACTACTTTTAAAGGGAATATTGGGGTGGGGGGGGAATGTAGAAAGCTCAGTGGTGACTGATCACTGATTCTTCTAGTAAAACTTTGGATATAAATTTTTAATCGTCTAATCTGTTCCAGACATTATGCTGGGACTGGAAATAGGAAGGTTAAAAATGATCTTATCCTTGTTCACAATGAGGACACGACCCACTAAGGGAGGAAAGCAAATACACAGTGTGCATCTGCAAAGTCTGTAATATAAGAAATATCTGAAATAATTAGAATGTTCTACCTGGAGGAAGGACTTGGGGGAAAATGAGAGATGTCTTCAAACAGTTGAAAATGCGGCTTCAGGGACATGTCCATAATTCATGTGTCATACCAAAGGATAAGGAGGAAAGTTATGGGAAGGCAAAATTTAGCCTCAGAACTTTTCAACAATTAGAAATGTATGGCTAGAGAGTAGACTTAATATAAAGGGGAAAAACTTCATCTTGGAAAATTTCTGATCAAAGTGTAGGTAGATGGAACTTGAAAAAATATCACAAGAAGGACTTCTGCCTCAAGGCATGGCCAATGGTGGTGGTGTTGGTCCGTTTAAATTTTTTTTCAGATTTATTTATTTATTTATTTATTTATTTATTTACTTGAGAGAGAGAGAGAGAGCACACATGTGAGTAGGGGCAGGGTAGGGGAGAGGGAGAGAAAATCCTAAGCAGACTCCCTGCTGAGTGTGGAGTCCAACTTGGGGCTCAATCCCAGGACCCAGAGATCATGAACTGAGCAGAAATCAAGAGTCAGACACTCAACTGACGGAGCCATCCAGGCACCTCAATGGTGGTTTTGGTTTGTTTAAATGTATTTAACAAGGAACAGAGAAGTAAGGTAGAGCGATTTGCTCTGTCTCTAAGATTCTTTGATTTCATGTACAAAAATTATCAATCTCTATCTTTATAAAACAAGACTTTCATTTTGGATTCAATGTCAAAAATGTGTAATGCTTCAAGAATCACCACAATTTAGGCAGCACATTTATGTAAGGAAAAGAAATTTCCCACGTTTAAGAGATTGATTCTAGTATGTTGTACCTAATGTGATTCATAAAGTAGAGCAACTTTTAGAAAAGGTATAGTTAATAGTCCCACATCCCGTAGCCTTAAAAACTTAAATTAACTCGGGTTTAGGATTATTTGATTTCACATTTATATAGAAAATTGAAAGAAATTATGCTATCTAGGAAATCTATTCTTTTTTATATAACTTTTCAGAATTTCTTTCAAAAGATTTTCTTTTGCACAAAGCATATTCTTTTCATCTTATTCAATGATTCTTAATACTGCCCGAATTTGTAAGAAGGTGACTGATACTTTCTTTTGAGATTAGTTCAAACATCCTCTTGGGGGATTAATAGCACAAATTCTAAGAAATTTGGTACCCACCCCCTGCTATGTGCTGCTAGGTCAGCTAAAAGACCTAAAACCTTCAAAATACGTGACTTATTTTCTATTATCAAATACACTACTTTAAAGTATAGTTTTAAAAAGACACTAGCCCATTTACTTTTTGTACAATGTAACCATATTACAGAATAAATAAAGGATAACTATTCTAAATCATCCAAAAGAAAACTTAAAACTAGTATACTAATTATTTAATGGTTAGGTGGTAGGTATTTGTCCATCTGACCTTTAAGATAATATTTTAAATAATTCTTCCATTCTCTATGTAACTTCTCAGACGATCCTTCCTATCAGTGTTCCCCATGGGGATTTTTCTGTGTAGGCTGTCTCACTTTCATAAGAATCCTATATTTAGAATAGTTATTGATTTCAGAGAGCCAGGAGAAATACACTGGATGGCAGAACTTTTTTTTTCTTTTAAGTGCATTTAGCAGGAAGATTTTAAGGTTAAATTTTACAGGCTACCTCCTGAATTAGCAAGATTTAATTTCTGCAATCCAGATTCTTGCCAAATAGCAGAAACACACATACGAGCCATTCTTATATAAGGCTCAGCTGTGATAAACCACCTGTATGGAAAACTGCCAACTACTCCTCTAGATCAATGCTTCTCAAATTACGATCTTTGGACCATGGGCATCAGGAATCACCTGAGGTGCTTTTCAATAACAGTTTCCTGAACCCCACCCTTGATTTGCGAAGTCAGAATCTCCCCAGGAAATCCTTAAGCAACCTAAAAACTGAGAACACATGTTGGAAGTGCCTTATTATATTTTGATCAAGCTAGACTACCAAAGAGCTACAGCAAGGAAAAGACATACGAGCTCAACATTGTATTATTTTGCAAACTTGTTAGTAGACATTGACCATTATATCACACAATTTCTTTTCTGTGAGAACACAGGAAGTCTAGCTTTCAGGAACAGATTTAATTTTTCCTGGAAAAAGCTTTACTTTTATCTTATTCATGATTCTGGTCACTAGATAGCTGGTCACTAGATAGCTCAGAAACAAACTTTAGACCTATGTCATAATACTGTATGTAGTATGCAATAAAATACATTGACTGCTACAAGTTTACTGCGATTTTTAAAGATATAGAGACAGCAACCTGACTCATATCTAGTTTGGTAGAAAAGTGGGCTATAAATTCATAGATAGGTCAATAAATCTCCTAATAATGCAATCTAAGATTACTTTCATTATCTTGATAGCCAAATGACATGGTTAATTCTGTCAAGTGAAATATATATGATTTATTACATATGCTTTACAAAGGCTTCCCCATCTTTTCCTTTAAATTGATAAAAATTATTTTATTTTTCCCATTTTCCACATCTCAGAAGTGGTACAAAGGTACACCTGAAAAAAACAGGGATTACGAACGCAGAAAGGAGCGGGGACAGAGCCACCAAAGGTGAAGTAGAGTTTTCAGGAACAGTGGAGGGGCAACTAAAGAGGTAAACAGACTCATCAACTGGAGCTCTTTGTTGTGATTGTTTAACCAATGACCTACTTCAAGTCAGTACCTAGCCCACATTTCAACACCTTTTCCAAAAAAGTATATCGTGAGAAAATTTATCATGTGCCAAAATCCATATACACAAAATATATTGTTTTCTCCCACATTACTAGATTAGTCAGTTGTTAAAAAGAAAAATATATGTGGTCTGACATTAGTTGCTTTCTTAATATATCCACATATGCTAATTTCCAATGATCACTTTCCTTCATTTCCATTAGTAAGCGCTCAAACCAGTGCTTCACGAATGATCGGTGACAATGGACCAGTGTGTTGTTTTTTTTTTTAATTTCCAATCTGTCATGGACTGAAACGTTTGTAAAATACAATAACAACAATTTTCTAGAAAAATGAAATAACATAAAAGGCAAGACACAAAATGCCACTGCATTTTAATGATTTTAATTTTAAAATATTTTTAAATTATTAGATTTCCTAGATGTAAAATTCCCTGGCAAATGTCTAGTAAAATTTCTAAATGCTTTCTCTCTTTCTGTACTTACTATGTGGAGCAATAATGGTCTGCAGACAAGCAACTGCCTGGGGTCACACTCTTCCTAAATTTCCATAAACAATCCTGGCAATACTCTATCGGTTTATAATTTACACACTGCATTTCCTATAAATTGTTAGAAAAGGAATTATGCTTGCCCCTCTCAATTTCCCCTAACCTTCTTTTACTCCCCACAATCACTCAATAACCACTAAAAGTGAATTAGCAATCTCAGGGTCAAATCCTTTCAGCAACTGTGATATAATGGTACCAAAAATAATGGAAGTAACTAAAAGTTCTTTCTCAATTTTGGCCCAAATCTGGGAAATCATTTCCTTCTTATCATTATTTCTTCTAAGGATTTCAATTCAAAGGCAATTACCTTCACTCACCAATATCATGTTCTTCTCCCTTCAGGACACAAGAAAACTACATTCCTCACTCCCATTCAAGTTGGGTAAGACTGTGGTTGCATCTAGCCAATGGATAATAGTGAAACGACCCAGAGTTATTCTGTCTTTCCTCCCAGGACCAAGTAACCCAAAACAAATGAGCAAACAAAAGAAACAAACTAATCTCAGTCTCTCCCCCCTCAAAAAAACCCATTTGTTCTAGTAGGTTTGCTGTAATGTACGATGGAGCCTGCCTCAACTGTTCTGAGTCTCTGAAATATTGTGTAAAGCTGAATCCACTGCCGACCTTCACTAAAAACAAAGCATGAGCGAGAAATAAGCCTTTGTTGTACTGATTACCTGAGATATATATAATCTGGACTATCATGGTTAATACAGCCTTTTTAAAAAGGAGCTTGAAGAAAGAAAAATAAGTATCAAATATTTAGAAATAGGGTAACTGTAGTAAAATTGAAAAGATAAGGGAAATAAATGATGACATTGCCATATATGAGGAAGACCTAATTTATCCTAGGCTAGGAGGTCAAGAAGTCTCCCTGAAGATGTGAAACTTAAATTGAGACTTTATGTATGTCACGGAGTTATTAGGGAGAAGAGGGAAAATGAGCATTTCAGGCAAAATAAACCATGTATGGTGGCCTGAAAGATGGAAAATGTGATGACTAAAATGTGAAAAGGGACCAGGCTTCCTTCCCTTCATGAGTTTGGTGAGCTTCGCTACCATGAGGTACCTACCTTGACACCATTTCTTTACCTTTTGCTCCTGCAATCCAGTGTTAGACTTCTCTACGATTTTAGTTCTCATAAGACACCTCATCAATACTCTGGAGAGCACACATTCTCCTGCAGTGGTTCACCCATTACTTGAAGTACCTCATGTTCACTGCATGCCTGGCACACAGAAGTGCCTAGTAAACAGATGATAACTGACTGAATGAATAAATAATGAAGGAATAATTGAAAGAAATAGTTTGCATGGATCTACAACATCTAGTGCAGTCTATTCTCAAGCAAAACCAAAAATCAAAAATCATGTTCAGGCTATTCTAAACGTCATGGTTTTCTAAATTGTGTTCATATTGCTTCTCTCCTAAGGATAGAGAATATCAAAGTGATTCTAATCAAATGTGGACAAAGCCAACATGAATTATTGAAAAAACATCCATTTCTAAAGAGTAAAAAAATGTTATTTTTATTATTGCCCAATACAATAACACAAGTTAATAGAATACTAGCAATGCTAGGGAGGCATTCTGGTAGTCCCTTTTTAATGAATCAGTCTCCCAACTATCTATTGGATACCACCTATATGCCTAGTCTTAGAGTGATAGTTAGTAGTTTCTAGAGTCTGTGCTATAGATCTTGAAGAACATAAAATCATTAAAAAAAAAAATCACTCTCCTCAACAGTAACAGACCAGAAGTTACTGAAGATGACCACTGAATCAAAAAAGTGTATATTAATGAAAGTTAATATGTTTGCATTAGCATATTCATTTATTTTTATTACAATACATATAACAAAATTAATTGAAAATTTATTCTCTAAAAATTCACACATTTTACTCCCAAGTCTTTTTCTGTTACTGTTTTATATAATAAAACTCCCCTTTGTGAAAGGTACTTATAAATAAAATTGACTTAAATTTGGACCTACCTATGTGTAGAACAGAAAAGTCCAGAAAACATATTAACAAAGATAGTCTCTTTCTCCTAGATGTGCTTTAAAATTTCTGTTCTTCACAAACCAGTCTCTATGACTTTTGAAATTCTCTTTTTCTGTTGAACAGTAAACATTTATGGGACAATCACCTTAACATTCCCTCCGTCTCTGATTCGAGAACTAACTCCAGTTTAAGGAAGGTACTAGTACAATGGTTACAGAACTTCTCCTTTTTATAACAGTCACGCTTGCTTTTTCCAACGAATTACCTCCTGAAAATTTTGCTCTCTATATTATTTTATTTATGGATAACCAGTAATGCAATCTGTTTTCAATCTTTAAAAGGTAAGTCATTCAATTTGAGATTTGTCCTGGATATTACTTCCTGATCCTCCTTGCTGATAATTAGCAAGACAGTTTCCTTGATTATATTTTATCTTGATCCACTTAACATTTCAACTTAATGAAAAGTCATCTCACTGTACATACTGCTCCTTTATGAATCAGTATCAGATTAGTCATTTTTGAAATCTTCAAAATCAAGTCAATCTCTCTGCTTGTTGCAATATCTAATCTACCATAAACATGCTCCTCTGAGACGAAAATCACTTGAAATAATTATAATTACTATATCTGCTTTCATCAAAATCAATGAATTTGAACTTCCATTTTATAGTTGCAGTACTGCTAAATCATATTCTGATAAATTATTCTTAATCTATGTACTTTGCTCTGCAAGGCTAGATTCCAGTTACATGAAGGCAAAGATGGATGGATGCATTCTTCAACATCAATATGTCTGGAGCATAAGAAGGAAAGCACTGGGTCCAGTGCCACTTCCAACTGAGTCACAGCTTGCCTGGATAGACTGGGGCATCAAACACATCAATTACCCCTCAGGCTTTGAACTCTTCTGTTCCTTCTCCTTCTAGCTACGAATTACCCATGTCAGTGAATTATCTCATAAAACTGTTGAAAACATTACCAGAATTCCATCTCTAAAAATCTGCCATATTTAATAACATGGTGTTCATTTATTCCAATAATGGAGATTTATATCCTGTTCTGTATTCAAAGAACAATAAAAGCAAGAGATAGATATGGATTCTCAGAGCAACATTCAGCTTTTTAAAAATTCTACTCCTTCTGAAAGAAAAATCCTTAGTAATGTTAGGGGACTGAGTTAATGAAAAGATTCTAAGAAATCATCTTATAGGAAGACAACTTTCACTTGAAGTCCTCCAGGGTCTTTTCATCTTCCATATGGATTACAGTTTAAGCCGATAAATAGGTTCTGTCTCAGCTAGAAAGCCTATAATTTACTTCTGTGTACAGAAGTTTAAATAGATTCTTCTTTAACTTAAACAACATTTTTCATCAGCATTTTCTTCTCATCATATTCACGCATCAATAATATAAGATGACTGAAAGTGGAAAGATAACTTCTGCATTTGACCATGCAGTGGATATTATACCTTTTAAGAGTAGGTCATTGGCATCTTTTCAAAGTATAGTAAATGGTCAGCAGTGATGTTAAAGGCAATTTTTCCTAAGTAAAATAGTTTTGGGTCACCTTCACCTAGAACTAAGCGCAACTTTAAAGCCCAGGTATCAAAGAGTTCCCATAAGTACAAAGAGAACTAACAGAACTAACACCTTAGCTCATTATCCACTCTGAGTCACATATGAAACTTGGGGTCAGAAAGAATTCCAATAATGCTTCTTGTTTTACACCATGTCTTCAGAGAGAGAGGTTTCATCACAGGTAAACTTAAGCCCCTACCCTTCCTATTCCTATCTCTACTGATGACACAGGGAGAGAGAAATTTGAATGATCACTTCTATGATTACTTAAAATTAGATATAGTAATGTCTTCAGTAACGTAGTGACTTTCATTTGCAATGTGGTTTAACACACATACCTCACACAAGATGGGTTCAAAGCACTTACTAGCAGATACTCACAGAGTTTCAACAATCACTGTACCTGTTGTCTCTTTTTTAAACCAATATATGTCATTACTCGAACAGAAAAAGTATAAATGAAAAATCCTCTCCACATCATCATCTTACATCATTACAGTCACTAAACGTAGTAAGAAAGCAAGACAAAATGTTAATTCCTTTTATTGGCTCACACATAATCCCTGGAATCTCTGTCAGGAATACCAATAAGGAATGAAAGCCAAAGGGCTGGGCTTACATGAAACACAGTATAGAAAAACCCACTCCCCTCAGAGACTAGAACAAAGAACGATATGAACTAATACAACACTGCTGCCAGACACTGAGGATGTCTTGTACACTAAGCTGTGAACCAAATAGACGAATGAGGATGAAGTATCTATGGTTAAGTGGACATGCAACTAACTAGTTGAGCAACTGTAGCCAAAGGGTGCTGAAAACCAAACCCACGTCTAAGAGAAAGAAACATCCAAACATAAACCACAGGACTTCAACTTTAGGCCTAGACTGAGATTAAAGCATAGAAGAGACATACTTCACAATTTTTCAGATGAAATATACCTGAAAGAAGCAGCTCACCAAATCAAGATTTAAAATCACCTCCCAGAAATGAAATTCTGAGGTAAAATGAATAAAATTTTAATAATAATGTGTATACTTTCTCATATATTTGTTTATTTTTATCAAGCAGTAGGGAGGCTGAGAATGACCTAATTTGACAGCATTTAATGTGAAAAGTCTTAATGATATTAGTTGACCAGAATTTCAATGAGACAGTAGGATATTCAATGAGTCAATAGGATAATGCAAATACTAAAAAATGCTGATGTGGTCATGGGCTATATTAAGATGAACATTTCAAAAGAAGAAGAACACAGTGTTCACATCTTTGAAAGAGAAAGAAAGTCTGAACTCAGCACAGATAAGGTGACATTTGGAATGTTGCATTTTTTTTTCCCTATGCCTGACATTTAAAGAGGGATGTTGGCAACATACAACAGTACTTCCCAAAAGTGTGTTCAGTGGAATATTGACATGTGACAGAAAATAAGGCTACTGTGATCAAATAAATTGAAAAATACCAAATGAAACATGTGCTATTTTAAAGACCGTTTTCTTTAACCCAGGTTCCCTTGAAAAATGCCTATGCTAGCATATTTGGTGAAACTCTAAAGAAGGTATGGTTTTTAGCCTTTCACAGGTGAATACAACCACGGGATCCTTCTTAAAAATGTACCTCTCAGAACTAGTATCACAAAGGGCATGCTTTGGGAAATACTGATATAATGTATGTTCAAAAGGTCATGTACCAATGATAAAAAATTTGAAACCATGCTCTTTGAGGTTTATCTGGAAAAACAAGGCATTTTGGTTTGAAAAATTAAAGACTGAGGAGAAGTAAAATCAGTGAATTAAAATAGAAGACATTGATTTCTTTCAGCATTGTTTTAAGGATGTATAAGTTACAATCACTGAGTAGAAAATACAGCAGCATGTTTTGGCTTGGTATAAGAAAGATAATTCTGTCACTATATCCAGAAGTGTCATGGTCTTCCACAAGCAGCAATGAGGTTTCCTAAAAGTATTCAGATTTTCTCTAATAGCCATCAGTTAGGAAATCAGGGGAAGAAATACTATATGGATAAAAGCTTAAATTAAAATGATGTCCAAATTAATTCCAACTCTATGAATTGAATTTATACATAATCATTTATTCTCACCAATCCACAACTACAGCTTCACCATATCAATAATCATCTTAAACATCGCTCCCTACTTCATATCACCCCCTAATTAAAACCTCCAGGGGCTCCCCACTGGGCTCCCGGCTCATCACAGAGTCTGCTTAAGACTGTCTCTCCCTCTCCCTCTGCCCCTCCATACCCCACTCTCTCTCTCTCTCTCTCAAATAAACAAATAAATCTTAAAAAAAAAAAAAAACTTCCAGGGGCTCTTATAGTGGCTATCAAATAAACTTCTATTTCCTTAGAATATTCATTAGTCATGTCACTAAGCATACACATAGCAGAACTCTAACGTTGTGTAAGAAAGACAGAAATGTTAACTGTGTGATGCTGTACAGACACTGTCTTGGAATCAGTGGTTCCCAATGTTGTACCAAAATGGTTGAATAATCATAATCTAGGTAGCTTTTTAAAAAGTGAAAGATTTCAAGGGTCTATGCCCAGAAATTCTGAAAAGGTCTGGGGTATAGCTCCACAATGTATACTTTTTAGAAGTCTTCCAGTTGATTCAGGTATCCTAACTGGTTTTGAATCCACTCTTCTAAATTCAGCCACTATTTGTTCAGAGGGTACTGGAAGCACATATCCTCAGGTCCCCTGTCACTGTTATATCTTGTCCCTTGTCACTATTTATGTCTCTTAAGTAAAAAGTGGTAACAGATAGGTAAAATCTAGGACTCCCAAGTCCTATATCCTCACATTTATTTATCTAGTCAAGGTTTGGCCCCAAACCCTCATATGATGAACTGAGCTGCCTCTCTTTTAAATTATAAGGATGACTTTGCCCAGACCAGACCAATTTAAGTGGCCTAAATGATGCCTCCTTTACCCTGGGCTCGACATTGGTTCTGAAATGGATTATTCTTGGCAAGAAACCCCTCCCACATTGGCAGACAATCCTGGGCCTATTTTTCTGTAGCCATTACATGGCATTCCAAATATGCATAATCCCAAAGATGAGCCAAAGACCACAGAATACGACGCTATTGCTCCTCTTTTGAAACTGCTCTCATGTAGGACATTTCCTCCTTAAAACCTGACTTAGAGAACTATAAACATTCCCCAGAAGTCAGTGTTGTGTTCCCCCTAGAGTTTAGGAAGCATCACCAACATTTAAAATCTTCTATAGTTTTGGTTCAAACTACCTTCCTACCTTTATTCCTCTGCACTCTAACAAAGTGACTTACTTGCTCTCTCCTGAACATTTAATATTTATTCTAATCACCCATGTTCTCTCATCATATACCCAAGCCTCTAGACATGCTACTTTTTCTAACCTTGGTCCCCGGAAAGCCAAACTTTTTAGACCAGATGTCAGCAAACTTTTTCCATAAAGGACCAGAGTACTTTTGGCTTTGCCAGTCATGCTGTAACTGTCATAACTACCCAACTCTGCTGTTATGTAGCATTAAAGTAAGCATAAACATTGTGTTAAATGAATGGGTATAGCTGTGTTCTTATAAAACTTTATTTACAAAAACAGATGTGAACAGATTTGGTCTGCAGGTCACAGTCTGTATAATTCTATTTCAGATTCAGATCAGAAGTCATCTTCTCTGACACCCTTAATGAAACTTTCTTCCCTTTCACTCCAACCAAGTAGAGAATTTCTTCTTTTATGCTCACCTAGCATCTGTGCATATTTTTATTATAGTAATTTTCCCATTATACTATGTAAATTATTTACATGTTCAGTTGCCTCTCTAAACAGTGAGTCCATCAAGGATAAAGACCATGTTTTATTAAACAGAATCAAACAAAACAGCTAGCACTCCACAAGTATTCAATAAATGTTGACTAGTTGAATGAATAAATGAATGAATGAGTAGATGATGAATATAAACGTTAATATGTGGCAAATCTTGAGAAACAGATAGGATTTAACAGATGACCCTTGAAATATATGTTAAGTACTTTTAAATTTAGGGGGAAACAGTTTGTTTTTCTCCCTGAACAACCTCCTTCATTCATTCTATAAATATTGATTGAAGAGTACCTGCTAAGGGCAAAGCCCTTGAGAATTAACATTCTGTAAAGCAGCGCTTCCCAGTTGAAGACTATAAAGTACACTAAGTCACTGTGCCCACTAAATGTGCCTATTATCGTCTGTGCATGAAAGTCCTTTTAAAAGTTAATGGGATCCAAATGCATATAGCAGAATAAAAGAGAGGAATACCCAGACCAAATTACACGAGAATTTATGACACTCTATCCCTGTATGTTGAATCAAGGGATTTGGGTTATGGAAGATAGCATTCTAATGAAGTCTTTTCATCTGTTCTACACATCACTGTCCTTTCATTAGAAACACATTGGAGAGGGGAGCATGGCATAGCACCAACATACTAATCCTTTGTTTGAGAAGGTCCCTAGGTCTCTATGTCCCCTTTAAGTACCCTTAATCTTCTTTAATTAACTGTGAATTTCTTAATTTGTATTTTTTTATTCTGTCCAATTGGCTTTCCTCATAGCCATCTGCTCTAATGTATATTTCATAAGTATCTTCATATATTTTAGATGCCATACTCCTCTGGCCAGTCGTTTATGCAATTATTGCTAAAAGGACTGAACAACAATTTCTGTTGGCTGAAAACTTAATATTTAAATGACGTGAATCTAAAGATTTTCTTCAAACATCTGTATATCTATAGCTAAGCTTCTAACAAACACGAGATCACACTAGATTCATAGCTCTAGATTTTTGGCAATTGGGCTTCGTGTATATATTAGTATTCTGAGCTTCTACAATGTTCTGTCGAGGCCTGATTAATTGTAATAACTGAAATTTCACTGGCTCTAAAACTATCTGCCAAGGCTGAACTTCAAACCACTGAAAAGTTTCCCAGGAGATGTTTTCCATATGCTCAGGAGAAAACCCATTCTCACTTGGTGTTAATCCTTCTCTGCCATCTCTTGCTAGAAAATACAATCAATCCACGAAGCCCTCAAAGTTTACTGCTGTGTTAATAGAGGAGAGGAAGTAAGCCACCCTCTTTGTCATACTTGGTGGGGGCAAATGGGGTGACCTATGCCCCAATCATTTACATATTTTCATGAAACAAGTTTATTTTTCATTACAGTGCTTCTTATCCTTAACACAGACATATATATGTCCATGGATCAGGAATGGGTTCAAAGAGAAATTTGCAAACTGCCTTCAGAATAAGTTCTTTCCTCTGATGCTAAAGTTTATTTCTGGGAGAAGTTATTTCGCTGATGCATGTCCTTGGGGCCAGTTCTTTCCAAGGGCTTACCTCACTTCCTCAGTGAATATAATCAGATGTCTCCCACATTGGCTCCTGCCTCCACTCCTGTTTGCCATACTGAAATGCCAGCTGGTGCTCAAGATAGAATCCTTGCTACAATTATAATGCTTTTATCCTGAATGCCTTCTTTAATTTAGTAAAGTCTACTCATAAAAGTTAACAAAGAAGTTAATCCACTTCTTTCTGAAAGAAAAATGACAACATATAGGTCACATATATTTATATGCCTAATGTCTCTCCAGAAAGTGCTGCTTCATGAGGAAAAGTACAATGATTACTTTGTCTTTATATTTTAGAGCTGGGAAAGATACTGAGAATGACCTCAGCAGCAAGGTCCTACCAATGATAATATTTAGGTCCAAAAAAATTAAAGGAATTTTGAAAGTCGCAAAGCTACAAAGTTGAATATTTATTGGTGTAGTCACTTGGAAAGACCAGAAAAGTAAAACTCTGAAGAAAAGGCTAGGAAAGTTTCACCATGAACTTCAATGTACATGGAAATAACAGGCCCTGAGAGACCCTAGCACCAAGCCAGGAATGGCAGCATGAGTTAGACAGGACAACGACAATCTAATGTATATCACAGTTTATATTATTTTCCCAGAGAAGGCTTGTAATGAGAGGATGCTGGTCACCAAAAATTATGCTCCATAGTCCATGACCTTATTCTACGCCCTGCACCACATTTTAAAAGCTCTAAGACAATAAAGCTATTGTCATTCAGTATAATTTCTGTACGCCCACTCCCCTACCTCCAAAATGCAATCTTAAGGAGGTGTTGGGGATTTTCCCTATATTTATCACACAGTGCCAAAAGATAGGTCAAAGGACATCTTTGAAATTCTTGTAGGCTAAGAAAAGAGAACATATTTCAGTGTCTTCCAAAAACAAAAGGACTCTGGGAATAGGAGCAATGAATCTGGTCTCTGACAGTTCCTCTGTTTGTGATGGTTATTGGTTACAGGGCTTTACTGCTACCTGGAAGTGTAAATTGCACCCCTGGGATTGTTCTGCACGTAACCTTTAACTCACACTTGATAGCAAACAAATGAAAGAGAGGCAATACCATCAGATGTGATGATTTATTTTTAAAGCACAAGTTTTTTGTTTAATATAAATGTAAAAACATAACTTTCCCTTCAAGCCAGCCAGGTAGTTTAGGCAATTTATCAAACCAAAAGCACTGGAGCTCTGCAGTAAGAAAGGAATAAAATGCATTTGTGCCCAAGTAATTGTCTTTCTCTTCATGAAATCTAGTAAGATAGATTTGGGGTATAGGTGATTCCAAATAATGATTACAGTCAGACAAAGAAACTCCTTCATGCAATTAGTCTAATTTCATTTCATCTTTGATTTTCAGAGGTGCTACCACATAACTAATGTTAAGTCTCCTTTTGCTCTTTGAAAATTCACTGTTTTGTGAATTAATATTTCTTCAAGAACACTCTTGTCAGATCCTCATTCACATAATGAAAGCAGTCCTTTCGAAAACCAGTTCTTTCTTTTGTCTCCTTTGATGAAAGCTATTCTGTAACTTTTGCACAAATCCTGCCCAAATTCAAAGTTGAACCACATAGCCACTCTGTAAAGTGTAAGTTGTATTGTGACTACTCTATCCATTCATTCACTCAAGTACTTATTGAGCACTTATTACACACCAGGAAGTATTCTAGAAGCTAGAAATATAAAGATTAACATAAATTGTAAGATTCTTGACCGTATGGAACCTAAAACAGTGGGAGAAAAGAGTGAGGGGAGGAGAATAAATAAACAAGATCATTTTACATGGCAAAGTGATCTAGAATAGGGAGGGCAGTTACTTTAAAGTGAGTGGAGAGATGAAACTTCCCTGAGAAAATAATATTTGGTCTGAAACCTGAATGATAAGAAGGACTCAGGCATTAAAAGATCTAAGGGAAAACATCTTGTGTAGAAGAAATAACCAATGCCAACACACTGACTCAAGAAAAAGCTCAGCGTGTTTAGGAAATAGAAAAGGGGGCCAGTGTGTTGAGCAGAGAGAGTGATGGGGAAATCACAGAGGTAAGTTCTAAGAGGCAGACACGGGCCAGATCATACAGCGCCTTGCAGGTCACTGTAAAGGATTAGATTATTTCAAGGTGCAGTGGGCAAATACTGTAAGCTCTGAAACAAAGAAGTGATGTGGACGTCTGCAGGACAGAGGGAAATGAGAATAAAATGCACTACTTTCAATTCTGTATTTTGGTATGTGCTTGCCTGTTGGAGCAGACATTTTGAAGTCTCAGAATTCAGGGGAATGATGGTATAGCATATATCCATTTTACAGACTGAATGCTTTCTGACTCTTCTCTGTTAATTAAGTTTGTTCTATGATCTTGTTTTGAAGGTGCATAAAAATGAAGAGATAAAACTGCCTGGTAATACACAGACTCCCAAATGTGTTTAGTGGTGACTACACTGAATAGAAAAGATAACCTGAAAGGACAACTTGGACCCCAGAAACAGGGGCAAATCAGCAAAAACATTAAAAAACCTGAAGCACTGTTTGAATCATCTGGGAAATTAACTTAGCAATTAGGCCTTCCATTATCTGAAAAAATACAGAAGCCCACAGACTGATTTTCGTTTCCAATATAACAACGAAATTTCAGAACTATATATACTCTAAGCTGTCTTGCCTTTACATTCTTCAAACACACACTCACAATAGAAAGTCAGTCAAATGAGAGGGCTGTTTCTTTTAAATTAATATTTTATACATCACACTTCAGAATCAGAATAGATGTAACGTTAAGACATTTCAAAGCACAAAAACATTAAGGAGATAGACTATATATTAAATCCTTTCATCTGTTAAATTCTGCACCATTTTCTACATATTGTCAGAACAATCAGAGAAAATACAGAGGAAATTATTTCCAGAATTAGATCGGAAAAATTAAGGACCATTTTCTGTGCAATTTACTGTACATTTTGGCAACAAAGTTCTTAGGCCACTGAAAGACTCCAATAAACTTTGAGCTACATTTTATGAAGGTAAAGGCAAATCTCTACTCAAAGATACAGCTGATCTAATGCACATTCTGAGTGTCAACTATGTCAAAGGAATTAGAAAAGAAGAACTGGCTCAAAGTAAGCAAAACAAGTCAATTGAATGAGTACTGTCTGAGATATCACTGCAAATATGGTACACATGTCTTTAAAAAGAGCTGGAGGGGCACCTGGGTGGCACAGTCTTCAAGTGTCTGCCTTCAGCTCAGGTCATGATTCCAGGGTCCTGGGATCGAGCCCCGCGGCGAGCCCCACGTAGGGCTCTCTGCTCCGTGGGAAGCCTGCTTCTCCCACTCCCACTCCCACTCCCCCTGCTTGTGTTCCCTCTCTCGCTGTGTCTCTCTCTGTCAAATAAATAAATAAAATCTTAAAAAAAAATAAAAAGAGCTGGAAATTCAACCTGATTCTCCTTAAGAGGCCTCCATATCCTGTTCACACTCAGAATATACAGCCATTTTCCTTCCCTTTTGGTCTTTTCAACTCTAAGACATCTTGCGGTTTAGATGAGACCCTTGCACATCACTGTCATTGGTGTGTTTAGGTTTGGCAGAGACTGGGCCTGATGAGTCTGTCTGTTCTGTTCTGTCTTTGATCTGAAAGATCAGAGACCCAGAGAACGATGCAAATACCAACCATTGGCAATGCCCAAGAATCCCTCAGTAGTTTTACCATTAGTTTAAGTGAAGACCAGGTAAATTTGAATTTGAATTGAATATAATAAGAATGTATATAACTCACAAAATATAGATGCAGACTAAGCAAAACAATAAAGATAACTTAAATATTTCTATTTCAAAACTTTACTACTTAAATTCAGTTCATCTCCCACAATATTTCTCTTATTGGTTCTATCATTCTTCATGGGAAATGGAAACTGGCAATAAGTGGAAATAGTTCTGAAGAAAAAACTATAAAGAGTAGGTAACCTGGCGCCCCTCGGTGGCTCAGTCATTTAAGCGTCTGTCTGCCTTCGGCTCAGGTCATGATCTCAGGGTCCTGGGATCGAGCCCAGTGTTGGGCTCTCTGCTCAGTGGGGAGTCTGCTTCTCCTTCTCCCTCTTTGCCTCCCCCCTGCTCATGCTCTCTCTCTATCTCTCTCAAATAAATGAATAAAATCTCAAAAAAAAAAAAAAAGAGTAGTAACCCACTAGTTAGGAAAAAGCAGGATAGCACAGGAGTTAAGCATGTAGACTCTGGAAGTAGGTTCCAGGGCTTGATGCTGGCTCTTCCAGTTAGTAATTATTAACCTCCGTTGTCTCGTTTCCTTATTTGTAAAATAGGGATAATAATAACACCTGCATCATAGTGTCTGGCAGATAATTAAATGAGAGGATATATACAAAATGATGAAAACTGCTTCTAGCACGTAGTTGAAACCATATATACATGTTAGCCATTATTTGTAAAGTTTACAAATGACCAGCAGATGTTGAAGATGATTAAAAGTCAATCTTGGAGACTAAATTTAATGACGTGTGGGTAAATCACAAGTAATGTTATTTAAAAAGTAATTTTGAGACAGTATAAGGTAAGAAAACATTTTTTTAAGTCTTAACTACAGTAGGGAAAGAAATGCAAATAGTAAAAAAAAAAAAAACAACAAAGAGGGTCTATTAATAAATTGATGGTAAGTAACTGATTAAACAGCAAATACATTCCTAGCAAAATGGTAACATATACAGACTTAAAAATAGCTGATTTACGGGATCCCTCTGATATTCAGGTTTTTTTCACTATAAAATGGGAACATTAAAAAACATTCTCATAAGCTTGAAATAAAGATTCATTGAAAGAATGGCTGTAAATAGCCCTCAGGGTCTAGCACATAGTAGGTATTCAATAAAAGTTTCCTATTCTTTTAAGAATGATATCATTGAGGTCAGCCCAACCTTCCTACAACACCAATCTGTGGTGCCATAGTCAGGGGTACAGCTAAAGACTGAGTCTACAATTATCTAGCCTGGAAAAGCATTGACTGTCCCAAACATGTATCTTATCAGGTGAAGGCAACTGAAATAAATTTGAGGTCCAAAGAAGAAGAAGGAGGAGGAGAAGGAGGAGGAGAAGGGGGAGGGGGAGGGTGGTGGGGAAGAGGAGAAGGAGCAGGAGAGGAGAAGAGGAAGATTCTCCTCTCTACAGCTCTATGGCCTAAGATTATGCAGATCAATGTACCTTGCCCAAGATTTACTGACTTTAGTGAAAGGTGATGGCCCTAAGAGACTGGGATGTCCTCAAGGATAGCCACAGACCTCAAATGTATTGAACTGAAATGGGTCTGGCAAGACAGAGCAAGCACAAGTCAATTAGAAATGAATTAGGGAGTGTTTCCAAAAAGTGGTAATAGCTGTCTCTCCCTCCTATGTTTACCTGTTTGGTGTTCACAGAAGTACACATTTATACTTCAAGCAGATGCTTCTGCTTGCTCTTTTACCTAATGATATGGGGGATTGCTGGGGTAGGACTGTGGGAGGATGGATGTGGACTCCAACAAATATGGCATTTTACTGTAGACAAAGGAAATCTGGCAAATAAAATTTTCATAGGCCTATGCATCTGTGCAACTATTTGCAAGAATGTTTAGACTAATGCTGTCATGTAAAAATATTGTGAGCTGTATGTTTAAGATTTTCTAGTAGCTAAATAAAAAATAAACATGAAATAATTTTAATAATATATTTTATTTAACTAGGTATCTCAAAAATATTATTTCAGATGTAATAAGTACAAAAATTATTAATGAAATATTTTACATTCTTTTTTTATACCAATCTTCAAAACCTGTGTATTTTATACATACTGCACCTCAACTCAGACCAGCCACATTTGAGTATATTAACTAGTGTATTAGCTCACATCTAGAGAGTTGATTGAAATAATAATAGTAGACTGGATTTACTATTTCTCTTTAATGAACATAATATGTCCGAGTGTAGCAAAAAAATATAGAAATACACCACCACTTGAGATAACAATCCCAAACTTTTTTTAGGTCTGTTTTTAATCTATTCCAATTCCTAGGTATAACCTAGGTGATATATATGGCTGCAACTATCTTATTTGAGATTACCAGTAAGAATTTTGATGTAATGGTCTTTAAGGGGACCTCATAAATACAAGGTCAAAACCCACATTGATCTGCCTTTCAAAGTCATTCTGAAATGCTTCATAAATGTTAATTATAAGTTCTGAAGAAGATAGATATTTACTGAATGAATGAGCAAATGGATGATGATGAAGAACACATAAGTGGGTAAAGTTCATATTTTGCAATTTTATAATTTGCATTTTTGCTGGTAAAGATTAATTACATGTTATGTTGAACAATTTTATAGCTATAGAAAGATGACATGTAGATAGATATTAATATGGGTATCTAAAACTCTTCTTTCAAGTAAAAATTACAGAAACCTAAAATTACTTCTAAATCATTCAGTTAAGGGTAGGGACTGCATAATTGAGACAGAGGCATGGCATCAAGAAATCTAGGATGGACAATGGAAGATGAAAATTAGAAGAATCTTAAACTCTTTACTTAAATTTTCTCAAGATTATCTAAATCTATCTGCTTTCTAACTATTAAAAAATTGAAGAAAAATATTTTTACCTGCAGTTTTATTTTACTTAAGAAGAAAAAAATATAAAAATAACCATTAAAACTTCATTATCACCTGTCCATACTATTATGACTTGTTATTGCTTCCTATTTTTTTTCCCCATGTTAGCTTATCCAAAACATTAAATCAAGGTCTTCTTCTAAGATGCAGTTTTCATAACACTATTCCTGTACTCAAGGACTTCTTGTCTGCTATCAGATCAACTCCCAACTCCTTGGCATCCTAAATCTTCCGTCAGATCCCCACACCTCATAATGTCTCCTGACTCACTACCTCATCAGTCACTCCTCTTTGTATTTCTGCACATTCTGTTCCTAACAAATTATTTATGCCCAGAGTCTATGAGAAATGGTAGAGAAAGACATGCCAAAGTGCTCTATGAAATTTCACTCTGTCCTTTCTGAGGCCAGCCAGAGTGCCCATGAATCAGCTGCAACAGACAGATACCCAAACCTGGCCAGGGAACAGCTATAAATGTGAAAGAAGAAATTATGGGATCAAAAACACAGGTATGGGAAATCTGATTTTATGAGATCAAAAACATAGAAAGGAAAATATGTTCAGCTGACATGTTAGAAACTCTTGCCAAAAACTGAGTAAGTGACTAAATCCTGAATCACTGAAGAGTTGTCCAGGGCTAAGGATTTTTAGTAGTATTTGAAGGTCTATTTTGCCAAGGTCAGTGAAATATGCCAAATTAAATGACCTGTCCAGCACATGAATCAACCCTGGGAATTTTAGGAAAAGAGTTTTTTTGGCATACACAGAAAGTTTGCAGATTAACCGAAATCATAGCTAGATGCTAATTCCTATTACCTAAACAGAAAGTCAGACCTCGGTATTATTAAGATGAAGTTAAAAATATAATACAGATAACTTGTATCACAGGCTGCTGTGCTATCTTGATTCAGAGAGATGTAATGTCAGTTATATAACTAAATGTAGGAGAAACTGTGAAAGTTGATCTGGCTATACTATAAACACCATAAAAGAGGGATTACGTCTGATCCATCCCCTGCACAATTCCCAGCACCTATAATAACAGACACCTTAGAATCTTTCTTTCAATTCTTTTAGTTACTCGTGACTGCTCAGTGAATACTCTGGGTATCAACAGTGTGTTGTTAAATGCATCTCAGTCCGAAACCATCTATGGTATATTCTATGGCTCGACAAATTATTCTACTTCCTAAGAGTCAAATAAACAATACTCTGGAAAGAAAGGATCTGAGTCCTTTATGCACAAAGCTAAGATTCTGAATGAGAAAGGGAGCATTTTTGACGGAGAATGCAAATATAATGTGTGCCCAAACAAATTAAAAATACTATCATGCTGTTTTCAAAATTTTCATCTAGCTCTATATAACTATATGGATTTGGCTAATGCGTAGTTTGCTAATTTTTTAGAGTTGGGTTTTTCTTTTAGAAATATCAAAAAAAGCCATGTTGTTTAACAGCGTCAAATACATGGAAAGGGTTATGTAAGTTTTGTTTAGTATCATTGCTCTTTCTAATATAAAATTGTATATAAAAGAGTCCTTTTACTTAGGGGAAAAATAATTTATAATAATGATGCTTTTCAAAAAAATTAAAGTGAGTCAAGTTTTGCAAATAAGAGTCTCCTACAAGGTAATCATATTAGAACCTCATAAGCATCAACGTATATTTAATATAATCATGGTCCAAGAAAAATTCTGGCAGACACTGGTGTAACTACTATTCTCTACTGTTTTCCTATTCTTAATATGCCTTCCTGCTGGTCAACTCCGCCAGGATCATTTGTTATAAAATACTTAGAAAAATCAAATCGGCATACTACTCAAAACAGTATGATAAAGAGTGCCCTTTTCTCCTACTTACAAACATACATACACATGCCTGCACAAATGCACAGACACACATCTTATTACAGAAAACAGAAGTCACCTAACAGCAGTAGAGTCCTACTGTTATTAGGCATATATTATAGTATGTATTGTCTCATTGACTCATAAAGAAGAGATTAAGTATCTTCATTTTACAGATGGGGAAAGTGAGTTTCAGATACATAAGGTCACGCTTCCGGGAAGGTGTAATCAGGATAGGATTTCAAGTGCTTTGCTTCTTTAAGCTATTTCTTTCAACTCTGTGACTCTACTTTTTCCAGACCTTTGTCCTTGAAACAACATTTCAGGGAATCAGGAGAGCCTCACATTTTCCCTCAAATTTGTTCTGGTACAGAAACACATGCACACACATAATTCCATATAAAAAGTTTTGAAATGAAGATACTTAATCACTTCTGGTGGACATTTGCTTATCTATGCAGCATTCCCACCGCAAAGGTACCATGAGAGGAGCTAGACAGCTGAGGTGATTACAAATATATTTTAGAGTCCAACCCTGATTCCTCCATTTAACAGCTGTGTGACCTTGAGTAAGCTGTCATTTTTCTAAGCCTCAGATTCTGGGCCTATAAAATGGGCGAAAGAATACTACCCACTTCATAAGGCTGTTCCATAGAGCCCTTAGCTCAGTGCCCAGCACTCAGAGCCATGAAAATAGACGATCTAAGGGTTCAAACAGAATGAATAGAAGAGCCATTTCCTGGTCCCTCGAACTGCTGCCAATTTTTGGAAGCATGTTTCCCACCACTAACTGTGGAGTGTTTTGCAAAGTGAACTTTGCAGGGTTTTACAATGAGAAGCAATTAACTCACCTGCTGGGCTGACGTATACTGGCTGTTGAGAGGACTCTATGGTTGAAGAAGCTAAGGTGCCAAAGTTCAAAAAGCAAGTTCCTCAGCTGAGCTACATAAAAGGAAAAAAGGTCACCTTTGACTGACTTTTGCTCTTGGCTATCAAAGGTGAACAGTTTTTCACAGCATATTCCCCATGTGCTTCCACAGCCCCCCAGTGGATGCTTTTGATAGGAGGTTGGAAAGAAATGTTAAAGAAGTGAAATGTCTAAACTAAGCTTCCTCTCTGCAAGAAGCTACCTTCTGTTAGAACTACTTCCAGCTCCACTGTGGTGCACCTTGAAAAGAACCCCTTACAAAGCCAAAGACACAAATAAAGAACAAAAATCTCTGCTACAACGCTCCCTTAAAATGCTTTTAGATTAACTTTGAAGGTTTTTACAAACATTTAGAGACTCATCTGGAAGATTACCCAGGCATGTATGCCCAGATTTCAAGTGAATGTTAATAAATGCACTTCCACCTGGCAGGGTACAAATAAACAACAATTCAGAGTTATTAGCACTTACTTCCCGTAAGATTTCAAAATCACAGAATCTGGAAGTTAAATAAGATATAAGCAGTACTAATATTCAGCATCTCCACAAAAGAAAACATCGTCTGCATGAAGCTATTATAACTCTCTGAAACAAAACAAAACACTCAACCAAAAAAAAGTATTTTGGTATGTATGAGGCAAAACAATTTGTTGGACCACACTGTTTTTCCGATTTTAAGGAACCAACAAGGTGCTTTCTTATCATATGGAGAAGCTTAAGAGGTAATTTTATTACCTCTTAAACAAGAGGTATGTTTATTATACAAACATCCACATGGACAAGAAATTAGCAATTATGGAAAGTGGGTGAGGAGTAAGTCTAGGAACTATAAAGAGATCCAACTTGGACACAGATGGCAGCATTTAAACTTAATTTTATCTTATTCAAAGAGAAATGCATGTAAGTAATAGAAGTAGAAAATGTGCCTTTGCACTTCCCAGTTAACTAGAAAACTCAGTGTCATCAGTAGTTTTTCAGGCATGTATTAAGATCTAATATTTTGTGTGATGCGGTGGCTCTTAGCTTTCCAAACCACCATCAATGGATAACATACTTAGAATGACTCTTTCAAGTCAGGAGGGAAATAAATTTCTTTTCAACAGGAAAGTAGAGTGAGGCAGTATGGTGGTAAATTGCATTATTGTACTCAATTCTTTGCTCCTTCCCTATTATAAAATCATTAATCTATTCCCCAAACCATGTAGTCTCACAGTTCTTCCCACTGTTTCCCATCCCCACTGACATTGGAGTTGGCCATGTGACTTTCTTTGAAATGTTTGTGGATATGACCTGAGCAGAGGCATTAAAAAAGTGTATGTGGTCTGCCTGAGCATCTCTGACAGCCAGAATAACAGTACACCCTTAGCACATCCAAAATGAGATACTAAGCACACTTACAGCCAACCCAAATCTGGAGTCAAACCAGACTGACCCAGCCGGCAGGAGATCTGCTCCTGCAGATCCACGGATACAGAAGTGAGAAAAATAGATATTTTCAATTGAAAGCCTCTGAATTCTGGGGTGATTTGTGTAACATTATTGAAGCAATAGCTGTCTTAGCAAGTATTTAGAATGTGGACTTCAAAGTCAGAGGTCTAGATCTGAACAGCCACTCTGCAATTAGCTGGGTAACCTTGGGCAAACTTCTCAACAGACCTGATTCTCAGTTTCCTCATTTGTAAAAACATATTGTATATGCCTAAGATATTAGTTACTCTGTAAACAGTTGCTGTCCTCATTGTCATCATCGTCATCATCATCATCATCTTTATAATCAAGCCCTTCCTTCCCTATCTAGGCTTCACTGAGTCAATGGTAACTTATATCATGAAACGGCTTGTGTAAAGCATTTATACTAGTGTCTTGCAGAGTAGACCCAAAAAATATTTCTTTCCTAATCAAGTCAAACTTTCCCAACAGGTATATGTAGAAATGAGACTCATGATTTGTGTTTCAGTAACATCCTATGCCAAATAACCACAGTGACCAAAAATACAGTATTTCTTTTTTGCAAAAGTAATGCATTTAAAGCCACTCTCTTAGTCCGCCCCAGATTGAGGCCAAAAAAAAAAAAAAAAAAAAAAAAAAAAAAAAAAAAACCCTTATATATATTTCTCTGGTTCTCACATCCATCTAATATTTTGAACCCACTAGTCTGTGTAGTACACACACACACACACACACACACACACACACACACACACACCCTAAGTACTGCTATGAGTCCCCAGTGGGAATTTCTTAAAGATCTTGAAATATACTATATATATGTTAGGCTGTTTGAACTGCTATCACAAAGTACCATAAAATGAAATGAGTGGCTTAAACAAAAACAAACAAACAAACAAACAAACAAAAAACCACATTTATTTCTTACAGTTCTGGAGGCTAGTTTAAGATCAAAGTGCTAGCATGCTCAGGTTCCTGGTGAAAGCCATCTTCCAGTTTTATAGATGACCATTTTCTCACTGTGTCCTCCCACAGTGGAAAGAGAGATCATGTCTCTTACATCTCTTCTTGTAAGAACACTAATCCTATTCACAAAGGCTCCACTCTCCACACCTAATTATAGCCCAAAGGCCCTACTTTCTAAAATCATCGCACTGGGGGAGTTAGGATTTCAACGTATGAATTTGAGGGGGACACAACATGCAATCCATAATATCTAACCTTGTGACTTGGCACCACCATCTTTGTTAGACTCTGCTACCACTTCCACTGGGTACCACCATACCACAATCCTCAGGTCCCCTACACTGACACTGCTGGCACTTCCATATTATGGCTTTTGCTCGTGCTACTCATGCAATGAATACCAAGGTACTAAAGCTACTCAGTGTTCTAACTAATGGGACAAACTGATCCCTTTTCTCATCCTTCACAATCTTGTCGGAAATAAACCAATGCAATAATCTCTTCTATCCTAATATCTTACAGAGGTTTTAATAAAAGTAATTCTTTCACTTTTTATTCACAACGTTCTCTCCCATAATATCCAAAATTAAGTCTACCACAGAAGGAATTTGGGAGGGAAGAAATTGGACTTGGAACAAATCTGAGAGATGGACACCATTCTGTGGCTAGTACTGTCCCTCTCATTTGACAGCTAAAGCTTTGCTATTGGGGCAAGCTTGTTTTCTTTGTCTTTTCCCTTAATATGAATTATTTTCCAGAAGGCCCTTCAGTCCCTCTTTTGTAAATTATCTTTCAGCATATGTAGCCTCACTGATACACAAGATCTACTCACACTTCAGGCTTCTAATGATATTGCCTAGAGCCTCCTGCTATAAATACAGTGCCATTTATTTGGTATAAAACAAAATGAATAAATGATGAGGAAAAAAGCTTGAGTCTGTACAAGTTATATTCAGATATTCAGCATTATTTTATTTTTAACCGCTTGGTAATCTAATAAATACCTCAAACTTAGCATATCACAAATCGAACTCTTGATTCTTCAGCCCACCCCCAAAACCTGCTATTCTATAGCATTCCCAGCTCGGTGAAAAGCAATTCTATCCTACTACTCACTCAGGCCAAGAGCCTTCAAGCCACCTTTGACTCTTCTGTTTCAGATGCAAACCATCAGCAAATCCTTTTGGCTCTACATGCAAAATACATTGAGAGTCCAGCCACTTCTCATCCTTTCCATCACTACTATGTTGATTCAGGCCCCCATCTCCTCTCAGCTGGACAGGTGTAAAAGCCTCCTAAGTGATCTCTGCTTCCATACTAGACCATTTATTGTCTATTCTCGGTAGAAGCCTGAGTGTGATCCTTTAAAAATATAAGTCAGAAAATATCTTTGCTCTGCTCTTAGCCTTTTACTTCTTCCCATTTCACTCACAGTAAAAGCTAAAGTTCTTACAATACAATACTTATAAGACCCTTCATCACCTGACATCCTGGTCCTTCTCTTGCTCATTGTTCCAGCCCTTTGATCTCCTTGATATTTCCTGATTTTCCCAGGTCTGCTCCCACCTTCGAGATTTTATTCTAGCTGATCCCTCTGCCTGGAATCCTCTTCCTCTAAATATACTCTTGGCTAACTCCCTAACCTCCTACCAACATTTGGTCAGACCTCATTTTCTCAGCAGACCTATTTTAACACTAATAACTGATCTCCCCCAACCCATCTTTACTACCCACTTACCCATTTTCCTTACCCTGATCTATTCCTTCATTGTTTTCAGAGCATTATCAGCACCTATCATAATAAATAATTTATCCATTTATTGTCTCATAGTCTTTTGTCTATCTCCCTTCCTTTGTGTAAGTTTCATGAGGGCAGGGTGCTTTATCTGCTTTGCCCATTAAACACTGCTAGCCATATAAATGAACACATATCAAAAGGAGGAAAATAAAATTATTTCACAAAATAATTAATACCAGTTAGTACTGGACATATTGGTGCTTTGCAGATGGCCAAAGACAGTTTTCAAATCTTACAAAACAAGTTTTTTTTCAATTCTAGAGGTATTTTTTAAAATATTCTGTATACACACCAACCATCCTTTTGCACTCACACACATTCTAATTATTTTATCCATTTCAAATGCCTAATAGATACAAGCTTCACATTCATTGATTCTCTACCTAGTTTCCTGGGATCTAAGAGGTATAAGCTAATAAGCAAATGGCAATTAGTCCAAATGGTTACATCATGATATAATTTTCAGTAGCAGGAAAATGTCAAACACAGCTAATGTAAAAATGATACAGATGACAGATGCTCTGGAGAGAAAGTGGAAGACATTTTTGAACAAATAAAAGTAAATTTATATATCAGCTTCACAAACACGTCTTATTTACATTCCCTCTAAAACAGCATATGCTTCTTCAAGCTCACACATGTATCTCAAACGTAACATGTCAAAGACAAAATGCTTTTCTCTCCATTTTCCAAACTTTCTTCTTCCTTAAAAAGAAAAACAGCACTGACATCTAACCTGTTACTCCCTCGCCTTCACACCTATTTAATACCAATAGCCAAGTTCTGTCAATTCTACTCCACAAACGTCTCTCAGAGCCACACCCTTCTCTTTGTAATTATTATATGCTTCTGTCATCACAGTTGGCCACCATTTCTTCCCTGGGCTGCAGGGACACACTTCTAAGTGGATGTCCACCACAGGTCTCACCTTTCTCAAATCCATCCTCCACAAAAAACATCTGATCTTGCCATTCCTTTGCTGGAAACCCCTTCAATGATTTCCCCTTGCTTTTATTTTATTATTTTATTTTATTTTATTTTATTTTATTTTATTTTATTTTATTTTATTTTATTTTATTTTATTTTATTTTATTTTATTTTATTTTATTTTATTTTATTTTATTTTATTTTATTTTATTTTATTTTATTTTATTTTATTTTATTTTATTTTATTTTATTTTATTTTATTTTATTTTATTTTATTTTATTTTATTTTATTTTATTTTATTTTATTTTATTTTATTTTATTTTATTTTATTTTATTTTATTTTATTTTATTTTATTTTATTTTATTTTATTTTATTTTATTTTATTTTATTTTATTTTATTTTATTTTATTTTATTTTATTTTATTTTATTTTATTTTATTTTATTTTATTTTATTTTATTTTATTTTATTTTATTTTATTTTATTTTATTTTATTTTATTTTATTTTATTTTATTTTATTTTATTTTATTTTATTTTATTTTATTTTATTTTATTTTATTTTATTTTATTTTATTTTATTTTATTTTATTTTATTTTATTTTATTTTATTTTATTTTATTTTATTTTATTTTATTTTATTTTATTTTATTTTATTTTATTTTATTTTATTTTATTTTATTTTATTTTATTTTATTTTATTTTATTTTATTTTATTTTATTTTATTTTATTTTATTTTATTTTATAGCAGGAGCAGGAGCAGGAGCAGAGGGAAGGGCAGAGGGAGAAGGAGAGAGAGCATCTCAAGCAGACTTCCCACTGAGCAGAGAGCCCAACCTGGGGCTCAATCTCACAGTCCTGAGATCTTGACCTGAGCCAAAATCAAGAGTTGGATACTTAACCGACTAAGCCACCCAGGTGTCCCTCCCTTTGCTTTTAAAATCAAGTTTTAAAAAAAGTCTTAACATGGCTTACCAAAAACCTTTGATATCTTAATATTTCCTGTCTCTTAAGATTCCAGTAAAAGAAAACTTTTATGTTTGAGTACAAAGTACACAGCAGGGTATTTTGAGAAAGGTAATTTAAGTTAGGTTCCCCCAGAAGCAAACCCTGAGACTAAGATTTGAGTGCAAGGAGAGGATACCAGAAAAGACTCAGGAAGCACCAGACAGAGAAAACCCTCAGCCAAGAACCACAGGTGCTTGCTGTAGGATACCTGTTATGAATGAGAACTACACATACCTAGGGGATACGGTGGGATACCAGCAGCATCTGCTACAAGGGTTACAAACAAAATAAGTCTTTTTCCCAGTAAAATAACCAGGTCAATAAAGGATCTTGAAACTATATAACATGAATAATGGTTGAAGGAATGAAGACTGTTTCACCTAGAAAAATATATATAAATTAGAAATTTAACTCTTCCCTTAAGAACAATTAATACTGAGTGGAGGGTAACTGAAAAGCAAATCACTTGGACATAAAAGTTCTTTTGTTTATTCAGTTTCTATATTATAATTCTTTTCCCTTCTGCTCATAGAAAGATGAGATTCGGAATATTTATGACCTAGGGAATTATATAAAGGATGTAATTGCTAATGAATCTGTTAGCCTAAAATGAAATTGAATTTGGATATGATCTGTTCTCTGTATTAAACTGAAAAATTATCTGCTGTATTTGCCATTCAGTGTAAAGATATAATGATTATGTATCTAAAATCTAAACTTGTAATTTTTAAGAACTGTGAAACATGTTCTAATTAGTTACAAAATATAATGAAACATGATTAGTGTAGGAGATAAATAATATTCCTCAAATTATACTTTTTAATCACTTCAAACATATATCAGTTACTAATGTATGTTTTTGAAGTTTCTGGCCTTAAAGTTCTGCCTTTTTTCTCAAAAAAATACTTTTTAAAAGGAATTTAAACAGCTAGGGCAGCTTTGAGTTCAGAGATGGCTGTCACATTTCACTATCTTCTTTCTCCAGAAGTTTGCAAGAAGCATGATTAAAACTAACAGTGCTCCTGACAGCTTCTAAACACTAACCCAATGGAGAGCTTTTATACTTTGATACAGAATAACTACCCACATATCTTGAAATTCTGACCTGTGGTATAGGGATTAGACTTTCTGTATGGCCACAGGGATAGACTTCAGACAAACACAGGAAATGGATTTCAGCTCAAATGAAGAAGGTGGAAGAAGAAGAGGAAGAGTGGGAGCAGAAGAAGGAGGAGCAGGAGGGGAGGGAGGAGAGAAAAAAATACTTTAAAATAGGTAGGTTATTTTTAAAGACTGACTAAAGCTAGCAAGAGAGTTATCTAAGCATAGATTTGGCTGGGGAATTAGAAATAACTAACGAGCACAGTCGATTGGACCAGGTCACTTTAAAGTCTGCTTTCTACTTCTGAGATTCTAGAGTTTATCTGGCAGTAATGTATAAGATGAATTAGAGGAGAATATAGAGACAGAGAAATCAGTTAAGAAATATCTCAATAATACAGGTAAGAGGTAAAGTATAACTACAGAATGATCCTGGAAATGGAGAGGAGCAAATAAACATCAGAACTTGGAGTAAGTGTTTGCTCAGATGAGGACAAGAGAGTAAGGATTCAAAGATGACACCAAGGTTTGGAGCCTATGTGTAGGGAGGTTAGCAACCACTAACAGAAACAAGAACCAGAGAAGGAAGAGCAGGTCTGGGAGGAAATAACAGATCCACTGTGAGTTTAAGTTACTACTTGATATTGTTAGATATAACCAGCAGGTAACTGAAATATGAAACTGGAGCTTGGAGGAAAGGTTAGGACTGGGCATACAGAAGTGGAAATTGCCTGCACATCACTGATTGTCAAAGTCATGACATTAGAAAAAACTATCTGCTTAGAAAGACTATAGAGAGAAAAGAAAACAAACAATGAACGATATTTTTGTGATATCTAAGTTTAAGAAATGAGGGGAGGGGAGACTGAGAGAAGGAGGAGGAAGACAGGAAGAGAGGGACTGAAGGAGGGAGGAAGGAAGGGAGTTGGGAAGGAGGGAGGAAGGAAGGGAGGAGGGAAAGGAAAGAAAGGAAGAAAGGGAGGGAGGGGGAAGGCAGGAGGAAGGGAGAAAGGGAGGGAGAGAGGCTGTGTCAGCACCACCTTAGCAGATGAGTCAGTAAAATATTTTATATAAAAGTAATATAATTGTCCTAATTATAACTAACAAATGAATAACTTTGAAAACTCTACTTTCATTATAACAATATTCTAATTGGAAAAACTCTCACTGGCAGAATTATTTTCTATTTTCCATCTAAGTGCTTGCGGCAACCTCCTAGTTATGTAAGGGAATAATAAGCCTGAAAGTCATGATACACTGCTTATTTATGAGGAAGTATCTCTTGCTCATTTCAAGTTAAAATAAGATGACAGTTCAAAATACTGTTTTGGCCCTCTTTGTGTATTTGACTGAACTCTTGGGATTTGTAATTGTTACATTGTTTTACTTCACCTAATGATATTGGATTACAATTATCCGGCTTTGTGGATTTGAAAAGTGTTTTTACATGCTTCATCTCTTTCAACTCTGATGAACATCCTGTGAACTAGACAAAGAAGGTCTAGTTACTGAGGTTTAAGTGGCTGGCCCCAAGTGAGTGGCTAATGGAGCCAGTCCACTGCTCCTTCACTCCAGCGCATTGACCCTCTGCCCCTGTAGGAACTTGTGGTCTCTTGTTTGTGAATTTGGTCATGCAGCTGCAGGACTCCTTTCTGAACATTTATATTCAAAGAAACATAGAACATTACAGTAAGCTACCTTATATCAACTCATCTGCCCCTTTAAGTGGCAGATGAGAAAATAAGACAAAGGAGACCTAGGGACTTGTCCTTGACACAATCTTTTAGTTCATTAGGACAGCAATAAGCAGGCAATAAACAACAGTTATCTGTAATCTCTCTGTAAAGGATAAAGATGAGACTAATTTGTAACAAAAGTAACTCTAGTTTTTTGTTTGACTTTTCACAGTACATAAGAACATCTGTTGACAAAGGTGAATAAAATTATAAGGAAGTTTTTGGAATCTCTATTGTATAGACTTCTAAAATTTTAAACATAATTAATATGAGTCAGTCTTCTGCTCCCTCTTTATATCTCCTTCTCCATCTCTTGTAAATAACCTGAAATAACAGTTAGCGTCCTAGAGTAACTTCCCAGTCTCTAGTCTTACCATTCCACCATCTTATTACACGTTTTCTTTAACCTATAAAAGCTTCATTCCTGCCTTTAGTTACTCCTCAAAACATCTACATCTCAAAACCCTGGCTGTTCTCCTCTTCTATCAGAGGCACTCACTATAATTTTTTATGGAATAATGCAAGCTGCAGGGATCTGAAGACATCTTCAAACCATGCCCTTCTCAACCATTGTTCCTTTCAACAAGTCAGTTGTGTGGTTATCTTAAGTAATTTTAATAACGATGTACAAACACTTACCCTTTAAAAAGGAACTGGACCATATTTAAGACTATTTCTAGAAGACTGCAACTGTAATTTTCTTGTATTTTGATATGCTTTTTTTTTAAAGATTTTATTTATTTACATGAGAGAGAGAGAAGAGAGAGCACAAGCGGGGGGGGGGGGGGCAGAGAGAAAGGGAGAAGCAGACTTCCCGCTGAGCAGGGGAACTCGATCCCAGGATCCTGGGATCATGACCTGAGCCGAAGGCAGCCCCTTAACCAACTGAGCCACCCAGGCGCCCTTGATATGCTTTCTTAAGTGGGAGATAAAAGAATGTTATACATCTAGAGGTATGATTTTCAGAAATTATGTTTATACCTTAGGACTGAGTTTCTGTGACTGTTATCTGAGCCATATATCATGATGACAAGAAAGGCTGGTAATCATTCTTTACCCTATTCATCAAATCTTCTCTCATGAAACCCAAGACATTGTTTGTTTGTTTGTTTGTTTGTTTGTTTGTTTGTTTGTTTGTTTAGGGAGGTATAATAATATTTGGCACCATATATCAAACAATCACTATATGTAAAAAGCTTTACCACAACCTTGCAAACTGGGACTTATGGAATCCAATTTGTAATTAAGAAAACCGAGGCTCAGTAAAATTCAGTGACTTCTACAATACCACACAGTTAATAAGCAGTAGAACTGGGAATCCACCAGGATCATCTAACTCCAAAGCTAATGCTCAATTCACAAGAATAATGATACCAGGACATCTGGATATATTTCATATATCCTAAGGGATACCCATAACTGTCCTAGGCTCTTCCTTTATTTTTCAGATGTAGAGTTCAGAAAATTATCAGTTGCGTATACACCCAGCGCTTATCACATCACGTGCCCTCCTTAATGCCCATCACCCAGTTATCCCATCCCCCCACCCGCCTCCCCTCTAGCAATCCTGTTTGTTTCCTAGAGTTAAGAGTTTCTCATGGTTTGTCTCCCTCTCTGATGACTTCCCATTCTGTTTTCCCTCCCTTCCCTATGATCCTCTCTGCTGTTTCATATATTCCACAGAGACTCTTCCTAGGCAAAGACTAACTCAGAGTCAGGTCAGCTAAGCCAGGAATCTAAGTTGAAATATTGAAGGAAAGAAAGGAGGAAGGGAAGTAGGGAGAGACAGAGAGAGAGAAGGAGGGGAAGGGAACAAGAGTGGGGATGGAAGGGACTCAGAAGATAAACAATTTCTATCTCCCTCTTCCCCCACTCTACCCTGGGTGCATCTCCAATTCAAAATAACTCCATGGTGGCAGCAATTAAGCTCTAACAAATGAGGCAGGTGTGTTCTTTTCTAAAAAGTGCATAGGTGGGAGCCAATCTAATAGTTCAATTTCTCCCTTCCACTTTATCGAATACAACATGCTGTGCACATCACAGTTCTTTAGGACAAATGCACTTCAAAAGAAAAATTAGTCTGGAACATTGAAACTTGCAACTGTGTATATTTTACCAAATGTCAATCTCTATTTGCTGGGTGATTTGAGTTAGTTTGGTTCATTATGCAATTCTAAGCCTGAGAAAGTTATTTCAAATAGAAAAAAAAAAAAATGACTTGTCCCAAATCTTGGACTACATGCAGTTTCCAAAAGTACAATTTAAGCCATTTTCCACAATTCAGTTATAATTTTGCTTTCTACTCCCCTGCTTCCAGCTAGGTTACAACCTCCTGACTATAAGAAAAATTGCCTCAAGTCTTACCTTAATTCTTCCATTTTGAGATAATTTCAGATAACAGCACATACTTATTCAAGAGTCTACCATACCATTCTTTTTTCTCTTCTTAAAAGCTAGACTTATTTTTTTCAAGTTTCTCTTCAGTTCTGTTTCACTCTTCATTAATGGATCAAGTGCAACATTATTTCTGATCATGTAAAAGGACACTTCTAGATAAAAAATTTCTCACGATGGGTATTTTTTTATCATGATTGTCAAATTCTTCCCTGAGACCTGTTTTAATATAATGCGGCAAATTAAATTCAAACCTTTGTTATTCTCTTTATCACAATATTCTAAATTGCTGCCACAGGAACTGACTTTCGAACATGTTTTATGGCCAATATTTATGCCAATAATAATAATAATAATAATCGTAATACTAACATTCATTTTGTGCTTATATGTACCAGTTTTCCAATTAATTATTTCATCAAAGTAATTCAAAGAAGACCATTTCATTCTATAGTTCAGATTATTTCCTTAGCTAAAATTGCAAGCTGAGGGATTCCTAGGTCATTGAATGTCAACAATTTACAAACCCAATATACAATTATCCAAAAGATTATATTAAAGTACATTCCCCCAGCAATGAATGAAAACTCTTTATTCCATAGCTTTGTCAGCATTGGGTAGTCTGACTATAATTCTTTCTTGAAAATTTCCTAATTTGAGAAGCAAAAAATGAGACCTCCCTATTGTTTTCATTTGCATACTGATAAGTTTGTTAGCCTATTTTATTTCCTAATTATCTATTAATGTCACTCTCTGTTATCTATGAGGATCTTCCTAGTGCTGTTGTTCCCAACTTGAATGAACTCTTTAAATACTAAACCGATTAACCTTTGTCACATTTATTATAAATGGTTGTCCCAGTTTAGCTTGCTTCTTAATTTTAGTCTTTTTTATTTTGGACCTGCAGCCTTTTTATGTTCAAATAATTAAATGTATTGATCTTAGTCTTTATAAATTCTTCCTTTATAAAGCCATCTTAATAAAATGTAAATTGTTCATGTCACTCCCCTATTTTTTTGACTTCAAGTGCCACACTCCTCAGCATAACAAACAAGACCTTTCATGATTTAGTTCTCACTATCTCTTACAAATCATCTTTCCTCACTTTTACCCTTCAACCCTTGATCTAACCTTGCCAAAATTCCTTTTGTAAAGGCAACCTGCTTTCTTCCCACATCTAGTTCTTTGCTCTAGTGCTTTCTTTTCCTCCAATACCCACCATTCTCCAGCTCCATCCCATCCTCCTGATCAACTCCTCTTTGCAACTTCAAGACTCAAATCTGTGTTCCCTTCCACAATGCCCTTATGAAGCCACTCACTCTATCACTGGATGATTTTCCCGAGTGTTCATAACTCATCTCCTTCATAACACTTAGAGTACTATGTTGTACTATCTCCTGCCAGACACACTGCACAGGCCAATATTTACACATTGGCATTTCCACATTATTTCACACAGTGTATATCAGTATTTATTAAACAAATGAATTAATGACAAAGTTGATGGTGAAAGGTACTGGCACATGTGGATACCTTTTATTCGTAAATATATACAATTTTTATTCATAGCACATGATGTGAAGAGAAATAATTTGGGAGAAACTAAATGACCTTCAAATCCTTTTAGGACTTGAAAACATTTCCTATGGAATACCAAAGAAAGAACAGTGCTATGTCAAGAAGCAGAAAGGTGTTTCTGAAACCTTAAGTTATGCCACGGCATCTAGTTGAAGTAACAATAAAGACAAATTATTATGGCCTTTTGGAAGATATGTATTTTTTTTATCTTTCTCATACTTTACTCAACCTCAAGAATACATATTAAAACTTAAATGTTACATCAAGGCAGAACCAAGAGACAACACCATAACAGAGAGTTTTAAGGAAAAAAAAATTAAAGAAAAACAAGAGAAATCTTGGGATATTGCAGTGAAATATCAGGTAAAAGGTAATTTTAAACGAAATTAGATGATAGACAGATATATAGATAGATAACAAGGTTCCATTTCATTAGACACATAAACCATTTCAGAGTGAAGACCACTGATGAGAATTATAAGCCTTCTCGATGACTGCCAAGTAAAGCAGGTGCTGATCTTTATTTCTCTTACTCTGCCTCATGAATTCCAGACTGATGAAAACGTTCATTCACTCTCTGAGCAGATTCACAAATCACTAACCTGAAAAATATAGTGGGTGGGTGTGGCGAGGGGAAAGAGGACCTGGATCCTTTATTGTACCAAGTTTCAAGTTTAAATAAAATGCTTTGTCAAAAATGAATATTATTGCTCTACAGAATAAAAGTGGCCTCAATAAAACAAAAATTGATCTTATTTCAGTGAAAAAAGCTATAAAACCAAATAATTTGTATCAATTCTGTACTGTATAACTATAAAAACATCATCAGATTTCTTTAGTATTTTTTAATGAGATGTTTCTGGAAATAGTAGAGCAGAGGTTAATGTAATAAACCTTTAAAAAAATTCCAGTTCAACAGAACAAACTATCCAGCACATGTCACTAAACATCTGTTTGTCTCCAACAACTTTTGTCCAGGTTAAACCTCAGATATTCACTTATTTTTTTCACTTAACATAAATGTCGGGTCTTTGGGCTGAATAACACATTTCATTAAAGACTTCAAAAAAGTAACTCATACAACTTCATAAGACATATGCTCTCTTTAAGGAACCTATAATTTAATAAAAATATGAAATTAAAGTGACGGACACCTTAACTTTAAAATCACAATGGGGGAAAACGGTAAGCAAATTCAATAATTTTACTTTGTTTAACATTACAAAAATGATAATTTCACTCCCATGTTAAAAACATAAAATGTCTGCAGCCTTTAAAAGAGCAATTAATTTCACTAATAAAATTAATGAAATTTAAAACAAGCTAGTATGCTTCATTATCAAATTGAAAAAGATCAAAAAGATAAAAATACCCATGGTGAGTGAGAGTGTAGGGAAACAGACTCTTCGCTCTTCTGATAAGTGAGTAAATTAGTCTAATGTTTTTAAAAAGGCCATCTGACAATATGAACTTTCAATATATACATCCTATATGTTCAGCCTTTTTCTAATTTTTGTTTTGTTTTGTTTTGTTTTGTTTTTACCTCTTTGACATAAGGGAAAGTTGGTTATTCTCTAATGACAGTTTCTTTTTAAGTCCTGGAAGTAAAGCAGATTTTGTTCTCCCATAATCCCCCATCCCAGGGGCTAGAAGTGGGTTAGGTATCCCTCTTATTTCCCCTTGGCCACTTCCAACTATTACTCTAGTCATGGTTACAAAATACACACACACACACACACACACACACACACACACACACACACACCCCTATTATTTGCAGATCAGGCTTCACCACGTACCATCCTTTCTTAATGCTGTCTCTTTTTTGGAAACTGTCTAGAGCATATGCACACTGGGCCAGAGACAGTATTTCCATTTGAGTAAGTTCTGGCCACCAGGTTGTGAGTGACATTGAACTGTGCAACCTCTGGATCATGTCATTAAAGTCCATTTCCTTCCACCTATTCCCTGTCTATTTCTGTAGACCACAAGGCAGATGTTGTGGTGCAGGATTCCATCTCTGGAGGGAGACAGTACCCTAGGGGATGATAGAGCAAGAAGACAGAAAGAGCCTGGCCCTGGAGGATCTTCTGGAGCAGAGCCTCCTCCCTACTTATACCACATGTCTGAATTGTTACATGACAGAAACATAAATCCCTACTCTGTTATTTGAGTCCTAAACTTTAGGTGTCTCTCTCTCTCTCTCATCTCTTATTTCTAACCTCTATCTCCATCTCTAGATCTCTTTGCACTGTCTTCGCCTTAGTCTTACCAATCCCTTACTGAACAAGTTAGAGATCACACGGCTAGAGATGCAGCAAGGGCTCGATTCCCAATCCTGCTCCAGAGCCAATACCCTTCCCATTTACATTAGGTAAATAAACTCTTGGGGTAATAAGCAACTATCACCACAAAGAAATATGTTATAGTGATCTTCTGGGTCTTCTTGACCTCCTTACATCCTGTGGGACAGCAATATGTTCTTCCTTTTCTGTCCATTTTATCAGACTTAAAAAAAAAAATCTGAGTAGGCAGAATGGTCAGTCTCTTCCCACTTCCCACAGAAACAGCCTTCTGTTTAACAGAGCGAGCACGGCCAACTCCACAGCAGACCTGGCTATGTTCCAGACAAGGAGTCAAGCTGACTTGCAGCACTAGACTTGTTGTGGGACATTCTCGTGATATAACTTCTGACCTCAGTCATGGCCAGTTCTCCTTCTTCACAATTCCACTACTGTATCCATCCCTGCACAAATCTTAATTTAGCCACAACAAGGTCATCATGCATTTTTATACCTCTACTCTGTTCCCTCATTCTTTCTTCACCTATAGATTTTTACAATAGTTTATGTGCCTTTTGCTGATTTATTTCTTGCCCTCAGGTAAGAGAAACACAATTTGCTTTTAAAGACATATACATGGATACCCACATACACACAAACATATTAAATAAAAGCTCAACAAACCCCCCCCCACATACCCAACTATATGTGATAAATTAAATATATAGCAAAGTTAACATCTAATATAATTGCCTTAATATTTAAACACAACACAGCAAACAATTTCCAATATAAAAATTTTTGGAATGATTTTACTGACCATCATGGCTATGCTTTCCTGTTTTTCAGTTAAATCAAAAGTAGAACATATATAGACAGGGATACTTGCTAATCTGATTCAGTATTGAGCCTATTTTTTTGTTGTTTTTAATGAAGTCATAGTTGAAAATCCTAATTTACACAAACACGTTATTGTGAATGGTAATAATGGCAATGCATTCCATATACAAGAAAATTCTTTAAAATTCATCAAAACTTATGGTAAAATGAAAGTCTTATGACCATTCCTCAGTGTATTTGGAGAACAAAACTACAATATTTCATTTGTATTTCAGGAACCAAGTTTAACTCAATTTGTTCAGGACTAAGAAAATCAAGTGTATGTTTTCTCTCAATGTCTCTCTTAATATTTCAAATATCTCATTTGGAAATAACGATTAAATGCCTGAGATAGAGAAGTGAAATGTAATAACTCTAATTTTACTTTTTTCAAATTGTCATTAAAAGTTACAACAATGCTGAGGCAGCAGACTCCCAGTTTCAGCTCAGGCCTTGATCTCATGGCTGCTGGGATGGGGTGGAGCCCTGTGTCAGACTCCCTCTACCCCTCCCCCCTTTCTCACTGGCACACTCTCTCTCAAATAAATAAATTCTTAAGAAAAAAAGTTACAACAATGCAGAGAACAAAATAGCTCTCATGATTACTTGTAAATCTCATTATAACAATGATTTCTGTGTTATCTCAGATATATCTGATTTGTTGAACTATATCTTTTAGTTTCAAATTTAGTTTACTAAGAATACCAAAAATATTATTTAAATATACCAAGTCTCTGACCTAAACATCATCTTTAGCTTTTTGATATGACAAGCAACACTGATACGGTGGTTTCTGTATTTTTAAATAACTCCACTATGTTTTCCAGTTATCTGTGCTGTTCCACCAACTTCTGATTCCTTTACAGTTTTTCCAGTTTACTTATATTAATGGATACTGCATTTTCCTAATGCTATAGATATGTCTCATCCAACTATGAGAGGATTAAATTTAACAGAACTTTCATAAAATCATCTTGTCATACATCTCTGGCCTAAAATTTTGTAACTTGCAAAACTGGTGCTGTCATCAACTTGGAGCATGAAATCTACATCGGCTGTTATTCATGTAATAAGCACTGCTTTTAAATATCCTATAATAGTTCATATTTGACAGGTAGTGGGTTATTAGTAAATAATATAGTCTAAAACTTTAATTTATCACCAGAAATTTTTTTTAAAAGATTTTATTTATTTGACAGAGACACAGCGACGAAAGAGGGAACACAAGCAGGAGGAGTGGGAGAGGTAGAAGCATGCTTCCTGCTGAGCAGGGAGCCCGCATGTGGCCTGGATCCCAGGACCCTGGGATCACGACCTGAGCCGAAGGCAGACGCTTAAGGACTAAGCCACCCAAGTGCCCCTATCAGCAGAAATTTTGCTCAAGTATTTCACCCATACTTGCTCTAAGAAATTTTTTTTAGCATCTTGGTGAGATATTTCTTTCTGACACACAATATACAACTAAACTTGTATCTACTAAGGATTTCTTATTAATAATTATTTTTGAAAATCTAAGAAAATGTGTTAATAATTTTTTCCTTGAAAAACTCTGCAAGTTTCACAAACTGTGTTTCCACATCTTTTAAATTTTAAAAGTTTTAAGCTTTTATGTGCCAGAATATAATAATCCGTAACATACAGATTTGTCATTTTCATTGGTTTTTATTCTTTGACAAAATCGGATTTGAAATAACATTCATTTTAAAAGTCTTGCATTTAATTTTGTGTCTTGGAGATGTAGCTTAAAGAAGTCACATTTACTAATTGGAACTGTGGTAACTTTGTATCAATTTAGCTAACCTGGATCTACATTTCCTAGATGTCCCGTCCTGGTTCAGCTGGGGTTCACCACCATAAAAATTTACCTGACATTTAGAAAACAGAAGTGAGGAAGCAACCTTTCCCTCCCCTCTCTCCCCTTTCCTTCTTTCCTTCCTGTTTTGCATTTTTCATTTTGAAGATCAGTGTAAGGATGCCGGGCAACACAGCAGCTCACACCTTATTGCTGACCTGCCTTATAGGTAGAAGACTGAAGCCAGGACCACAGCATCTCCAGCTGCCACTGGATTTCCTCCTTCTGCTTTTCTATAAGCTGGGCCAGTATGTATGCAGCTCCGTGCCAGCTTCTCTTGCAGGACACCCATATCATCTCACCAGGGGTGGAGGGGATAAGAGAAAAGCTAGTCTCCAGTATGTCCTTGCTCTTACCTACTTCATATCCTATTCTCCTTCCCAACAGCTAGCCTGGCTGACCTCTGACAACACCAGGACCAACACCAGACTCAAGAGTCCTTATACACACACACACCACACACATACACAAAAGTCCTTGCATAGACATTTCCATTAAGTCACACAATTATAGAAGGTCTAATCCCTACAATAAATCCTTTATTCTGTATCATTCATACTGGTTCTGCTTTTCTGACCAAACTCTCAACAGTCAACATTTTCTCAATGTTGACTATTTACACTTCCATACCCAAGAGCGAAACATGAACATTCTTCTGTATTTTTTTCATTTCATCCTTCTCCTTCTTCTACTAATAAAAACCACTTATTTAAAGGCAATTATGTTACTTCAATTAAAATGTTACATTTTTCCAAACCCTAAAAATGTTTTATTCCATAATGTTCTTTTAAAGCACACACACTGAAACTCAGTTGAAAATCTCAACACTTTGCCAACTGTGAGTCAGTATCTCCTTTGTTTCACAATTAAATGTAAATTGTACTAATATTCACTCAATATTGATGCCCCAATTGTGTGATGGTCAGGATAGCATCACTATCACGAGTTCAGATTGTAAAGCCAAACAGCCTGGCACTGAACTCAACCTCCTCCTCATACTTGCTGTGGATCTTGGACATGTTACTTAACTTTCTACTCCTCATCCCTTCATCTGTGAAATGGGACTACAAAGAGTCCTGATATCATAAACTTGCTGTGATGATTACAAAATAAATGGTTGCAGGGGTGCTTGGGTGGCTAAGTCGGTTTAGCAGCCAACTCTTCATTTCAGCTCAGTTCAGGGTCTCAGGGTCCTGAGATGGAGCCCCAAGTCAGGCTCTGCGCTCAGCTCTGCTTGGGATTCTCTCCCTTTCTCTCTCTCTCTCTCGCCTTCCCCCTCTTCACGTGCACATGCTCTCTCTCTCTCTCACTCTCTAATAAATAAATCATAAATAAATAAATGCAAAGTTATTAGGACAGTCCCCGGCATACAGTAACGGCCTTATATGCATTCATTAGCTATTATTATTATTATTACATGCCACAAATTCTGATAAGGCAACAGTGAGCAAAAGATGAAAGCTCTTTCTAGCCAATGTATTGCATTCATAACATCTTTTCCACTTGTTTTCTGTCTCATACACATAAGTAGCCACAGCATTAGATGTAATGTGCCCTGTCTGCGCTGAGAGTACCTGTGACACACTTTAATATTTTCTCTTTTCTATTTGATTTTATTAACATGCTAGCCACATAACTCTTCCTCTACGGAATCTTATGGGCTGCTTGACCTAGGCCTAGGAGCCTGAAACAATTAGGATGGGAATGCTAAGAAAGTTAAAATGAATAGCTCAAATTAATGAGTTTCTGCCCCTGGAGCTATGATAATCCTCCAAACTAGATGGGGGAGGAATGGGGTCGATGTTGAGGTGACTTCCCCAATATCCATTGTCATACGTACATTACCACATACTTATGAGTAAACACTTTGGGAAATTCTCTTTTTCTGCTTTGGACTTTAACATTGTTCAACTCCCATAATATATTTCAATAAAATCTCCTAAGAGTGTGCCAGCTCCCCCCAGCCCCACCAAACACTGCTCATAATCCATGAAATTGACTTCCTGACCTACCAGTAAGTTATAATTTACAGTTTAAAAAATCCTGTCTTACCTACAAGAGCTGAGACATCATACCATGCCTGCTTTCAGTTTAACCTCATCAAAAATAAGGAAAAACAATGAAAAAGCCAAGATCATCTTCCAGCGCCCTCATTTTTTCCCTTCCTGACCTCCACCCTCTGTAATGCTTTCATCAGTACCTACTGTTTTTATTTTTTATTTTTAATTCCCCTCTTTCTAACACCATAGGTAGTAGCATTTAAGAATACAAACACTGGTGAGGCACATGGCTGGTTCAGTCGCTTAAGCGTCTGACTCTTGATTTTGTTTCAGGTTGTGATATCAGGGTTGTAGAATCAAGCCCTGTGTTGGGCTCTGCACTGACCGTGCAGTCTGCTTGGGGAATACAAACACTGGAGTCAGAGACCTGAATTGGAGCCTTAGCTTACTGGAGCTTATTTAGCTCTCTAAACTTGAAAAACTACTTACTTCTTTGAGGCTCAGTTTCCCCCCCTACAAAAACTGGAATACAATGAACACATTCATAATACTAAAGTGAGAATGAAATGATATAAGACAGTGCTTGGAATATGGTAAAGTACTCAGTAGATATTAGCCACGATCACTGCCATAAAAACTGATTCACATAGTAAGATAAACTAATTGCTCATTGTTATAAATGAGTGTTTAGCGTTTTCACTCCCAGACCCTAGATGTCTAAAACTAAAGGAAAGAATTTCTAACAACAAAATGCCAAAGATTATAGTTAAATAGTAAAGAAGGAATTTTTATGGCCAAAAAATACTTTTCGAAAGTCCTAAAGTAACATTACAGATAGCTGTATGTTTGACTCTGCACTTGCTGAAAAGAATGAAGAAAAAGGAAAAAAGCGAAAAAGCAGATACTTCCTAAAAAGCACTAGCAAAATCTCTTTTTGTCTCTGAGTTAGTCTGAAAATATTCAGTTAGATCCAAGGAGGTAAATTATCTATCTTTCTTCTTTTAAGACTAATATTTTAGAAAAACAATTCTTGAGAAATGATTACACACTGAACTCTTTGGAAAACAAGTAAGTTAAGGAGTGAATTAGCTGAATGAAAACTGTTTTTAGAATCATTAACGATCTGTATGACCCCCCCAACCCTTCCCCAATGAATCTTCCAATTTGCCGCATGCTATTTTATACTTTTGTTAAAATCTATTTATGCATTCACATTACTTATTCACAGCCAGGAGATCAGAGCCCTAAAACAGAAATCACATTAAATGCTGCAGACAGAATGTGGAAAGGCTGTAAAATTACCCATCCATAGTTATGGAGCTGTTATTAACCTTATGGCAAGAGGCCAATTTACAGAAGTTATTTAAAGTTGTCATTCAGAGAATGTTAGCACTCCACTGTGGTCCCATATTTTCCACATCAATTACATTTGATTTACAAGTTTTCACTTTTGTAATGCCTAACATTTGGCCATGGGTAGTATGGCCTTTTGCAGCTAGTTAGAACAAAATAGAAATTTCATTACATTACTATATATTTTCACAATAAATGCACTAGATAGACTTATGTTCTTGTGTTTGATTTTACATTGTTCCTGAATATTCAATATCCCAAAAATCAATTTCAATAGGCTCAGCTGCTACCCATGAGCTTGATTAAGTGCTAAATTGAGGCACTTTCTGCTTGGGAAAAGGGAAGAGGTAAAGGAGGGAAAACTGAATAATTTTTAGAGATTAAAAAAAAGGGGGGGGCGCCTGGGTGGCTCAGCCGTTAAGCATCTGCCTTTGGCTCAGGGCGTGATCCTGGCGTTCTGGGATCGAGCCCCACGTCAGGCTCCTCCACTGGGAGCCTGCTTCTTCCTCTCCCGTTCCCCCTTCCCTCTCTCGCTGGCTGTCTCTCTCTCTCTGTTGAATGAATAAATAAAATCTTTAAAAAAAAAAAAAGAGTTGGAATCCAATCCTTCAGGTTTCTCCTTTCTTTTGCTATTTTGACATGGGGGTATCTAATGAGTGAATTGAATTTCAGTAAGCTAATCAGCCATGGATTCATTCTTAATTCTTGCAAGTTACTATAGTAATATATCACTCTTTAAATTGATACTTCAGGACGTTGATCATTACACTGAACTGAAATGGTTAAAGAAGACTTAAATTATGACTGGGATAAAACGGGAGCATGACAAGAAAATGTACCCTTGCATATCTACCTAATTATGGATGAACTTTTTGTATAATGGGTTGTTTTGAGATGGGCTTAGTTTATGCTAAAAAAAAATACACCCCATCCCATTGTGATTATTGTTCCTTCTAATATCCCTATTAAAAAATTATTCAATATTTTTAATGGATTAAAACTGAGCTGAAGTGAATAGCAAAAGGAAACCAAATGCAAAGATATAAGGAGGCAATTACTACAGAATAATTTGTATCATCTAGCAACTCTTAAAAATGCTTTCATAAATTACCACATCTTCACAATAACCCTCATAAGAGTACAATACAATTTTATAAAACTCAAATCCAAGGAAAATTAAATAATATGTTATTTATCTTATATACATTCGTCATAAAACTTTACTTTTTAAAAGCAAATAAATGATCCACATTTATTTATAACTAAATAGAAGTTACAAATAGAAATCCGAATAGTGATTACCACTGGGGGGGGGGGAGGCAGAGAGATGGGGTAAAGGAAGAACTCAAAGAAAAATGAAAGCTATTGCTGGTTTCTAGGGCAGGAGTTGGCAAACTATGGCCCATAGGCCAAATCCAGCTACAACTTGTTGGGTAAGCAAACTTTATTGGTACACAGCCACGTCCATTTGTTTACATATTATCAGTGGATGCTTTTGCACTACAAAAGCTTTTGGATGCTTTTGTGCTATAACAGCAGAATTGACAAGTTGTGAAAGAGACCATATGGCCTACAAATCCAAAAATATTTACTATCTGGATCTTTATAGAAAAATTATGCTGACTCCTGATCTAGCCAGTAAAAATAAAGAAGGCCTATATTAATTATTATTTATGTGTGGAATAAGATTTATTAACTCATTCATTCTCTTCAGTTTTACCTATCTTCATCCCTAATGAGAAATTGTTCATTCCACACAAAATACATACAAGCAATGAAAGAAGGACAATTGATATTAAAAAGATCAAGTTGTGTTTGTTTTATAGGTTCTCCAACCTGAAGAAAGTAAGAATCCAACATAATTCTTTTAGCATGGAACGAGGAAAGGGATCTTAATTTTTGACTACAATAGAATGATAAAATAATTTTGTAGCCACCCACTGAGGCTGACTATACATAAACTGAAAGAGAATTTGGTAGAAATAGAGTTATTCTACATCATCCCCTAAATTCTAATTAACTTCTTAATTAGATACCAGGGAAAGTACAGTGGTTCTTTTTGGTGCTTAACTGTCCCTTTCAGAACGTGCAGATCATAACAGCAGGTTATATAGACCACTGGTTCCCAATCCCTGATTTTGATACCTTCCCTGGTCATCTGGGAATACCTGGGGAAATTTTTGATTGTCACTCCAAAGGCATCTAGTAAGTAGAGGTAGGGATGCTGCAAACATTCTATAATGGACATGGCAGCCCACCACTCAACAGTGCTGAGTTTGAGAGACCCTGACACAGACTCTTGGATTGGAAATACTGACAGTTAGAGTCAAGATTCCAATGGTGAGGCCAAATCCCAGATAAGTAACACCCTTTACAAAACTCCTTCTGGATTTGGTACACATGATGCAAACACAGACACATATTCAAGCACATCCTACACACTCTATTACTCAATAACAGGAACACTTGAGGCAACTCTCTATAATTCAGATTTCTTTAACTGCCATCTTTCAACAATATGAATGGTAAAAAGACAACTTCATCAAGTTTCTTATGTGTTATGCAGCTTTGAGTAGGGCTTCAGCATCTATGCATGACTTCGTCTATGTCCCAATGATATTACTGAGCACTCTAAGAAGAGTTTCTGGAAAAGTACTTGAGCTTAAGCAGTTTGGTTGTCACCACCAAGAGAAAAAAGGTGGTTTTAGTAAATGTTTCAGATGTATCCCAAAGAGGCTGTGAACATTTTCACTGAAATAAAGAATCTGTTTTATAATTAGTATTCCATATGTAACTATTCCCTTTTTTAATTTTAGTGAATTAATGGGTATTTCTAATCTTCACAAGAAGATATATGACAGCTTTGTTGGTCATTAAGTGTCTCATTAGTAGGCTCTAAAAAGTAGGATTCTAAACAACCAAAATTAGTAAATGTTAATAGACATTTCTGAAACTTCTAAAATGTAAGCTATGATGCTCATAATCACAGCTAGTATGTCCATCATTATTTATTTATAGATGTTGCTAGTAAAGATCTAGTAGAAACACTTATTAAGGAAACTAAAATAGTTGTCTCCACAAATGAATTAATCAATGTCTTATTCTGTGTGGTCTACTTTAAATTATAAAAGTATTAGGATTTACAATGTGCCTTACACTGTACAGTTCAAGTGAAATATGAGACATTCCCAGAATTAATCTTAATCATACCTACCATTGCTCTATCCAGGATTAACCTAAGCAAAATTGTGAAGCAGATAGCATGTATCTCAGCATACTTTCTACCCAATATATTTAGAGGCCAGAAGGCCTCTTTTTACTTTGTTTATTTTTAACTAACTGCATCCCTTTTGGTCCAGGTTGTTCATATTTCCAATTGCACACTTATCTTTAAAACACTGTGTGGTTGACTCTGTTAGACTAAAACCACATCCACAAATCTAGCCAAATAATTCCTTCCCTACCTTGAGCTGCCTGTGAGGTTACTGTGGAACCATATCCTTAAAAGTCTTATTCTTTAAAGCCAATAATTTGCATGGCATGCTCTTAAGATTCTTAAAGGCATATTTTTCTGTTTGAGGTTCCACCTTACTCTTACATTTTATGTGAAGTAGTAAAACATTAATTTTAAGTACGGTGTGAAGTTAAGAATATATATTGTAACTCCCAGAGCAAGCACTTAAAAAGTAATGCAGAAAGATATGGCTAAAATGCCAATAACTAAATTAAAATTGAAATTTAAAAAAATATTCCATTAGTCAAAAGATGGCAGGAAAGGAGGAATAGAGGAACCCAGGAGCAGAGGTGGCAAGGAGAAAACAAATAACAAATTGACAGAATAAATCCAACAATATCAATAATTATATGAAATGTTAATGGACTATACATGCCAATAACAGAATTAAATTGTCAAATTGGATTTAAGAAACAAAACAAATGAGCATAGGGAAAACAAGAGAGAGGCAAACCACGAAACAGACTCTTAACTATAGAGAACACACTGATGGTTACCAGAGGGGAGGTAGGTGGAGGGATGGGTGATATAGGTGGTGGGGATTAAGAGGGCACTAGTGATGAGCATGGGGTGTTGTATGGAGGTGATGAATCACTAAATTCTACTCCTGAAACTAATATTAGTCTGTATGTTAACTAACTGGAATTCAAATAAAACCTTAAAAAATAAATAAATAAAAGCAAACCCCAACTATATGCTGGCTCATGCAGAGATGCACTTTAGAAATAAAGGATAGGTTGAAAGTAAATAGATGGGAAACATAATGTCAGCCTAACAGTGAGCATAAAAAGGTGAGTTATGTTATATTAATACCAGATAAGGTAGAATTCAAGACAAAGTATAATCTGTCTATGACTCGACAATGAAAATACAACACATAAAATACATGGGATACAAATGAAACCATGCATACAGGGAAATGGATATTTTTAATTGCTAATACTAGAAAATAAAATATGTTTTAATCCAATGGCTTAACCTTCCACCTGAAGAAGCTACCAAAAGAAAACTAAGAGTAAATAGAAGGAAGAAAATAATAAAAATAAGAGCAGAAATTTTAAAAAAGGGGCGGGGGGCACCTGGGTGGCTCAGTCCGTTAAGTGGCAGACTCAGTCTGGGCTCAGGTCGTGTTCTCAGGGTCCTGGAATCAAGCCCCACCTTGGGCTCCACATTCAGTGGAGAGTCCACTTGAGGATTCCTTCTCCCTCTGCCCCTTCCCCCCACTTGCACGTGCGTGCTCGCTCTCTCAAATAAATAAATAAATCTTAAAAAAGTAAATAATTGAAAAATAAAATAAAAAACAGAGAACTGGTGATTTAGAAAATGTAAAAAGCCGAAAACTGTTTCTTTGAAGAGATCAACAAAATTGATAAATCCCTGACTATACTGATTCAGAAAGAGAGAAAGAGAAAAAGAAAAGAGTACAAAATACCAATATCAGCATCAAACAAAGGGTTGTCAGGACATATCTTACAGACATTAAAAAGACAATAAGGAAATAATTCGACTAAATAAATGCCAACAACTCTAATTGCTTAATAATATCTACTGTGAGGAAAATATCTACTGTTAAAAAAATAGTGTATATAAAGAGAAGTATATAAAGTATTTGTATTACATTGGTGCCACATAAACGAGGCCTTATAAATACTGTAATTCCACGGGTAGGGATAATTTATTCTGCTTAGTGGATGAGGAAACTGGAGCTTAGAAATAATAGCTAACTTTTCAAGGTTTGCAGAGACAGTAAAGAAAAGAATTATTATTCGAACCCATTGTCGACTTGGCTCCAATGCATACCCCTTTTAAATGATATAGAACATGTTAAATGATATAGAACATGTTGCTTTAGTGACAGAGATATGTCTTACCTTGTAAAACACTGTACCTAAATATTATCCTCTGTTTTCTTATCATCCCTTACATTCCAAATATTAAAATTGTACATTTTGAAAAGATTATTTGATTTTTTCCTTTAAATTAAAAAAATATACTAAAAATAGGATAATTTACATCCTAAAAATTCTGAAAGAAATTATAAGTAAATTTTAAGTATTATAAATATAATATAAAATAACCATAATCACAAAAATCTCCATGATCTCTGGGTTAGGAACCATATTTTACATAACTTAATATTTTCCACAGGAACTAATTCAGCGCCTTCCAAATAATTTTTAAATGAATTATTTCTAAATATTTGTTAAAAGATACATCTATACCTCCAAAATTTATGTAAATTAAATGGACATAACAGAAAAACTATAAAACAAAATTACCAAACAAATGATATGAAAATGTAATTAATTAAATTAAAATCTCTAAAGCATCATACCAAAAAATCATCTGACCTCATCTGAAGATAAGGTTTCTTATCTTCAATAAGATGCTAAGTGACAATGAGCAATGTTTCGAATTCCTACAGGAAATTATAATATACCCTCACTTCAATACATGGCAGGTTATAAATCAAATGGGAGTCCAAACCAAAGATACTTCCAGATATTCAAGGACTCAAAACATTAATTCACTATTCTTTCTAGTGAGTCTGAATATGTACACTTAAACAAGAATGGAAAATAAGAAAGAAGGCTTAGGATATGAGAAAACAGAAAGCTCTCACAGAGTTCAAACAGAATAAAGTGCCAAGATGGCAGCTGGGCAATAAGCAGAGAAAATAAGTGGTCCAAGTTAGAAAGGGAAGTCAGTGGGCTCCAAGAAGGATTCCTCATAGAGAACGCCATGAGAAACAACACGAAAATGTATTTTATTAAAAACTCAGGGTTCCCATATGTAGCAAACTACAATGTGGCATGATTTTCAGCAATTGATGAAGAGTTAGAAAAGATGATCCATTTCTCCTTAATTCTATCGTTTTCTTCTTCTAACAGTGAAGCCTTAATAGTAGATCTTTAGGAAGGGAATACTAGCACAACACTTGGTTCTGAAGTTAAAAATATTGAAATAATAAAATGTATTTAGATTAAATCTATAAAATCCTGAGATATTTATTTAAATATAGATAATGCATGAAATATTTATGCCGATATGGATATAGATAAAGCATAGGATATTTCTATCAAATAAATGTATAGATTAACAATGAAAGACCCAATTATGTTTGCAAACCCAAATGTAAATATTATCAATATTAATAATGTAAAATAATAGACAGCAAAATTTGAAAGGAAATGGCAAGCCTGCTAATGAGCATGACTTACATTAATGCAAAATCAAGAGTTAGTGTCTGAATTTGATAAAATTATAAATATGTTTACAAATAATGCTTCAAGTTACAAAAAGAACTAATAAAAGCATATTAATAATACTAATATCAATTATTGAGAAGGCAAAAAGGTATTGAATAATATATTTATCTTTCATAATAGAAGCAATAAAGTTGACATTTCCAAAGCCGATAGTTCAAGAAACAGATTATCATTTAGATGTATGGGATTAGCCAACAAAAGATCTAACACTAACAGCTGAAAACGATCGCTTCTGACAGTGAGTGTAAAAGATGAAGTTTTACATTATAAGCCCTTCTGTATTTGAATTCTTAGCATGCCCTTTGTGTTTGGATAAAAAACAAAATAATTTTAAATAAAATATAAAACAAGGAGAAAGAATATTTCAGAGACAATAACATGTAACCCTGACTAACGAATGAATACCCTGAATATATTGCCATTGACATGAGCAAAAAAGCATAAAAGCCAAGAATAAATTTCTTAAAGAGGTAGACAATGGCTGTAATTCATGTAAATTATTCTATATGTAATATCATTAGCAATAAAGCAAAAATTGATACAAGAATAATTTTACTTCTAAAAATTCCACAGGCAATGCTCTTGTATAAGCTAAAAGAAATGTAAAGAATCAAAATACGGCTGAGCATTTATGGTAGTAAGTCACTATTGAAAAGATCCAGGCCACCAATAAATCAAGTACTTCAATAAAATTCTTAAAAGCATAAAAATGTTTAACTATATTCCAATAATGAGAAATATAAATACTGCAAAATGTTGGCAGAATAGTCTCCAACAGAATTTCAGAGCTATCCCCAATGCTTCCATTAAAGTTTGGTTGTCACCACTTAAGATAATAAAGAATATTTCTCCTTCAAAGAGAATGTCTTAGGATGCAGTCTCACCCTATGCCACCCAAAAGCCCAGGCTATTTTCACATAGTTTTAGAAATCTCGGACCTCAAACTTTGCAAGGAAGATGTAATTTAAAAGCTCACAATTACTCAATAAGCTTCAATCTTGAAAACACCAACTGTCTTGCAGTCTTCTCAGCTTCAACCCTCCTCTAGGTAGATTATGATTCCCTTGAATCACCAGGTGCTCGTACGTGTGCACTGACTTCCATTTGTTTCCTAAGAGTACTCTCTTTCTGACCACAACCTTGAAAAATAAGGACATATTCTGTCTGTACTTTGTATCCATAACTTCATTTCAGGAAGAATCTACTCCTCTCACCTTCACCTAGGGGCCGCTCAATATCTTATGGTAGTGTGGTCCAAAGAATCTTTTTACTCCAAAATGCATTTATTGACATTTATGATTCAAGTAGATTCTGTTACGTTAGTGACGGCAGGATTATAGGATCAAGTAGTTTATATTGCTTATGCTATAACTGGGAAATGAAACAGGAAATCTCTATAGGCAGGTTTTTTCAAAGATTTAAGGAGCCAGGCACTCTTAAAATTACTAGAAGGAGACAGCAAGAAGAGATCATTACATTCGGCTGGAGTGTTATGTAAAAGGCGGAGTAGTACTGCATAATGACCCAAACAGATAGCTTTACTTCTCCTAAACCACTGTTAGTACAGCACAGTTTCAACACAAGAAACAGAAAGCAGAAATCCCAGAAAGCTTGAAAAGCACAGGCAATAATAATATCAACAATGTATGACATGTACTGAGTGGTTATTATATGTCAGATACTTCACCTATATCATCTCATTTAAGCCTTAAAGAACCCTGTACACTAGGTGCTATTACAATCCTTATTTTGTAGATGAGGAAACTGAGACTTAGAAAGGATACTTAACTTGCCCATAGCTAGCAAGTGGTAGCATAGCGATTTAAAGCCCGACAATCTGATTCCAAAAGCCGGTATGCTTAAGCAGTCTGTTACACAGCTCAAGACAAAGATTCCACACATAAAAAGTTAGAGTGGCAGACAGATTTTATTAGAGCTGAGCTAAAAGATAGGTATCAATGAAAAAAGGGTAATTGCAGGTCCTAAAAAGAAAAATAAGAAAAAGGGAGATTAACAATCTGTTGGACCAGTACTAAATGGAATTTAAAGGTGCCTTAATCTCTTCCGGAAATATCTCCCAAAACTCAAGACTGATAATGGGAATTAGTCATAAATGATAACAAAACATGGGAAAGTCAGAGCTAAGAGTGAACATATCTTAAGAGCTTGTTTGAAAGTGATTTATATTTAACGAGTGTATTTTATTCTCTTAATGAGTATATTTTAATAAAGTTTTATTTAAATCTATTTCTATGCATGAATAAGGTATTATGGAAGGAAAAGAGAAGAAATATAAAAAAAAAATCTAATGAATCCAATCTAAAAAAAAAAGACTGATATAGAGATTTGCAAGGAAAATGAAGATGATGGGGTCATGAAGTTCAATATTATATTGCTTTTAATAGGTCATTAATACCCATTTCTGTGTTCGACCTGACATCCATTAAGCGTTATAGTTGCAGTTACATTGTCCCTATCTGTTGACCTCTGAACCAGATATCCAATGAGACTCTCATTGTCTGGTCCAGAGGAAGAAATTATAGAGCCTTGTAGGGAATATAGAGTAGAAGCGACCTGAAATTCCAGACTCAAAATTCTACAACTCTGGGTCTACATTGGGATAGAAATTTTCAGGACACTTCAGAATTGAAATACTATCTTCTCAGAGAATTCTGTTTTCTAATGTTGTGAATACATCTATACATTAGAGTGATAGATGGATAGGTAGAAAGATAGGTAAGTGGATGGGTAGATAGTGGATAGATAGATTCTAAGAAAATCATTGTGAACATGCCATGTAAACTATGATGTAAAAAAAACAGCATAGTCAAAAAGAATAAACTGAATTCAAAATTCCATCCAAAATCTCCATTGAGATTCCATCAATAAATTCATTGCCCAAGTTACACAGGCCAAATACAATATTCTACATCCATAGCACCTTTCATGGCATGCCATCTTCATATGTAAAAACAACTCTTTGACTCTCTTATTCTCTAAGTTGGCTCAGTTTTTCAAAAGTTTTCAAAATTACATGTGATCGCTACATGTAATATATGACCAGACTGCCCATTAACTTGTTCCCTAAAATACCTTAAGTAACTGACTTAATACAATATTTAGAATGGTGCAATCAGGTGGGAAATCTTGCTCTTAACTATAGTCACTGCTGAGCACAGACTACAGCAGTTTCCCTACAGCCTTTTATGTGTGAGTTTTCAGTGGCAATTTGTTCCTCCTGGAATCGAGTGTTCCCAATCAAATAAAAGTTTTTAAATGTTTTCCTTTTCAGAGAACAGATATTAAAATATAATAAAAAGGATTCTTCTGCCCGCTTTACTGTTTTCTTCCTATCTTTATGAAAATGTTCATCACACTAGATCCCTATTAACCGCTCAATTGTAAAGTTTATTCAGAACTTTAAAATTAACATAGCTGATGTGGGGTCTTTATTCCAGAAGAGATTTTTCTGTATGTTACTCTTTCAAGCTTCACTTTTTCTTTATGTAGTTAAAGTACAACTGTAAGATCTACTGTTAAGCTACATTTCTCTAGCCACCTTAGAGAGTCAATGTCTTCTTGCAAGGAACATAAATGTTTATTCCTCTCCAGACATTATCATGTACAACAGAATCTCCTGGGGTTATTTTTTTTTTAAAGATTGTATTTATTTATCTGAGAGAGTCTACAGCATGAGTGGGGGAAGGGCAGAGGGAGAGGACAAGGAGACTCCCCGCTGAGCAGTGACCTCCCCACCACATGCAGAGCTCAATCCCAGGACCACAAGATCATGACCTGAGCCAAAGTCAGACATTTAACTGAATGAGCCACCCAGGTGCCCATGGGATTATTTTTTAAATGAAGATTGCTGAACTGTTATCCAGATTATTCTGAATCAGAATCTCTGGCAATGAAGCAAGGTGCATTTTAACAAGCCCCATAAAAGATCTTTGGACATATGAAAATTTGATGGCACTGAATTATAAATTCCATAATTCCTCATCTGGAATCCTAGACTTATGCACTGAAGCTTTATTAAGAAGTAAAGAATAGGGGTGCCTGGGTGGCACAGCAGTTAAGCATCTGCCTTCGGCTCAGGGCGTGATCCCAGCGTTATGGGATCGAGCCCCACATCAGGCTCCTCCACTATGAGCCTGCTTCTTCCTCTCCCACTCCCCCTGCTTGTGTTCCCTCTCTCGCTGGCTGTCTCTATCTCTGTCAAATAAATAAATAAAATCTTAAAAAAAAAAGTGAAGAATAAATATAAAATATATGGATATATGTTTATCAAATAAGTTACCAAGATATTACATTCAGACTTTAAAATTAGATTAACTATAAGATAATATATTTTGATTTTCAAATAAAGAAGTAAGCCATACTAAAGGAGATTTATGGAAAATTAGATTCTTATTATTATTAATGATATCTCTATGAAAGTATCAAATGCAGACCCAAAGTCAGATCAATGAAGTCATCACTTACTCATGCCTCAACAAATCTTGTGCCAATCCTTCTAAGTGCTAGAGATAGAAACATAAATTAGACTTACTCCTTCCAGTAGAACAGACTAAAAACAGATCTCTGTAATACAATGGTTTAATATAAGAGTAGAGATATGCAGAGGTATTTTGGGAGCGCTGATGAGTACAACTATCCCTAGTTGGGTGGAAAGTGAAGGGCGAGTTAAGAAAGGCTTCCTGGAGGTGACTCATGAGGTGAGACTTTAAATAGAAGTATGCTTAGATGGCTCAAGGGTAAGCATTAAGAGTATTCCAGGCAAAGACACCATAATGAATGAAGACACAGAGATAAGAAATAGCATATTATGTCTGATAAACTATGAGTCATTCAGAGAACTGAAGAGAAAACCAAGTGTCAGGAATTGGCTCAGATTTGAAATATGAAAGACAGTCAAAAGACAGATCATCAAATGCACAATGAGACATGTGAATGCACTGGACTTTAAATAATTTTTGTTCTGCTCTTCTCTTCTCCTGGAATTATACATTTCATAGACTGCTTGATATTAACCCAAAGGTCACTCACTGAGACTCTATACTTTTTAGTCTTTTTCTTTTTTTCCGTTTGGGATTCATTTTCTATACTTTCTATCTATGTATTCAAGTTCACTAATCTCTTCTGCAATGTCTCACTCGTTATGAAGCCCATTCAGGGAATTTTTTTCAGATATTGTATTTTTCATCTCTTAAAGTTCTACTTTCTTAATTTTATAACTTCCATTTTCCTTCTCATATGTTTTCTTTTAAATCCTTGAGTGCATTTATAATATCCATAAGAAATATATTATCATTTATTATCATTTATTTAATATCATTTGCTAATTTCATCATTCCTATCAATTTTTGTTTGTTTCTATTGACTGATTTTCTTCTAGCTATGGGCGCAATTTCCATAAGTTTAGTAATTTTTGATTCGGTGATGGATATTGTATGTATTCTACATTTGTTGGAGATTAGATTTTCGTCTGGCAACTTACTTTATCCTTTGAAGTTCATATGTAAGCTTTAAAGAGTGGGTTTAAGTTTTCTCAATGACGATTCCACAAGAGAATTAAACTCTAGTGTCTAAGGCAACACTGTATACAATGAATTAACACCTCTCTGATGCATTTAAATGGTACTATACCACTCTCGAGAGAAATAAGAAAATAGTTTTCAAATTCTTTTGACTAGAAACCCGGCTGAGAGAGACAAACAATTTAGCTGCACTGAGGCATAACCCCCTTCGAAGTTTCCCTGAAGGCTCCAGTGTTCAAGAATAACTCTTCATTCTAGCTGATCAAAATTCAAATGTGAAGTTTCCCAAATTCAGCCCTATACTTATAGCTTCCTTGCTGTTCTTTGCCTGGCCTCAGGGAGTTTCTTCATACATCTGTATAGCTTAGTATTTAGGAACAAACTCAAGGGGATTTCTATACGGATTTCCGACATTCTCTTTCCATGCAGCTTCCACCTCTTTGTTATTCTGCTCCACAAATTCTAGAGGCCTAAAGATTCCCAGACACCAAATTCTGTCTGCTTAATTCAATGACACCATAATGCTCTGTTCAAGACACCTCTTCCTACATTGTAGTCCAGAAAGTGCCTGAAGGCAGAAAGCTGGGAAGACAGTAGGCTTACCTTGTTTCCCTTCCTTCAGTATTGTGCCAACTCTTTGACCAATGTCCAAAATTTGTTCCAACACATATTTTGTCCAGTTTTCTAATTCTTTAAGGAAGGAAGAAAAGTCCAGTCCAGAATGAAAGTTTTATCTTAGACTTTAGATTATAGTTGAAGGAGAGCTGATAAAACATTTTAATCAGAACACTGACATGGCTAGATTTATATATCATTCTAGCAATTCTGTGGAAGAAAAATATGAGAAAGATTAGATTAATGAAAGGGAGAAGTTCCAGAAACACTTAAGAGGTAAAATTATCAAGATGAAATGGTTTACTGAATATAGAAAGTAAGAGGAAGGAGTCAAAGATAGCTCTAAGAACTCAAATTTGAGTGTGTGAGTGCCACAAACATACATGGGGAAGGGGACCTAGTTCATGGTGATTTTAGTTTTCTTTATATTGCCTTTGATGTATCTTTGGAACATCCAAATGGAAATAACCTTTGGAGAGTTGAATATATAAATTTAAAACTCAGGGGAAAGACCTTAGTTGGAAGAGATAAAACCAAGAGTAACCAGCATATAAATATTAGTTGAAACTATAGAGGAGGGGCGCCTGGGTGGCTCAGTCGTTAAGCGTCTGCCTTCGGCTCAGGGCGTGATCCCGGAGTGCTGGAATCGAGCCCCACATCGGGCTCCTCAGCTGGAAGCCTGCTTCTTCCTCTCCCACTCCCCTTGCTTGTGTTACCTCTCTCTCTGGCTGTCTCTATCTCTGTCAAATAAATAAATAAAATCTTTAAAAAAAAAAAGAAACTATAGAGGAAATAATATTGTTCAGAGAGAAGATACAGAATCATAAGACAACTGGAATAAAATAAAAGAACCTACCCTTTAAGAGACAAAGGAATAAGGTAGAGATGGAGAAGTCCTGGGAAATGAAGAGAACCAGGAGACTTCCAGAGTTGAAAAGGCAAGCAAACAAAAAGAGACACATAAATACAAAGAACAAACTGGTGGTTGCTAGAGGGGAGGGGCCTGGGGAGATGAACAAAATAGATAAAGGGAATCAGAGTGTACAAACTACCAGTTATAAAATAAATACGTTACAGGGATGAAAATTACAACTTAGGGAATATAATCAATAGTACTGTCATAACTTTGTATGGTGACAGATGTAATTACACACATTGTGGTGAGCATTATATAATGCATATAATTGCCAGATCACTATGTTATACACCTGAAACTAATATTGTAGGTCAACTATATCTCCAATAAAAATTAAAACATTAAAAATTAAAAATAATTTGGAAAAAAGTCAAAGAAGTAAAGAATTTCAGAAGGAGAGATTAACATATGATTTCAAATAGGAGTTCCAGCAAAATAAAAGTTAAAAGAATGGCCACTGGCTTAGGCAATTAAGAAGAAACAAGTAGCCTTTCACTCACTCAGTAGGTGAGTATAGTTGAAAGACAAATGGCAGCAGGTAGAGAAAGTGAGGGAAACAAATAGCAAGTATAGATTACTCTTCTAAAGGACTAAATTGAAGCTAAAGAAAGATATGGGTCAAGACAGTATACCTTCAGTATACGAGACTTGAATTCTTGAAAGTTGAAGATCTTAAAAATACAAGAGACAGGGAAAAACAAAATGGATTGAGGTCCTAGAGCAGAGAGGCCAAGAAATCAAGAACACGGAAGGATTACTTAGCGTTGGTCAAGCGTCTTGACCACCATTGGTATTAGAGGAAAAAAAAACACAGAATCAGCAACCAAACTGACAAAGAAGACTTATTCTTAGCAAGGGTTCCTACCCAGCTTTCCGAGCAGTGGCAGGACCTTGATCTGAGAATGGACTGCCACAGTTCAGAAACAGAGAGTAAGGGTGTCAGAAATTGAGAGTAAGGGCCTCCATTCAGAGCCTTTAGCAGTGACAAAGACCCTGCCTAGGGAACAGTCACTGAAGGTCTTATTCTCAGTGTGAGCTGTCATATAACATCCAGAGCACATTCACATGAAAGGAGATAAAAATGAGGATGCTGATTATAATGATGATGATTAAAATAGATGCTCTGATATATCCCCCAGGTACTCCCTTCAGAACTGTATTCCCCTGGCTGCTAGGAGTGTTGCCGGCTGACAGCCCTCTCAGCAAGTTAATCTCAGCTGAAGAGGGCTGCCTTCCCCAAGGCCATGATTCTTTCCCAACTACAGCCTGCACCCCATGACTAGTCAATGCCAGGGTGCAGAAATCTAGCCTCAGGACAACCTGAAGAGCCATTCCAGTTTCATTTCTCTACAGGGTCCGCTGAGGCCTTAGTTGCTACTAAATAGTAAGCAGTCCAACTTCTCTCTGGACTTCCAACTCCTGCGTCCTTCACTTTCTCCACAGATAGAGTTGTCATCTAAAATACAGGACACCCAGGGAAATTTGAAATTTCAGATAATTATGTCCCGAATTAGTCATTGTTTACCAGAAATTTAAATTTAACTAGGCATCGTATATTTTTACCTGCTAAATCTGGCAACCCTATTCAGAGGTTATTAATTCGAGAGGACTCCCTAGGAAACTTCCTTCACACTAGTCTCTGTCTCAGAGTTGGCCTCCTAGGGAATCCCACTTAAAATAGTAAATTCTGGAATCTAATCACCTGCTGGATGGCTGGCAATGGGAACACATGTCTAGGAATAGGTGGAATATAAACAGTTACCAGCGGTGTAGCAATATAAATATTAAACTGTGACTGGTGATGACCTGGGATGGCCAACAGTGGAAGGAGATGCACTAGTATATGGAACTCATCAGTAGTTTGAGAAATATCGGAGAAACAGTATAATTATAATAACAATGGAATTGGATGGTTATTGCTGGAGACAACTGATGGTTTAGAAAAAAGACAATAAACAGCTAAGGGTGCTTAAATAGCAATTAAAGGTTAAAAATGAAAGACATTGGATTTCAAGGAGAACAAGGAGATACTTGGTGTCAAATTACATCTTCTACCCTGGAGGAGCAACGTATTTATTGGTCTGCTAAGGCCTTTATATTATAGGCATATAAATTAAGGCATATTTAAGGCTACCCTCTCCTTCCCATTGGGCCTGTACCATTATCCAAAAGCTTAAAGCATATTTGATCCATTGACATGAATCTCACAAAAAATCACATCAGAACAATAGAGGTGCAGCCATAGGCACACGAACTTGGGATTCAGTGGTCCTCTCACATACTGCACCACTCAAAACCTGCCACCCTGATAGAGCAAAGAAAAGCCCACTGACGGTATAGCTGAAGCACCAGCTCAGAGACAATATCTTACAAGAATGAGACACTATTCTCTGGAACACAGTATGCACTTACATATACACATCTATGTACATACAATGACACTGTGTTCCCAAACGGTAAATTCATAAATCTGAGAAATTAGGGATAAAAGAAGAGATAGTCTCACTTGTATCACTCCCAGGGAACCACCTGGGGAGTTTTTGTTTCCTGCCTCACAATTTGGGGCTCTTTGGGTTGAGACGTCCTGACTCCCAAAGGAGAAATACTTCTACCAGGGGAAACAGCAAAAGTGCCACTGAACTTTAAGCTACAACTGTCAGCCTGGCACTTGGGCTTTACATGACAAAGAATCATTAGGCAAGAAGAGAAGCCACAAGGCTGGACAGAGGTAATTGAACCTGATCATTAGGAAGAGGTAAAGCCACTATTATATAAAGGAGGCCAGGAGAAATATGTTTGGCACACAGGTAAGCCACTTGGACATTGCTTGTTACTCCCTTGCACAATTTTGATGGTAAACAGACAAGTACAGAAGCCAGGGCCTGAGAAGGGCACAGTCATCAGGGACTTGAGTACATTTCCTAAGAAGTACTATGGCAGGACAAGAAAAGAATAAAAAGACAAAGAATACAAGAGAAAAGTAATATAGAGGTCTGAACAAGCTTTCTCTAAGTTCAGAGTATATATATATTTTTTCCTATAATTTTTTCCTGATTTTCTAGGAATTATGATCTACTGTCATGGAAAATAGTTATTACATTATAGAGAACGCAAATTAGTGTTTATTGAAAACCTATGTGTCAGAAGGTTTTCTCATATTATTTCACATTAATTCTCAAAAAAAAAAAAAAAACCTGTAAATTACGTCTTGCTCTCCACAAATTAGGAAACTGAGTCTTAAGAAATGAATAGTGAGGGGCGCCTGGGTGGCACAGCGGTTAAGCATCTGCCTTCGGCTCAGGGCGTGATCCCAGCGTTCTGGGATCGAGCCCCACATCAGGCTCCTCTGCTATGAGCCTGCTTCTTCCTCTCCCACTCCCCCTGCTTGTATTCCCTCTCTCGCTGGCTGTCTCTATCTCTGTCGAATAAATAAATTTAAAAAAATCTTAAAAAAAAAAAAAATGAATAGTGAAAGGTATTTCTACCATAATATGTCCACATAGAAAACTAATAGGACCTATGGACTTCAGACAGATTGAATACGACCATGGAGACTGACAACAGTACTGAAAGGGTCAAATACAAAACTCAAAAACACTGCTCTGCAATACAGCTTTCTGGAATAATGGAAATGTTCAATATCTGTGTCTGTTCTGTCCAACATGGTAACCACTAGCCACAAATGGCTACTGAGCAATTAAAATGTGGCTAATGCAACTGAGGAATTAAATTTCTGATTTTAATTAATTTAAATTTGAGTTTAAATAGCCACTACTATTGGACAGTACAGCTCTAAAGAACCCCTGGAATTTCTTCTGCACCTCTAATAAAAGTACCCAGGGGTTAAGATGGCTATTTTAAGAAAAGCAATGCAATTCTGAATTTACAGAATAAAACTTCTAGTTCCCTGGCCACACATTTTTTTCTCCCTCAAGTTCTGACAAAACTGGACCCAGGGTGCCTGCGTGGCTTAGTCAGTTGAGCATCTGACTCTTGGTTTCAGCTCAGGTCATGATCTCGTAGTTGTGGGATTGAGTCCTGCATGGGGCTCTGCACTCAGGGCGGAGTCTGCTTCAGATTTGCTCTCTCTCTCAAATAAATAAAATCTTTTTAAAAAATTGGACCTATTGTAGTGCCATTGCCTATTTCGCCCATCCCCCACCCACCTCCCCTCTGGTAACCATCAGTATACTCTCTATAGTTCAGAGTCTGTTTCTTGGTTTCTCTCTCTCTTTTTTCCTTTGCTCATTTGTTTTGTTTCTTAAATTCCACATATGAGTGAAATCATATAGTATTTGTCTTTTTCTTACTGACCTATTCCACTTAGCGTTATACTCTCTAGCTCCATCCATGTTGTTGCAAATGGCAAAATTTCATTTTTATGGCTGAATAATATTCCTTTGTATATATATATACAACTTCTTCTTTATCCATTCATCTATCAATGAACACTTGGGCTGTTTCTATAATTTGACTATTGTACGTAATGCTGCAATAAACGTAGGAGTGCATGTATACCTTTGAATTAGTGTTTTTGTACTTTTTGGGTAAAAACCCAGTAGTGCGATTACTGAATCATACCAAGCTCTAATTCTTAAATACAGCAAATGTGCCATGGACATTGACTAAAGGTTTTTAGCAGCCACTGCAAAATATAGACAAACCCTATTATATAGAAGCACTCAGAACTACTTTTCATTTTTTACAATTTCTTGACTGGAAGAAGTCTAACTTTCTCAAAAATAACATAGTGTTATATATTAAGTTAAACGGCTGTTTTCTTTGTTGTTGTTTTTCTGCCTGTTTTTGTGAGGAGGAGGTGGTTTGGTTTTGGTTTTCATTGTCAGACTCATTTTTAAATGTCTCCAGTTTGTTGTTTACTGTCTGTGCAACCTCCTTCTCTAGAGATTTAGACCAAATAGATTTTTCCTGATTAGGTTGCTCATCATTATTTTCTGAGCTTCCAATTAAGTATCATCTGGCAATCTGGCAATTTTGTGAAACATTAAAGCAGGCTGTATTTCAATTTTGCCTTTTAACTTTTAACTTTCATTAAAGAGAATCTATTTTGAGGCCACTGATGAATTGAGACCTCCAAGTATTTCATAAGTTTTGACACCATGCCAAACCTATAAAAATCTACACTCTTCTTAAAAGGATCTGTTAAATCGAATTCTATGACAGATCATTTACCAAATTGAGTATATATAACTAATTTTCTGGCTTCTCTCATTCAGTCTAATAAGTCACTAATAAATTCTGGCCATTTTACAACTTCCCACAAATATTTCAGAATTAACACTATTTTACTTTGGAGAAAGTATGAGGTGAAAGAAATACTTCATAGAGAGTATTCACAAGGTACCTATCCCTAACTTCACATAAATACTCTTTTCTCACCTGCTTCTTTGCTGAGATGAAAAAGAAAATACAGATTTTTCATCCCCAGTGTGGAATAGGCATTAAAATTTAAAAAAAAAAAACACAAAAAACTGTTGTACCGAGGGGCAAACCTTTACCCTCAAGTTATTATGGCTTTCAGGTTAACTAGCTAGGTCTTAGAAGCCACGCAAAGAGAATCTGAGGAAATACTAAACTCTGCAAAGCCAAAGAGCCTGAAATAAACCCTGATTCCATTGTTGAACATTAGACAATTATTTCATACATATGTACCTCTGTTTCTTCATCTATAAAATGCATATGATAATAATATCTATCTCATAATGTTCTGATAAATAAGTTAATACTTGTAAAGCACTAAGAACAATACGTGGTACATTAGCATAAGTAAGTATCATAGAATTACAACATAAAAATGTTGAATAGAATTTTGGCTGTTATTCATTTTATGTGTATATTTTAGAAATATACATAGAAATATAAATATACATTTATGTGCATGATTTTAGAAATACTTTTTACACATACCTTTGGGACTTTAGTATTTAGATTCTAGAAACAGCAAGAAAATGTTAAGCATTCATTTACAATTTGATACAAGCAGAATTCACAGAAAAGGGGTTTTTCATTCGATTTGGAAATTGGTATTGTGATAGTTCTGTCACTGATAGAGATATGAATCTTACATTCCTAACGGAAATTATGCCTACAATTCTCATAGTGATAACATTTATGAGCATTGTTGTATTTATGGATATGTATGTATTATTCATTCTGAGCAGATTTACTTATTCAACCAACCAATATTAATTAATCACCTTTATTTCACCTCTTTTTGCTATTTTATTCACTGCTATTTCTAAGTATGGGCAATAAAATTATGAACAAAACAGCTTTCATGACATTTATTCTAGTAAAAGATAAAGACATTAAATCAAAAGAAATCATACAAATGTGAAAATTCAGCTGATGTACATTAATTACTAGAGCATATTGATTGAAGAATTTAACCTAGTCAATGAAATCAAGGAATTGTCCCAAAGAAGAAAGAATTGGACTGATGCCTAAAGGATGAGAAATGGTTAACTAAGTGAATAAAGGAAGATCATTCCTAGAAAGAAAACAGCATGAACAAAATCTCACGGAATAAAGTGAAAAGAATAAGGTAAATGAGATCCTCACCAAACTGGAATGGTAGGTAAGGAAAAGATCACAGAGACTAAAAAATCAGGTTAAACAGTTTTACTCACATCATACAGAATCCACTGAAGGATTCCTACCAGGAGGTAGGGAGGAAACAAACATAATCAGGTTTGCTTTTACACAAGATGAGAAGACAGATTGGGGGAGAAGGAGGCAAGAGCTAAATAAATTAGTTGACAGGCTATTTCAGCATGATATCTTGGTCTACCAGGTAAGTAGTTGAGAAGGAAGGAAGCATAAATACAAGAGATACTCAGGGATCTTGATGATTCACTGGACGTGGGAGGTGAGAAAGAGGGAGGTATAAAAGACAACTTCTGCATTTCTACTTGTATAACTGGACAAGAAAACCAGAAATTTCTTTGGACATTTCATTTAAAATGTCTTTGAAATTTTCAAGTGAGGATATCATGTACACAGTGGGAGAATTCCTTATTTCAAATATAATAAATTAGCTGATACCACACTACTCTTCTTACAGTAAATGACTGTAAAACTGGACAAAATACATAAAACAATATTTTCAGACCTTGGTCAAAAGGCAGCATTTAATTTTGATTCCTGAAAAGGAGGAAACACATAAGGCAAGCCCCATAATAGCCGTAAATTTCTGCCTGGGAAAATTTCTAGACTATAATGTAGGGGAAAAAAGTCAAGCAGAGCACAGCAGTATCACTGAGCTGAGGAGGTAGATAATAAAATCTGGAGCTGCTGAAGGGGTTGTAGTTTGTGGAACTGGATACTGTAGACAAGGAAGCTGCACTGCAAAAGACCTCACAAATCTACATAGGGATCATCTCAACACTTTGGCTAAATTCTAAAGCTGTGCATGCATGCAGTAAGACTCAAAATGGTCCAGGAGAGAACTACTTCTAGGAATTGTAAAATAAAATGGATATCCTGGTGCTTGCAAACTGCTTAAAATATAGAAGTTCTGACTAGCCAAAATGGAGAGACCTCACTGAACTCAGGAACTCAGCTGACACCTCGTGGAAGGGTCATATCATTGGAGTAGGGCTATTTTATTAGCATCTTAAGATGTACTCTAGACCCTTAAAAAATTTGGTAAAACTTAAAAACAGTCTCTGAAGCATAAAGATGATCCACTAGCAAATTATCTGTCTGCCAGCTCAAAAACCAATATTTCTTAAAGGAAAAATTTTAAAAGTCAGACTTTCAAAAACATGTTAGAACGTCCAGTATACAACAAAAAATTAGTAAATCTGGGGGCACCTGGGTGGCTCAGTCAGTTGGGCGTCCAACTCTTGATTTAGGCTCAGGTCATGAATTGAGCCCCATTCGTCTCCGCCCCAAGCATGGAGCCTGCTTAAGATTCTCTCTCCTCTCCCTCGGCCCCTCCTGCCCGGTCTCTAAAACAAACAAACAAACAAACAAACAAACAGTAAATGTGAACCAACAAGCCCATGGCAGCAGAAAGTACTTCCCGATTAGAGTCTGGCATCTCTAAGATACCCCAGCAGCTTAACCTAAGCCACAATGGGAAATAAAAAATAAATAAAAAATAAATAAAATAAATAAAAAATAAAACAAATAAAATAAATAAAAAACAAAAGAACAGTACAATTAAGGCAAGGGAAAAACAAAACATACATACATATGTATACATACATACATATATAATCATATAAATGGTAATATAAAAAGGAAAAAGAAAACAAGTAGTACATTAAAACTACTAGATCAGACAAACAGCAACACAAAATAATAATTAAATCATCTGTGATTTCACTATATTAAGAAAAATATTTCTGGAAAATATTTTTAATTCAAAGTTAAATAGGTTAATTGAAGTTAACGAGAACCAAATTAGTGTCTTTGAAGATCTAGAGGATGAAATACCTAAAAAGAGAGAAAAAATATGAAGACAGTATAATCATGAGGGAAAAGAAAAATAAATGATGATTTAGAATATCTAATAATAAGTCATATTTCAGAAGTAAAAAGTAACAAAGTAAAAATTATATAAATCACAAAGGAACATTTATGTCGTCTTAAGGAAGATTTGAGAGGCACCTACGTGGCTCTGTGGGTGAAGCATCCGACTCTTGGTATTGGCTTAGGTCATGATCTCAGGGTCGTGGGATGAAACCCTGGGTCAGGCTTTGCATGCAGCATGGAGTCTGCCTGGGATTCTCTTCCTCTCCCTCTGCTCCCCCCCCACTCACTCTCTCCCTCTCTCCAAAATATAATAAATGAATAAAATATTTTTATAAATAAATAAATAAATAAATAAATAAATAAATAAATAAATAAGAAACCTACCAATTTAAGGTCCTTACCAAGATTCAAGGAGACCTTAAAAGACACAGCCAAGGCATACCTGGCAATGGTCTGGAAATTTAAGGTTTAATAAGGACATCAGGTAGATAATCTCTGGAACCCATGAATGTTGCTTTATATGATAAAGTCTGCAGATGTTATTAAGTTAAGGATCTTGAGATGGTGAGATCACCCTGGATTATTTGAGTAGTCCCTAAATGCCATCATAAGAGAGAGGCAGATAATATATTATGCATAGACAGAAGTGGACAGGGTCTGATATAGACACAGATAAGAAATACTGGCAGCTACCAGAAGCTGGAAAACGAGATGTATTCTTAATGCTTTCTATTGCTCATCTATTCTGAAGATCCTCTAAACATTTAGAGCAAATGTTTGCAGCATATTTAGAAACTTGAAGAGGCAAGGAAAGGAATAGCCCCTAGAGCCTGCAGAGGGAGTGTGGGAATGCTGACACCCTGACTTCAGCCCAGTGATCCTTATCTCAGGCTTCTGGCCTCCAGAACTGTGCAGAATAAATTTCTATTGTTTAAGCCACACAGTTTGGGGTAATTTGTTACAGCAACCATAGGAAAATGATAAACAAGCGTAAAGAGAAAATTTTATAAGTTCTCATGTGGTAAGAACAAGTTACTTCAGAAGGCAAAAGAATGAGACAAATACCAGACTCCTCCTCCACAACTCTGGAAGCTAGAAAACAATAGAATATCTACAAACAATTGATAAGTTAGAACTGCAAACCAAGAATCCTAAAGCTAGCCAAGATATCAATTACCTGCCAGGGCAAAAGAAAGGTATGTCAGATAGTCAAGGATTCAGACAATACATAACCAACATGCCACATCTGAAGAAAATGTTTGAGAAACTAGGCAAATGGGTCAACGCAGATGGAGAAATATT
>NW_024427107.1:30005096-30034087 GCF_017311325.1 Ursus maritimus | reverse complement strand
GGAGGAGGGAAAGAGCATTATCATTAAATCTAAATGGATAAAGAGAATGTGTAATATAAATAAGGGAAGGGCACCTGGGTGACTCAGTTGGTTAAAAGTCTGCCTTCAGCTCAGGTCATGATCCCAGGGTCCTGGGATCGAGCCCCACATCGGGCTCCCTGCTCAGCAGAGAGTCTGTTTCTCCCCTTCTCTCTCCTTCTGCCTCTTCCCCTGCTCAGGCTCTCTTTCTCTCAAATAAATTTTTAAAAAGCTTTAAATAAATAAATAAAAATAAGTAAATAAATAAATATTTTTAAAGAAAACATAATAGCTGCCTTAAAAGTCATAAACTTTTTCAGCAAAATGGAGGTATAATAGCGAGAGAAAAGTAAAAGCACTTTAAATATACCATTGTATTGGAGAGAAAGCAGTGGTGAAATAAAGCATGGGGGAGAATATCATTAGTATCCTGTTTTCATGCAATAGTAAAAACATACGTCTTATTAGAAACATGGAATGGAAACACACAGCAGAATTCCTAAATTAACAAGAGGAAAAGAGGGGGGCGCCTGGGTGGCACAGCGGTTGAGCGTCTGCCTTCGGCTCAGGGCGTGATCCCGGAGTTCTGGGATCGAGCCCCACGTCAGGCTCTTCCGCTATGAGCCTGCTGCTTCCTCTCCCACTCCCCCTGCTTGTGTTCCCGCTCTCGCTGGCTGTCTCTCTCTCTGTCAAATAAATAAAATAAAAATCTTTAAAAAAAAAAAAAAAAACAAGAGGAAAAGAGGGAATTAAATGTAAATTCAACAAGTATGCAAAAATAAAGAGAAAAAGGAAACAATATAATTAAAGAAATAGTCATCTTTTTTTTTAAGATTTTATTTATTTATTCGACAGAGAGAGAGAGACGGGCAGCGAGAGAGGGAACACAAGCAGGGGGAGTGGGAAAGGAAGAAGCAGGCTCCCAGCGGAGCAGGGAGCCAGATGTGGGGCTCGATCCCAGGACTCTCGGATTACGCCCTGAGCCAAAGGCAGACGCTTAATGACTGAGCCACCCAGGCGCCCCAGAAATAGTGATCTTAAGATGGAAAAAAAGTAGTACAGCAGATTTTACGCAAAATGGAAATGGGCTGGATTCTCCTATTATAGACAGCATGGTCAGCAATACATTGGATTTTTATAAAAAAAACAAATTAACTCAAAGTGATTAGGAAAAAAGATTTATTTTTAAATGGGTCATGAGATACCACAAAAATGCCAAATTCCAGAGTCTAGGAAAGTACACAGGTGCCTTGTGGACTGTTGCAAAGAGAGAAGCAATATGCTCTGTCCATCATTTCATAAGGACGGAGAAAAGCTCCAATTTTTACTCACATCCACCTGTAAAGGTCTGTAAGTCACACTTCCAATCCAACAGTTGCTATATAGGGGTAATAACATCGAAATTCCACTTCAACATGATTTTATATCTATTCCAAAACCCCTCAAAATTGATAGTAATGAATGAAAAGATACAATTCCACAGGAACAAGGAGGACAGAAGAGTAGAGACAGCAAATAAAGATGTCAACAAATCATTGTAAAGGACATGAAACATAATCATGGTACAAGACATACATAGTTCAGCATCAAAATATTATAAATATTGATATACTGAAAACCAAAAAGAGTGATAAAACTATATTGAGAGGCAGTGGAAATAGGAAGACTTACATAAGTAAGGTAAATTCATAATTACAGTGACAAAAGTCAGTATGTATCTAAAATCAGTAAATTAAAAGCTAGGGCTAAAGCAACTTCTTTAGATATGTGAAGGAAGTTAAAGACTGACATAAAGAAGGACATACAGTTCCCCTCTAAGGGACAGGACCTAGGGCAGAAAGAAGTGGGGTAGAAAACTGGTACATTTTGTCACAACCTTTTAAACTGCTTGATTTTTAAGCCTTGTACATATATTGGATTAATTAAAATTTAAATTATTTTTCTAAAGCTCAATGAGGCACAAAATAAATTCAGTAAATTTATAAGATGGAACTCTTTTTTTAAAATGTCAGTCTTTATTAAAAGGTGCTCCAGTTTTCTCAAAAGATCAATATTATCATTTTTGTGACATCAATCTCCTACGTGTACTATTATTAAAGGTTGATGTATATTAATGACTGCCATGTGGCACTAGAAAAAATATATTCCTTGGGATAGAGAGAATTGCAGAAGATTATCCCTGTACATTTATCCTTCTTTCATGTCTTACCAAATTTCTAAAAATTCTTTGCACCCTAAGCGTCTACTTGGTCACCGTTTGATGTGAATGTTTGAGGAAATGTAGTAAACCAGAAAGAGAGTGGAATTTGAAGCAAAATGGGTCTAACTTTAAATTCTAGATTTCTAACCTTCTAGCTTAAGCATATTTATTCATTTATCTAACCTATGGTTTCTCATTTACAAAATGGAAGTAGTAATTCCATTTTTACATAAAAGAAACCTGTAAAATATCTTTTAGTGTGTATGGCATACAATAGGTATTCAGTAAATGATGGGTGTTCTATTACATGGATTTCCATGGTACTTTTTTTAAGTAGGCTCCATACCCAGCATGGAGCCCAATGCAGGGCTTGAACTCACGACCCTGAGATCAAGACCTGAGCTGAGATCAAGATTCAGAAGCTTGACCAACTGAGCCTCCAAGCCACCCCTCTATGGTATTTTAATCAGAATTTTGTAATGCAAGTGATCATAAATTTACAGGCCTACAAAATAAGGTCACATTTCCTTTTGAAGTTTAAATTATCATGGCATAACTCTCCACAAGCCTAATTACCAAAAACTGGTACCTCCAAAATGTCCCCAGTTATTTTGGGACATTCCAAAGAGTTCTCACAATTACGCAGAAAGCAGTCATCCCACACATCTGCTCAATTTCCTTATGCCTCCACGGTTCCTGCCTGTGAGGCACCCTGAGAAACCTCCCAGACCAGCTCCACTACCACCTCTCATGACTCCTGAGAGCTGAGCAAAGGCTGGTGCCTGAAGACGCAACGAGGCCAGAGCACTGCAGGTTAAAAGGGAAAAAAGCCTCTTTCCTAATTTTACATCATGCTATAAGACAAGATTTGTTAAAGTTTTTGAGGAGACAATTTAGGAACTGGGATTTAATTGTTTTCCAAATGAGGCAGGGTTTGGTCTGTGTAGGGAAATTACTGCAGATAGTTTTTCTGCCTTGGGAAAAGGAGGACACAAAGTCATCCTAACACTCAAGATTCAGATGGTAGGCATGTTTTGAATCAAAAAATTTCACGAATCAAAAATACCTTGGTACCAGTCAATATGACCCAGCCTGGAGAGTACAGTTGATCCTCAGTATTTGTGAATTCCATATTTATGAATTTGCCTACTCACTAAAACTTATTTTTAACCCAAAAATCAATACCCATGGTGCTTTCATGGAAATTCACAAACACGGACATGCACAGAGTGGTAAAAAATTTGTCACCCATGTACATTCCCAGTTGTAGTCAAACAAGGCAACACTGCCTTCTTGTTTTATTTCTCATAGTATAAACAAGTGTCCTTCTAAAACGAGGGTTCTTCTCAGTATATTTAGTGTCCTCTTCCACATTTTTGTGCTTTTTGATGGTAATCTGTTGAAAATGCCCCAAGCATGGAGCTGAAGTATTAGTGTCCAGTGTTCCTGAGCACAAGAAGAAGGCTATGCGATGTCTTATGGACAAAATACGTGTGTTAGATAGGCCTGCACCTACTAAATAGGTTTCTTTTGTTTGTTTGTTTAAGTGCCCAGTGTTAAAAGGGTATTGATTTACTTGAACTAGGCAACCAGTCTAGAGTGAAGTGGAGTAAGTGATGGTAAATCAATAAAGTCAGCCTTCAAAAGCTATTTTGCAACACTTCAAAGTAACTATTTGCTCTTCACAAAGTCACACTTGAGAGTTCTCTCAGCCTCTGACCGTCACCTCTTTCCTGGCATCTCCCAGATCTCTTTTTGAGCACCAGTTCTGTCCATCTTTAAACATAGCCATTCAAACCCAGTCCGTGGGCCTGACTGAAAACAGACACCACTGGCTTCATTCTCAGCTCCTTCTCTTTCAAATGCAACACAGGAATATACACACAAGACCATATGAATTCGTGCAAATAAATACTGAGAAGGGAATTCTTTTTAGAGTTCAGCTCAATGAGCCCAAAATGTATGCAGCATGGAGAAATGACACAAGAAGAGACAAAGAAGTGCCCTCCCAACTAACTAATGATACTAGCAAATACTAAGAGTGTTTACTAAATATGTGCAAGCAAACAGCATTTTAACCACATTAATTTATTTAATTCTCACAACTACATGAGGCAGTGGTTTTCATAATCTTAAGACATACAGAAATTGAAGGACAGAAAAGTAAAGTGACTTGCCCAAGGCTGCACAGTTTAGTAAGTGACAAAAGAGGAATTTGAATCCAGGCAGTCTGACTCAAGAGTCTGTTCTTAACCACAATATAATACTGCCTCTCAAGCTATTTATAAAGTACAGTGAAAGAACATGGTTGGTTTCTCTCTAGCATTTCCTAGCACAATGTGATTACACCATTGGCTGACAAGTAGAAGTGTCTAAATGAGAACTTCCCAGCGGTTTGGATAATTTCTATAACACCAAACCACTCTGAAAGTTTTCAAGGATTAGTGATGTCCAGTGTGATATCATTACCAAGGATAAGATTATTGTTACAGTTAGTTGGTGGTGTGCTTCTCCCTTTCTAGAAAAACACAAGCTAATCTGAGAACCAACAGGCCTTTGCCCAGCTTCCCACAAGCATAATCCAGTTCTGACTCAAGGGCATGGAAATTTGGGTTGAGAATTATGGTTATGGTTTCTTGGGCTTAGGGACATGATAACTTTTCTTGCTTTGCTGACTACTGGAATATGAGATGAGAAAAAGGTAAGATGAATCTAAGGTTATGTGTTCAGAGGAGATGCTACAGTGTTTATGACTAAGGGTGCCAGAAAACTGAGGAAGATATGAAAGCATGTAAACAATGACAAGTAAGTCTGCTCTTGCTATATTGAGACTGCCAACAAAGACATCTGTTAGCCTAGTGGCTCTGTCTCCTGTCAGTCAAAAATTTATCGACTGCTTCTCAGGAAGATGCTCAGTGGCAAACATTCTACAAAGACAAACACATTATATAAATGCCATAAAATGTGTTGAAGAGATTTCTAGCTACTGCTAACCTCAACTGAGTAAATCTGAACAGCTCATTAACATCCAGAGAAACATTCAGATCTGACACTCCAATCATTTTAAATCTTTCAAAGTGAGAAGATTCAATAAAAGTAACCCAAAAGAAAGTATGTCTCCTACTATTTTGATAAATCAGTAGTGCTGTGCTTTTCACAAACATGAATCTAGCCAGGATTTTAATGTACCAGTTCGAACAACTGAGAGCAACACATTATTTCATCTGTTTGAGGATAACCTCTGATTTCTCACATATAAGCTCCCTACTTCATTTAATTATTTGTAGGAAATTTGGAACACCATTTTAAACTAAACTACCTTTCTTTCATATGCTACTTTCCTTCAGACATAGAATTTACTATCTATTAGTTAGGAAACAATCATTTAGATTGCATATAGATATAATTAGAAATTTCAATGAATAAAGTTATCTATGTTAAAATCGGTCATGCTGTAAAAAGTTAGTGTTGCCATTTATATACCAATATAGAATTACTTTATAATAAGGTATTGATTTTCAAACTGCTCTTCTAATGCCCAGGGTTCTGGGATGTATAAGGAGCCTTGTTAGGTGGAAAAAAAGGAAGAGAACTTAATGGACAAAGAAATTGGGTTCAGGGCTCACCAGCACATTCAAATTAATTTTTAAATCTATCAAAAATTACAGTTTTACATATGATTTTTTTTGGGGGGGGAAATTCTGGTCAAAAATGTATATAAACTACCTCTAATGAAATTCTGTTATGCAAAGGAAAAAAATTACAAATCCATTTCTAGTCTTCACCCTACAAAAACAATTATTATGTTTTAGTGGCTTCCAAAATAATATGCTTCAACTATGCTCAGCTAACAGTTTATGTAATTTAATATTAAGTAAAATCTCTAGTGTTATCAAATTTCACAAAATATTTAAGTCACAATTTAAGATAAAATACTCAATGAAAAAAAGGTGAAGTATCTAGATACCTTTTCCTAAAACAAATATATTACCTTTCATAATAATTACCAAAAGGAGGTAAGGTTTCCTTTTCTTTTTCATACCTATCAATAATCTTTCTTAGTTATTTGTACTTAAATTGACTATTTTTTTTCCAAAGTATTCTACTACTTCCACTAGTTTTTCTATTCTTCCACATGAGTAGAAATGAAGTATTTGTATGATACAATAAAATTAAATTTGGCTCATATGCCTGAAGTTCAAAGATAATTTAATTTCACATTTATTCGTTTATGGTATTTCTAAATTTATTTGAAGTGCTGTGTTATTGTACAGGATTTTTTTCACCTTTATAATAAAAACATACTTCAGTTATTTTATCAGGATTCTACAAAACCTATATAAAGTTATACAGAAAAGGAATACACCAAATACAATTCCTTCATAAATGTCAGTGTGTGACCAAGTAGAAAGTAGATATACATGAGAATCATTTTGTGCAAAATTAAACTATAAATTCTTTATTATTCTTCATTACCTCCTTAAAATAAGAGAGACCAATAAACTCATAACACTAGAAGGAAATTTAGAAATTATTTTATCTAACACATCTTTTCATTGTTTAACATGAGGACACTAAGACCCTGAAAAGAGAAATACCTTCTTATTTAATAGCAAAATTATGACCAAATCCTAGTCTTCTATCTAAAGCTCTTTCAACTACATCATCATGGAACATAATAAGTGATAGCACATATATAATAAATACAGTAAGGAATTGTAGTTGCATTTTGAGATAACCTTCTGTAAATTTCTGCCCTCCCCTAGAAATTGTAACAATAACTGAAACACACAGGACACAAGCTACTTAAATATATTTACTTCAAGATTATAGGAATAAATATTCATTAATATTAAAATTAAAATAGCAAGCATTAAGTGAATAAATGACATATAGGCACTAAGGTTACTTACGCCATTTAAAATTCCCCATCTTTGTGCTCAACATCACTAATCATCAGTGAAGTGTAAATCAAAACCACAATGAGATATCACCTTACACCTTTCAGAACAACTAGAATGAAAAAGACAAGAAATAACAAGTGTTGGCATGGATGTGGAGAAAAAGGAACCCTTATGCACTGTGGGCGGGAATGTAAACTGGTACAGCCACTGTGAAAAACAGTATGAAGGTTCTTCAAGAATTAAAAATAGAAATACCATACAATCCAGTAATTCCACTACTGGATATTTGTCCAAAGAAAACAAAAACACGAATTCAAAAAGATATATGTAGCCCTATGTTTATTGCAGCATTATTTACAATAGCCAAGATCTGGAAACAACCCAAATGTCCATCCATAGATGAATGGATAAAGAAGATGTCATATAGATAGACAGATAGATACAGATACATAGATATATGAATATTACTCGGCCATAAAATAACAAGATCTTGCCATTTGCAACAACGTGAATAGACCCACAGGGTATTACACCAAGTGAAATAAGTCAAAGAAAGACAAATACCACGTGATTTCACTTACATATGGAACCTAAAGAGAAAACAAATGAACAAACAAACAAAAGGAGAAAGAGACCCATAAATACAAAGAACAAACTGATGGTTGCCATAGGGGACAGGCATGGAGGGATGGGAAAAATGGGTAAAGAGGAATAGGAGATACAGACTTCCAGTTATGGAATGAGCAAGTCACAGAAATGAAAGGTACTGCATAGTAAATAGAGTCAATAGTACTGTAACAGCATATGGTGACAGATGATAGCTACACTTGTGGTGAGCAGAGCGTAATGCATAGAGTTGTCCTGTCACTATGTTGTACAACTGAAACTAATGTAACACTGTGTGTCAAATATACTTCCATTTTTTTAAAACAGGGGAAAAGTAAAATAAAATCCCCCTCAAATCTAGCTGAATTTGTGATTGTTCCAAACAATAGAATATGGCAAAAGTGTCACACATGACTTCCAAAGCTAGGTCATAAAAAGTGATAAATCTTCTATCGTGACTACTAGGACACTTGCTTTTGAAACCCAGAGCTGCCATGTAAGGAGTCCAACTACCCTAAGACTTCCATGTTTTGACAACAAGGCCACACGTAAAGGCCAGATGGAGGTGTTCTGGCTGACAGCCCCAGATGAGATCTTAACCAACAGCCAACATTGGCCACCAGACATGTGAATGAAGACACCTCCCAATGATTGTAGCCCCAGCAATCAAGTTACTTTCAATCAGTGAGTGTTCTTAGATAAGGCTTTACACATCATGTAGGAGAAAAAGCATCCTCACTATCCCTTGTCCAAATTTCTGATTATAAAATCCATGAGCATAATAACATGGTTGCTTTACACCAGTAAGTGTCTGAATAGTTTGTTACGTAGCAGTGGTAATTGGAATATTCTCTTGGCTCCACCCTTATACAGTGTCTGGGAATATTAGGGGCTCACAGTGTTCTGGCAGAAGACGATACTGCATGTCTGCAGTGTCCTCTGGATCCCTTTTAGTTTCTGTTGTTAAGTGACTGGTCTGATCTAATTCCTGAATGGATACCTACTATTGTGTGATGAGCCTACTGAAGCATCATGATGGCATCTACCATGAGAGTTTGTGATCTTAGATCTGTGACTCTGTCCTTTATACTCTCTTTGTTTTGACTTTGAGCCTCTGATGGTCCACTGACACTATCAGTCCCTCCGGATCCTCTCACCATGACATAGAGATTTTCTTAATCCCTTCGTACTCTGTACGTACCATTGGACCCAAGAATGCTGCCTCATGCCATCTATTAGCCAACTTCCTTCATCATACTCGTGCTTTCGTCTTTGCCATATTGGATAAGGTCAAATATAAGATTCTCTCTGAGTTTTGCAGTCTCTTAGCTTGCTTTCACTAGACCCTATGATGTGGATGCTTCTACTGCATACACTAGGTTCTATTCCCTAGGTGAGGAAAATGATGGCATAGAAATCTGACCTCATTACCATATCTCCTTCCCTCTTCTCATTTTCCCACATGTTCAGAAAAGAAGGGCCTTCTGCTTTCTCCCTAGTAAGGACTTCTCCTCCATTAATAGCTTCCTCCTTTCCAGCAGACATTAAGCCTCAATTCCCAGCCTCAATAAAAGAAGAGGTATCTTGCCTACACTAAAGAATAAATAGTATAATCTGAACCACAAGGCATGGCTTTTCATCTGAAAGCCATAAAGTTACTGGGGGGAAAAAATCCGTATCAGTTTAATACCATGGAAATATTCCTGTTACACTAAGGAATATTACAATTTTCTAATCTTCAAATGGAAAAGTGAGCTAAAAGGCACCTGCTTTATCATTGACTTCCTTATCATACACTTCTTCCTTAGTAGAAATATAATATGGTTGCAATGTGTTGAGATCATATATTTTTAAGTACAGTGACAGGTTTTCTGATTCTAAAGACCAGTTCTTTGGATATGATCACTCACAGTCTGATAGTGAAAACATCTCTCATGATATTAACAAATATATGCTTAATTAATTAAAAATAAAAATCATTTATAATATGGATTCAAAATCATTATCTTCCCCTGAGTGTCTTTATGTCATTCTGGTCAATCCCCGAAACTTCCATGGGACAGATTTATTAAGACAGTGAATATTTGCTTATTTCTTTGAACTTGTTATTCATCATCCATTGTCCATTTTAAAAGTCGGCCAAATAACGCATAATTATGATTCAGTTGTCCCTTCCACAGCACTTAAAGGAATAGAAAAATGCCCTGTCGCCATTACCAAGTCATATACAAGGCCATAGACAATAATGTCAATCTAGAATTGAGTAAGAGTCAGTGTGCAAAGTGAAATCTCTATAAGGGACTCTGGGAATTAAAGTGTATATGTCCGACTAAACCCTAGTCTATCTGTGGTCAATACATTGACCAATCTTCTGTTGTTTTAAAGTCAAGAGCCAATTACTACACAAAATAGTGGCAATATGTTTATTGCAATTCAACCATTAAAACTTGTCTTCTAATGAGAACTTTTTATCATAAAACATCAATAACGTGCTTCTGGGAAAAAAAAAAGAACAAAAATGGATACTGCCTCATTATCAATCTCATTTAATTTATATCATCATGCCATGTTTATGAAACCGTAGAGGGAAAAAAATTTTAATTCACCTATGTTTAAGTTGCTAAAAGACAAGAGCCCTACCCATCTTGTTCATCTTTGTATTTCCAACGCTGGTATCTGGTACATAAGCATTCCTAATAAATGAATGAGCCTAGTCCAACCATTTATTTTACAACTGAGGAAACTGAGACCCAGAGAGGTCATATGTCTTCTCCCCTTTTTCAGTAAGAATAGCTAAAAAATTGCTAAAACGAATCTATACTCACTATGAACGTTTCCCTAATGTCACTTACATATGGGAGCACCTGGGTGGCTCAGTCAGCTGGGCATCTGCCTTCGGCTCAGGGCGTGATCTCAGGGCCCTGGGAACAAGCCCTGCATTGGGCTCCCTGCTCAGTGGGGAGTCTGCTTCTCCCTCTCCCTCTGCCCCCTGGCCCTCGTTCATGCTCTCTCTCTCAAATAAATAAAATCTTTTTTAAAAATATTGCTTATATACGTTTATGGTTTATCAGCTACATATATATTTTTAGTATCTGTTCTAGCAATTTAGTTCAAAATTGACAAGGACACTCAACTGCATTTAGGTTCTTTTTGCTTATATTGGTTAATTTTGCTGCTGATTGAGAGTTGGCAATAAAACAAAGAAGAGAAAACAAGAAGAAATAATGCGTATAAAATATTCAATCAGTTTTGGACTTACGACTTCACTATACCCTAAGCTAAAACTTTCCTTTGGACCTAATGATATAAGAGACACTTCAGTACAACAACACAATTTAAGTAATTCTGCATATTTAGAGCCCTTCTGATGAAGACCAAAATCTTAGAAATGTCATGATATTGAAAATCAGGTTGTACCAAGGTTCTGCTACTTTATATTATGTACCATTTAGAATTTGTTTCCTATTTGTTGAATAGAAATGTATATTAAAGGAGAAATACATCTTATTGGTGGTTATTCCTAAAGTCCTTTTCTATGGTATCCTGAAATTTTCACTTAAATTCAGTAATATTTATTATATGACAACCAGAATTGCCTACCTTTATTGGGAGTTTATAATCAAAAGGAACAAAGGCACACAGAGAAAAAAATAAAATATAATTGGAAAGTGCTTCCTATGTTTTAGAAGCAAATATAAGAAATGATTAACTCCGTCTGGAAAATCTTAGAGGTACTTTTAGAGGAGGTGATTTGGGGCCAGGATTTAAAGAACATGGAGCAGTTATCAGATGAAGGAAAGTGGAAAGAAGAAATAAAACACAAATCCTAAAGAAAAACATTCACAATTACACAGACAAGTGAAACAACCAGCAAGTATAAGGAACGCTCAATGATTTTCTGTGACTAAAACAGAAGACATAAAGAAGGGGAGTTTTACTGGTATGATTCTCAAAAGACAAGTTGAAGTCAGATTATGAAGGACTTTTACTTCATGATAATGAGTTTTAACTTCATCTTATAAGTAATGGAAAGTAATTTCTAAGCAGAAGAGTAACATAATTTGGTTTATAGATTAGAAAAATAATCGATTGGAATAATGAAGAAACTAAAGTCAAAATATTTTAACAAGGCTATTTAAATGGGTCAAATTTGATGACAAGAGCTGTAATAGAAAGAATGCTAAGGAGGGAATAGATTGTGGATATCTTTGAATAGTATATTCTTTGTTATTTTTTTTATTTAAATTCAATTAATTAACATATAGTGTATTACTAGTTTCAGAGGTAGAGCTCAGTGACTCATCAGTCATATAACACACAGTGCTCATTACATCCCGTGCCCTGCTTAATGTCCATGACCCAATTACCCCGTTCCCCCACCACCCTCCCCATCAGCAACCCTCAGTTTGTTTCCTATGATTAAGAGTCTCTTATGGTTTGTCTCCCTCTCTGATTTCATCTTGTTTCATTTTTCCCTCCCTTCCCCTATGCTCCTCTGTTTTCTTAAATTCCATGAATAATACATTCTAAAGCACTTGATGACTGATTAACTATGGACCATGAAGGAAAGAGATCGATCAAAATTTCTAGGCTGGGCAACTGAATGGATGCTGACAATTTTAACCAAAGAGAATGCACTAAAAAGAATCGGGAGGTCATAGCATTTGTAAGATGCAACAGCAATTACTTGAAATCTGAAATTAAAAAACTGAATAACTGACTTATTTTTTATTCAACCAGTTAAATCAATCAACTATGTTTTCTCGCCACAAAGAAAAGCTATACAAGGTCATACCAAGGGCCTGCTCAATATTCTGCTCCTGGCAACTCCATTAAAACATATTTCAATGCAGACATATTTGAAACAGACAAAAGATTGGATATACTCTAATTTCCCTAACTTCTCGTAATAAAACCATTGGGAGTGTAGTTTTATCCCAATCCTGACATAGTCCATGTGGAGGGATATTTGCTAGCTTCACACTCTTGTCTCTCCTCCCCCACAGTCAGTCCTAGGGGAGAGGTGTAGAATTTTCTAACAATTCGATGAGTTCAGAAGGTGTCTTAGTTCAAGTCTTCTGAGAAGCAGATGCAAAATGGGGTTAGACATGCAAGAGATATATTGGGGAAAATGCCTGTGAAGGATGAGAAGGGAGTCAGTGAAGAAGGAAGGGAGTCTTCACAGAGATGCAGATCAGACATCTGCTAAAGGGAACTGATACGAAGAGTCTCAGACTACAATGCCATTCCAAGAAAGGTTTGGCAAGGCCAACTGGAGACCTTCAGCTAAGGCTACCCATTAAAGGAGTCTACAGGAATGGGCTGGCACCAGTCCCCACGCTGTGTTCAGTTACTGGCTGGAAGCAGCCTGCAGGTGGCTTTACAGCAATTATAGGATTGGCTCCAGAAAGGGCAGAAATTAGGGCAATTAGTCAATTATGCTCTCCTTAGTGCAGAGGATGTAAGCAGTACATTTTCACGGTTGCCATAGAATGAGAAACCAAGCATGTGTCACCTGGCTCCTTCCTCTCTCCTTTCTCTTGGGAGCAAACTGCCCTCAAAGGATTACACTCTTTACTGCTCCAGGTCAGGACATAAGATTTATGCTGTGGTGGGTAAGGAGGACTGCATTTATTTTTGAGGGAGCAAATATCTGGTACTTGGGGCCAGAGTCTTTGTAACAGAGAAGAGAATTAAAATTTGGGGATTGACATAAACCAAAAGTGACTGAGGCTTTGGGGTTGCTATAATACATTGCTTCAATTTTTTTTACTCTGACCATGTAGCTTATAACAGGCTCTCTTGAAGTTTACAATTGTGCCATTAGTTTTTTTTCTGCGCTGACTTGACAGACTTTAAGCCTTAAGCCCCATCGTATTTTTTCACTAGGTGGTAACCACAGGCCCTTTCTTTGGGGGTAGTGCCAAAGGTTGTGGGTTTCACCAAAGAATTGATCCATAGCTACCTCGGTCAGGCTTGGGATGTGAACTACTGCTGCTTGACCTTGAACCACACAGGTGCAACTTCCTAAGAGGTGTGGCTGAGGCAAAATGAAACTACAAGAAGCAGTCTTTTTATACACAGCCTATCAGACAGGAGACACAATGACCCTTGCTATTACTCTGAAAGTAGCAGATGCTCCACCTGACCTTTACCGATATGCTACACCACACCACACTAGGAAGGTTCTAGGTTTAGGTTATCAACGTCGGGCACAGATAAATCGTACAAAAAAGAAGTACAAAGGTTTTGAATATGGGATGGGAAAGAGGATCTCCTCAAATAAGATTTTTTGTCAGCAGCTTCCACCATTTAAAATTTCTAAACTTTGAAAAACAACAGCAGGGTCTCAAATGCCCCTATGTGGAGGAGGCAGCACCCAGATGTGGATTCTTCACCGTACGTGCTAATGGAACAATTAACCTGATTTCTCCCTCTTGCATTTATGAATTCTGAACCAACTGGCATGGACTGGCATGAGAGCAAAGCTAAATCAAGCATATTTTTTCTGTCTGAACTCCTTCACTCAGATATTATTGAGCCTATACTGCGGTCTTTGGCAAACAATATTTGGTCAGACTGAGTCCTGGGTTCTGATTCTGGGAACATTATTTCGCCTTGTGGAACTATTCTAGGGACAGAGAATTGGCTCATTTTGAAAACTGCTGCATGTGTGCCTAAAGCTGTGATAGTCTGATGTGTCCTATTTATCATTTCATCTCTTTAAAAGTGTAGCTCACAAAATACTTGACATTAAGCTAATAAAACTCCTGAGGCGTTGAAGGATCTACACCCATTCTAGGATGAGACAGCCCTGCCTGCAGCTTTTATTATTTTTTAAATTATTTTTAAATTTTTTTTATTTATTTAAGTGATCACTACACCCCACGGGGGGCTCAAACTCCTGACCCCGAGATCAAGAGTTGCATATTCTTCCAACTGAGCCAGCCAGGCGCCCCCAGCCTGCAGCTTTTAAAAGAAACCCATGTTTACCAAGCACTGAGAAATTACTCTAGCTGAGACTAAGCAGAATATTAAGTTAAAAAGAATGGATTTTGGACTTAAATTTCTTTGGCATTTTACAACACAAGGACAAGAGAATTTGATTTTGGACTTTATTTCCTTCCCGCTGCTTCTTAAACTTGAATTTATGAGCTAGGTTATCTTCGTCCTGCTCCTCCAGATCACTCTCTACGCTGTGTGCTGCAACGGCTGCACTGGCTCCTTACCCTGCGAGTCCCCACTGGATTCCACCAGTGGAAAGTACCCGTAAGACAGGAGGAAATTAGGTCAGGTTTTTATTCCGTTGGCTCCTTCCCTGCTGGGTCACTACAAGTTAGCTGCTTCCCTCTATTTAAAGTAACCCTCTCCATATAACTACTTTCTGCAGACTGAGGATCTTCCCCTCCTTGTGCCTCCTCAGGCCTAGGGTAGTGACAGGTACGCCATCTTGGTAACCCCAGAATACTGTCCATCCTAGTCAGTTCCCCTACACCCTGTGTGCTCTGGTATGAACAGTCCCTTTTAATGAAGGGACTTTTTAAAAAATAAATTAAAAACTCTTCTCAAGCACCCAGTTTCAGTGTGCCATCCACTCCCTGCCAGAACTTGACAGATACAACTGGAAAGGTGAATTAAGCTTACAACTTTAATTTCTTTCTAGGACTTTGTTGGTAAGAAGGGAATTGTGTTTTATGACTTGTCATTTGCTCTCTTTGCAGAACCTCTGATAGGCCCTTTGGGATATGTGGTTGGATACCTTTGGGATATAAAGTAACATAAGTGAACTTCAGTCTTGAGTGCAGAGTGGCCTTTTTAATTAAAGTTAATTTAAGTTAAATTAATTGGTTATTGTTATGACTTAATTTAGAGCCTTTAGAGTACAAAATCTGCATTGCCTACCAGTGGTTCCCAGTAGGTACTCAATAAAGCAGTGACTAGTATTTGCAGGGCAGCCTCTAAGAAGTGGGAGGAAGGGTCATCCTGAGAGACTGCTGCCCCCTTTCCCACTGGAAATGACTATAACTTTGGTTGACTAAAGATGTAATAGTTAAACCCAATGGATTAAGAGTGCAAAAACCTTGGAAATTTTAATGACAGATACTCATTGCCTGCTCCTATTGTTTCCTTTGAGACAGAGGGAATCCCATTAATAAAACATCCCTGGCCTCTCTCTACCCCCTCATTCATGATCCCCTACATGATTTATATGACTGGTGAGTCTGGAAGGAGAAATTAGATCTAAAAGCCCTTTCCTCTACACTTTCTGTCCTCTTAGCAAGGCCCTGCCTACAGTGAGTGGGCAGTCCACTCAGCTCCAGCCACAGTTCTTGCCCTTTGCCCTGTGGTGTGAGTACAGGGAGCTACTTGAATGCAGACAGTTATGACTTGGTGAAAAAATTGGCCTAAATTCAGAACTATGTATTAAGAAACACATATATGTGCAAATAGAGGCCACATTCTGAAATATTACTTTTATGTAGAATAAAGATAGTATCTGGACTTCCACCCGCCTTGTTCCTGGGAGAAGAGAGGTAGTACTTATCTGTCCCCTTCAATGGTCCCCAACAGAAACTAAGTTAAATGCTTCTCGGACTGAATTTCATATTTTGCCAGTATAATTTCCTAGGGTTTAACTGCACAGTGCATAACATATAAGATAATTACTATCATTAACCTACCACCAAACACTAAGTTGTGATTTTATTACTTGTTTCACAAACCAGGTAGGAGATATAATGCCCAGCCAAAATGCAAAGCATTAAAATTATACAGCAGTGAATGAAATAATGAAAATAACACATCTGCCATTGTTTGGAAAATTCCAATATATTTAGCTAAAATGAGTATGTAATTTTTAAAAAGCATTTTAAAACTAAATTATAATAAATGGTAGAATTTTTCCCTTAGTGCTACCTTTACAGACTCTTCCATCATTTTCTGTCCAGGTAAAGTATCACGTTTTTCTTCTTCTTCTTTATCCTCAGTATATAGAACAAAGGTCAAACTCTGCGAATCCATCTCTGTGGTTAACTGTAAGTACTGATGATGGTGTCTGATAAAATAGCTGCTGACACCAGGTCGGCATGGACGATAGAAAACAACATTGCACTGATAGAAGAGTAAGACCTCTCCTTGTTTTGTGTCATGTTTGATATCCAATGGAGCACACACAGAAAATGTTGGTTGACAAAGACATATTATTATGTGAAAACTATTAGAGTTGAAAAGAGGAAAATTTATAGTTGAGAGAAATATTTCTGTATTAAACAATTGAATAGTTGCTAGAGCCGGCTACTGAAGGTCTATGGACAGATCTGTTCAGAAAAAGATAATGCTGGTGAGGAAATTTCCTAACCCAAATCACCATGAGCCTGGTGTTAGTACTGGTGATATTGTGACCCATGCCTCTGGCAGATCTCACTTCATAAACAAACCCTCCTTTCACCAAGGGTTGAGTGGCCTGTGCTTGATGCTAAGAATATAAGATGACTTATCCCAGAAGAAAAGCTATGTAAGCAGCTGGGCCAGGAGAATGGGTTGAGCAGACCAGTTCTCATAGCTCTGCCGAGAGAACCCAGAGATTCACAGGAAGTTGTTCTATGCATGAACTACTATCCAGATGGAGGAAACAATACATGAGGAAGGAACGGCTATTTCATAAGTAGCAGTGTTTTGTATTGCCTCTTCCTCTCATGCTCATCAAACACAGTTCACTGAACACCGTGTGGGTCAGGAACTTTGCTAGGCAAAGGAAATACCTGCTCTCAAGAAACACACAATCTAGTTAAGGATATAGAATGTATTTATAAAAACACAAATAGCAAAGTAGCAAATACTATGTAACAGGTGATGATGAATAATGCTAAAGATCCCAGTTTTCGGGAAATATACCAATGTCAGGCTATTATGATTACCATAATAAGAGCATAGAACCAGACCACATCCTTGAGGATTGGAGTGGAGTTTTCTCCAGACAGGAGGAGTTTTCCTATTGTCAATCATCCTCAAAGACATTCAACAAGAGGACTGCATTCCCAGAGAGTGAGTGGTGAGAAACTAGATGAAATTTGTCTCTTTATGGGCAGGAGCATTTGATATATGAAGAGGACTGAGAATTCTGAAATGTTTCAAATGGTGGGGTTTGAGCTATCCCTGGTCAGAGGAGATAGGCTGCAAGCAATGCAAAGAATGAGCCTCCAAGCGCCCATTGGTGTGCGCACAGGTTTAGGCAGTGGTTATTAGGAATTCGCTGACTTAAGTGCCTCTTCCTTCAACAATGATGCATCAATGAAGCCTAAGCAAGAATCATCATTGGTGTCAGTTGTGTCATGAGTCATTAAGAAAGGTTTGGTGCATGCATTTGGGAAGGAATGATACAAGTGAGAGCAGATCCTCTCTCCACAACCTAGAGAAGGATGTGCATGTGGAGGTAAGGAGGGGAAGGTGGGGAGTCAGAGGAGCTGGGCAATGCAAGGAGTACCAGGTAGAGTGGCTGTCTCATAAGAATCAGTGGTCAGGAAGGCAGAAGCAGCATGAGGATCAAATGAAGAGGACTGGAGAGAAGAGACTGAGATGTTTGTAGCTGAACAGATGAGAAGCAGTACTCTGGGAATGGCCAGAAACAGCTAAGGGTCATTTTGATGAACCTCATTTCCTGACAATTATGACAATGGGAGATCTGCCATAACAATTTGCATATAAAGTTTGCTTTGATTTGATAAGAGATTTGATAACTTAAGGCTCCACTATTCACAGGGTAACCATATGTCCCTTTGCCCAGGTCAGTCCCAATTTATGCCAGTTGTCCCAGTGTAATTACCAACAGTACTCATTTTCCTATCAACAGAGTCCCAGTGGTCACCCTAACTAAGCACTGCATCAATGAAACAGAAAAGAAACACAATTGCAGGAGGGGACACATCATTGAAGGATGGAGATTAGATCTGAAGGGAGGGCTTAAAGATAAAAAAAGTCATGATTTTAAAGGAAAAAGAATAGTATGTGAAAATAAATGCAATGAGGCATATCTGCCCTTTCTTTGCTGAGATATATTGAATTCTTTACAAGTGTCACACACAATTTTCTGTGATTTCATATGTATGAACACTTTTATTCCTCCTAATAACCCTACGAAGTAGATACTATGACCAGTCCTTTTCTAGTGAGGCACAGGGAGTTTAATTTACCCAAACTATACAGTGAGATGGTGGCAGAGCAAGAATTAAACAGACAGCCTGACCTTTCTACAATACACCACCTATCAGAGAGTAATAAGCACATTTATTTTGCCAAACCTTCTGATGAAAGAATAGCTGTAGATAAGGTTGGCAAGATGGATTAAAGGGTCTGCAGTGCCTTGATACAGCATTTGCTCTTCATTCTTTACACAGTATAGAGTTAGTGAAGGGTTTTGAGATATTGATTTGAGGAGCTCTCATTTTCAGAAGGTTTATCTTTAAGAATAGCATGCAGAAGGAATAAGAATTAGACTTACGAGAAATCACACTGGTTTATAATCTCAAATGTATTTTATGTGTTACCCTCACTCTGTAGGTAGATAGGTATGAACATAGGTGACATCCTTAAGAATTGTTTGTAACTAAAATTTGAGGAGAATAATATTAATAATCAGAACACAGAAAAAGAAAGTAACCGGGGAGGGATACATACATCTATTTGTACATACAAACATTTCTTGTTTAGAGACATGGATCTAAAACAAAGCCGCAGAACTGAGTGTGAAAGCCTGGAGAAGAGGACTGAGTTGAAGAGGAAAAGGATTTCCTTTTCGAAAGGAACAGTAGGGTTATGAAATGAGATCAGAAATTTCAGTTCAAAACAAGAAAGAATTTTCAAACAGTTACAACTATCCAAGAGTGAACAGGTTTGATGTGATTCCATGAGTATTTGATCCCAAATGCCTCTATTCTAAAAGTTCAATCTATTGAATGTTATACAAAAATTCGAAAGAAGTATAACTGACACAGTATCTATATAAAAGAAGACAGTATATGTTTAGTAGAAGAACGAGTAACATGTGGATTATACATACTGTGAGTAAACGGGTGAGAGATGGACAATAGGTAAAATACTGACCAGATGAATGGATAGATAGACAGGCAGGTAAGTAGTATCACACTGTTTCACCAAATTTCCTAGTTTCCAAAATGTGGCAACCCAAGCAAGACAAGATTTCAAGAGTTTAAGGGCTATGCCTGAATTATGATTTGCATGGTCCACATATCAGTAAATGGGAAAAGGAAAATGACTAAAGGTTTTAATAATTATTTCTAACATCTGGATCTGGATAATTAGTATTTGTTCTTGAGGTTAAAATTCATAGTATTTCACATTATTAAAAATCTAGTGAGTACTGGAGCTTGGGGAGATCATTTTCCCTAAAAGATAAAAAGATAAAAATAAATACTTGAAAGTCTTTATTCTCTCGGCCTATAAGGAAAATGAAGTCCTCACGTTTCCTTTATAAACATCAACATTTAGGGCATCTTATGTACAATATAGTGTTTTCTCAGATGCTAGGATTGTGTGTGTGTGTATGTGTGTGTGTGTGTGTGTACAATATAAAAATGCAAACTAATATTCCTGAGAATTTATATTCATCTCAAATAATAAACTTAAACAATTGCTTGAAACATCTATGGAAGTAAACCAATTAAAATGATAAACATTAGGGGCACCTGGGGGGCTCAGGGGGTCAAGTGTCCAACTCTCAGGTCATTATCTCAGGGTCACGAGACTGAGCCCATATGGAGCCCCACATGGAGTCCTGTGTCGGGCTCCACGCTCAGTGGGGAGTCTGCTTAAGATTCTCTCTCTCGGGGCGCCTGGGTAGCGCAGTCGGTAAGCGTCTGCCTTGGGCTCAGGGCGTGATCCTGGCGTTCCGGGATCGAGTCCCACATCGGGCTCCTCGGCTGGGAGCCTGCTTCTTCCTCTCCCACTCCCCTGCTGTGTTCCCTCTCTCGCTGGCTGTCTCTCTGTCACATGAATAAAATAAAATCTTTAAAAAAAAAAAAAAAAAAAGATTCTCTCTCTCACTCTCCCTCTGCCCCTCCCTCCGCTCACACTCTCTCTCTAAAATATATAAATAAATCTTTAAAAAATCATAAATGTTATATTTATCCTAACATATATATATAATATATATATTATATATATATGCGTGTGTGTGTGTGCCTATGTACACACACACACACACACACGGGGTGCCTGGCTGGCTCAGTCTTTAGTGTGCAACTTTTGATCTTGGGGTGATGAGTTCAAGCCCCACGTTGGGGGCAGAGATTACTTAAAGAGAAAAAAGATAGAATATATATATATATATGTGTGTGTGTGTGTACATATATATACACACACACATAAATAGCATATATATAGTTTTACTTTTTTAGTTAATTTATATCTCATGGTAGCCCAAATTAAAATTCCAGCAAGGAATCAGACACCTGTCTTCTAATGCTTATATTATTTTGAAAAACAATGAATTCTGCAGATGAACAATAAAAATATTTTCATTTTTAAATCATTTATTTCAGCAGAAAGACAACCAAAGGGATTTTTTTAACTTATATTTTTAGGTTATATAATGAAGTCATTATTTCCAGAGAATAATTCCCTTTCCAATTGCTTGAAACCACTGTCATAATAATTTGATTTAGATTAGAAAGTAACAATCATAGTCTCTTTTCAATTAAGAGACATACTTCATTTTCCAATACCTCCATTTTCTTCATTTCTTCTAAAACTTATTACAAACCAAATAATTTTATTCAGCCCAAGTAACTTCTGGAAATACAATCAAAGGTTACAGTATAATTGTGAAGATTTAATGTTGCCCTTTATCTTTTTCTTGGGAACATTTTACATTAACAGGTAGAAACTCCAACTTTTTTTTTTAAACTCCAACTTTTAAAAAAATATTTCCTTAAGGTATAACATCAGCTATAAAAATAAAAATAGGAAAACTGTATCTTTTCTCCAGTATTAGTATGATACACTATTAAAGCACATGTTTTAAGATACAAATGTGTCAAGAAGCGATGACTATTATTATATGGCCAAAGACAGCAATTAAAAGAAAGTTTTAGGGGTGCTGGGTGGCTCAGTTGGTTGAGCATCCAACTCTTGGTTTCGGCTCAGGTCATTATCTCAGTGTCAAGCCCTGCACTGGGCTCCATGCTCAGTGAGGAGCCTGCTTGAGATTCTCTTCCTCTTCTTCTCCCTCTGCCCTCCCCTCCCTCAAATAAAAAAATATATCTTTAAAAAAAAAGTTTTAAAAAACTACAAAGCCAGGTGGATGGCTTTTCAAAGTCAGCAAAATCAAAATACATTTTTCCAAATATTTATTTTTTGAAATTTAAGCTATAATTTCAGAAGAAATGCTATTCTTCTGAAAATTTAGTAATCAAGCTGGACTTTGTACTAAGATGTGTGAGGGCCCAAATGGGACTTATATTTTGAGGTAATATATTAAATAAAAAATTAATGAAGGAAAGGAAAAATAATTTAATTATAATTCTTAGCTCTAAGAATTTCACCCAGACTTTACCAACGTAGTTGCCTCATTTACTCTTTCAATAATCCAGGAAGGTTGTTACCATTGCCTATATTTTATGGAAAAAGAAACTGAGGCTGCAAAAGACAAAATAATTTACCCAAGGCTACACAATGAGTGAGTGGCAGAGTAAGAATTTCAAACCAGACGTCAACTCAAAATCCTTCATTGACATGAGGATTCTTTGACCTACTATGCTATAATTTTCCTAGATCAATCACATCAAAGTCAGCACTGAAAATATGCAGAAAAGTATTAGCAGGAATATATCCACGTAGCCATTTTAGAATAATTTGCCAGTATCTCTTAAAATTTTAAACATTAAAAAGCATATCCTTTTACCCAGTAATTTACTTTCAGGAATCCACCCTACAGAAATTCTTGCTATACAGTAGTATGTCATTGCAACATTATCTATAATTTCAACAAAACAAAACAAAATAGGATTAACCCAATGTCCATGAATAGGGAATTCAGTAGAATACAGTGTGCCCAGACCACAGAACTATAGATAGTAATATAAGACTGTGGTAAATCTATATGTACTTACATGGGAAGATCTCTAAGATATTTTTGAGAGTAAAAGCAAAATAGAATATTACAAGTAACATGATCTTAGTAATGAGTTATGTTAAAATTACAAATAGATGATATAGTGGCATATTGAGCAGACCTTCCTACCATGCAATGCCATATTTATTTTGACCTTATGACCATGATTTATCTTTATTCCTAGAAAACCAGCCCATGCCACAGGTCAAAGACCAAAAATTAAATGTCTCCATGTCTTCCTCACATGTCTATCAATGCTCCAGCACCAAAGTCACTATTACCATATTAATCACAAAATACATTTGACATTTTAAACACTTTCACTCAAATTACCTAATCTGGTCCTCATAATACCCATAATCCAAGTATCCCAGAGCAGCTCAACAATAACAAAGTTATACTACTCTGCTATTTTATGCTAGGATAAACTCATATTTTTAATTCATTTATATATTTACTGTGAGCCAGCTTCTCATAATAGGTGTTATCAGGGTAGAAAGATAAATCAGATTAGACAAAGATCCTACCCTCAATAAAATAAGCAACCAGAGTACGTATGTTGGGGGGAGGTTATAAGATGTGTGCACAAATAACATAATTTTAGGAAAAATGGAATAGGTGACCTCAGAAAGGTACCAAAAAGGGACACCTGGGTGGCTTAGTTGGTTAAGCCTCTGCCTCTGGCTCAGGTCATGATCTTAGGGTCCTGGGATCAAGCCATGTCAGGCTCCCTGCTCAACGGGGAAGTCTGCTTCTCCCTCTTCCTCTGCCTCTCGTCCCTTGCTTGTGCTCCCTCTCTCAAATAAATAAATAAAATCTTAAAAAAGAAAAGAAAAAGAAAGTTACCAAAATAAAAGGTACAAACTATTACGTAAGTAATCTGCAAATCTTGATGCCTGGGGATCTTCGGTAAGGTTCTAAATTCTGAATTTAAGTTGTTCATATAACTTTCTTTGCTTATTTATTTGCAACAGTTCTTTTAAGATCTTAATGATCCCGTAACACTCTACTATACAACGTGATCAAGTGGCAAGCACACAAAGTTAGAAACAAGTAAATCTAATCTCCTAGTGGGGCTACTCCATTTACCAGCTGTTTGGGAGAGTTATTTAACCTTTCTGAGGCTTTGTGTAGTCAACTGTATTTTATAAAAGAGGCCACATTGATTCTTCTCTTCAGAACCTTGTCTCTCCTCTATCAAGAGAAGTCAACTTCTTCTCTTGAAATTGGGCATTCCTCATAGTCACACAGTCACTTAATAAGCAGAATGTGGCAGAAGTTAACACTGCCATAACTTCCCCGCTCGTCATAAAAGTGATCTCTCTCTCCCCTCTCAACACTTACCTTTAAAATCCATCCACCATGCTCTCAGGAACTGCAAAGTAGTCCATGTGAAAATAACACAGAAGTCCTTCTCATCCACCAGCATCAACTCCTGACTTGTGAGTGGATGAGCCTTCAGATGATCGCAGATCCAGCCTTCAAGTGCTCCGTCTGAGGCCACAGACATTGGGAAGTAAAGACAAGTCATCCCCATCTGAATTCCTGATCCACAAATCCATGAGCATGATAAATGTTTATTTTCGTATAATTTGTAGCAAAGATATAGTTAACTGGAACACTCAATTTCCTCATCTGGAAAAACAAAATAAGAACAATATCTGGAGAGTTATTTTGAGTATTAAATGAGACAATATAAAGTGTTCAGTATAGAGGCAGACACATGGAGATACTAAACAAATGGAAATTACTATTACCATGTTAGTTTCTCTCAACGATTATCCCCTCTATTACATTACACATTATCTTACCTCCTCTTTTCAACTCTCTAGTAGAAAAAGTTCCCATTCTGAAACTGCACCCTTATAATTGTTCAAGAAGTACATCAACCTGTAGTTTATGAGGAGCTAGGTGGCTTTTAGATAGCAGTTTGTATAGCCCTGACCCCTTAAACTTGAACGCTGAAGGTAGGCATTCACAGGATGAAAGGAATGGTCAGAATAGCCAAGAGCGGGACAACTAAACAAAAACTCTTTGTGAAGAACCTGCTTTCTAACTTTTTTTCTGCTGTCACTTCAGTCAATATGTACTTGGATAACATCACACACACACACACATACACACACACACACACACACGCAAATTCGCCATCTGGGGGCGCCTGGGTGGCACAGCAGTTAAGCGTCTGCCTTCGGCTCAGGGTGTGATCCCAGCGTTATGGGATCGAGCCCCACGTCAGGCTCCTCCGCTATGAGCCTGCTTCTTCCTCTCCCACTCCCCTGCTTGTGTTCCCTCTCTAGCTGGCTGTCTCTATCTCTGTCAAATAAATAAATAAAATCTTAAAAAAAAAAAAATCGCCATCTGAAATGAGCACTTCCATGATTAGAAATCATGATGGTATCCAGAGCATCAATTTAAACACTTCATTTTTCTATCCATTCATTCATTCAATCATTGGACGACCTTCGCTTAGCACCTTGTGCATGCCAGATGCTGTGTCGGTACTAGGAATTCAATGATGTATTCTACATGGTCTCTACCCTCAAGATAGAGAAACACACAGAAGTTCTTCGGTTTTTGAGTTCTTTCTTCTCCCAAAAAATCCTTAACATTTTGCTTACATAAAAATGTGTTTTAGTGAAAGGAGTAAAGATTTAAAACAAGTAAGTTATGTATTAATGCATTTCCAGTTTCTATTGATATTCTCCTCTAGTTTTCACATTATCTTCCCTTACCGCTTTCTTCATCACCGGCACACACATCAAACAACACAATATTTCAAGTATATCTGCTTTGTCTTATCATCAGTGAACAAAGTTAAGTAATCACAGTATTGCCATATGGGTGTGGATATTACCGTGCACACACTGCTGTGCACATGAACTTAATAAATACCTGCTAAACAGGAATTAAAGTATAATGCTGATGAATACTACGCGCAGGGAAAATTTTAAAAATCAGGCAAGCTTTCCACAAGTTCCACCACTGCTTCCTGAGGGAGTCATGTTCTCCTCAGGACTGAATCGCCCTGAACAGTCCCGAATGAGCAACACCCCTATCAACTACCATAACTCATGCTGCCTCAAAAAGGCAGCTGCACTGAAAACTCCTTACTGCTCACTAAAGTCTTAGTATTCACAGCCCAAGAGTGAATTGTATACATCCTCCCTTACAGCCTAGCAGGACTAACGCCATTTTGTCATATATTCTTACTTACTCAAGTCTTACTTACTTCTTACTTACTTAGTTACTTACTCTTCACCAAAAATCCAAGTGCCCATGTCACCCTTTATCTCATAACCAAACTGCTTTTTACATCCTCTAATACGACCCGATTCCCCTCCCTTGTCCTTCTGCCAGATTTTCACATAACTGGTTCCCTGTCATTGTTTAGGTCTCACATCAAATACCATCTTCTCAAAGGTCTTCTCTGACCACACCAAGTAGGTCTTAAGCTATGCTCAATTATAGCACTGTTTACTTCATTCACAGCAACATCACAATTTGTAATTATAATTTAGTTTTTCTGGTTTACTTGCTTAGCACTTTTTTGTTTACTTGTTTATTACATATATCTTTCCAAATTAGACAATAAGGTCCATAAAAGTTGGAGATGAGGGCATCTGGGTGGCTCAGTTGGTTAAGCATCTGCCTTCGGCTCACGTCATGATCCCAGGGTCCTGGGACTGAGTCCCACATGGGGCTCCCTGCTCAGCAGGAAGTCTGCTTCTCCCTCTACGCTTTCCTCCTGCTCATGCTTTCTCTTTCTCAAATAAATAAATGAGATTAAAAAAAAGAAGTCAGAGATGATACTCATGTTGCTTACCACTCTACACCCAATGCCTAAATTTAGCACCTGATATGTGCATAATAAATATATGTTGGATGAAAAAAAACCTTAATAAATAGTTAACCAAGAATCATATCATTACATAAGCAGAAATACGTACTTTGCTCCATTTCTAGTACCACTATCTTCACACAGGTGAACACCATTTCTTAATTGATGGGTTGAAACAACTTTTAACTGGTCTCCCAGCTTCTCCTGCTTCATTACTTCCTTCCCTTATGAATCCGCTCTCTACATAGTAATAAAAATGATTTATAAAAAGTAAACTTGAAGAAGACAAAGCAATTTGAGAATTCTGCCTCCGAGAAGAAAAGAGTTGATCTACTTTTCCTTATTTTTCCCATTATGTACAATTAAAAACCCTGGACATATCTATACAGCAAACATCAGAAGACTCTAAAAGGTGGAAAGAAGGCAAATCAGCAGAGACAAAGAGACCCAAGGAATGACAGCGTGGTGAGTTCCCTGGGCTTTCTTTTTGCCTCAAATATTCCAGATTTGGAGTTGAAGACCTGGCAACCCAGAAAGGCCAATACACACAAACAAAAAGGGCTCAAACAAAAGTCCTACAGCCTTGGAAATTTGAGAGGGAGAAAATAGACTTGGAAATAAGAAGGAAAGCAAAAGCCAGAGAGAGGATTTCTTTCTCTCCTCTTCATCCAGCTCACCTATTCCTCTTCCTCTACAATCCGGTATTCAGGTTCCAGATCTCCTGCTCCATCCGCATGCCAATACTTACACCATCGCCACCTACCTCGACTCCACTACTACCAGACAGGTCCTGACATCAGACGTAATTTAGAGGCCAGGAATGAAGAAAAGGAGAAGTGGCAGGAAAATGTAAGGGGAGATAAGAAGATACTGAATTAACCTCTTAGCTTTCAGCAAGTTTTCAAAGTGCCAATGAAGAAGGGAAAAGAGATGCGAGATCTGCAGTGGTGTGCCTCCTTATATTTGAGTATACACTGAGTACTTATGAAGAGCTGCAAATTTACTACCACATTCAATTAAAGGGGAAGGTTTTATGAAAGACATGAAAATGTGGGAATTAACTGAAAGAAGAATTTAGTGAATTGCCAAGGCATAGGAAATTTAGGAAAAATTGCAAAGATGTCAATGTATCAATTAAACCAAAAAGAAAACTGAGTATTCCTGACTATTGATACATGATTACAACCAATATTATATAAATATATTTAAATATACAGTAATATCTAAGATGTATTATAATTACACATCAAGAAAATATCTAATTGGATATGCTTTTAAAGTTTTCATTCTTTTCATTTTCAAATTTTAAATTACTTTTTTATTTTTATTTTTTAATTATGTTCAGTTAGCCACTGTACTGTATAGTACATTAGTTTTTGATGTAGTTTTCAATGATTCATTAGTTGTATATAACACCCAGTGCTCATCACAACACAAGCCTTTTTTAAAATAATCTCTACACCCAACGTAGGGCTTGAACCACAGCCCCAAGATCAAGAGTCGAATGCTCTACCAACTGAGCCAGCCAGGCGCCCCTAAGTTTCCATTTTTAAGGTCCAAATTCATGTAACTGTTGAGTGTACTAGGAGACAATACAACTTTGAAATGAGCATTTAAATATAAAGCCATTAATGTATGTAACAGCTTTTGCATATTTTTTATAGTAATGTCTACTTTATTTTTTTTTAAAGATTTTATTTATTTATTCGACAGAGATAGAGACAGCCAGCTAGAGAGGGAACACAAGCAGAGGGAGTGGGAGAGGAAGAAGCAGGCTCATAGCGGAGGAGCCTGATGTGGGGCTCAATCCCATAACGCTGGGATCACGCCCTGAGCCGAAGGCAGACGCTTAACCGCTGTGCCACCCAGGCGCCCCAGCTTTTGCATATTTTAATCTAGGCTTTTCAAATTCTCAACACCTTTTGATAATATATGCTAATGTTAAAATCAAATTATATATCTCAGAAACCATATTATAGGATTTGTATACAGTATTAGTACCTTATTTTGCTATACAAGTTAGTGCCGCTTATAATTTTTCTTTAAAAATAAATAACTGAAATGCTGAATTTTGCCACAAGGTGGCTCTTTCTAGGTTTTATTTATTTATTTATTTATTTTTTTTTAATGACTTTTTATTATATTATGTTAGTCACTATACAGTACATCCCCGGTTTCCAATGTAAGGCTCGATGATTCATTACTTGCGTATAACACCCAGTGCACCATGCTATATGTGCCCTCCTTACTACCCATCACCAGTCTATCCCATTCCCCCACCCCCCTCCCCTCTGA
>NW_024427107.1:29829297-30001954 GCF_017311325.1 Ursus maritimus | reverse complement strand
TGAGGGCTGGGACGCCGGGTGTGGGGCGCACATCCCGGGACGCTGCAGGGTTGAGCAGCACCAACAGAAACAGAGTTAAAGTGGCCAGAACATTAGTAGAGAACGGGCCGCAATCCCTCTGTTCTGTGACAGAGGCTGAAATTTGGCCGCTGCTGCTCTGACTCTCAGAAGAGGCACAGCAAACCGCCAGGGAAAGCCGCCAGAGAACAAAAGCCTGGAAATACCGGCTCAGAGAGTGCCCATCCCCATCCTCCCTCGCAGGGGACACGGAGACTCTACCCAAACAGGGCTGCCTGAGTATTGGCGCGGCAGGCCCCTCCCCCAGAACACAGAAGGCAGGCTGAAAAATCAAGAAGCCCACAACCCGGGCGCCTGGGTGGCGCAGTCATTGAGCGCCTGTCTTCGGCTTAGGGCGTGATCCCGGCGTTCCGGAAAGGAGTCCCTCATCGGGCTCCTCCGCTGGGAGCCTGCTTCTTCCTCTCCCACTCCCCTGCTTCTGTTCCCTCTCTCGCTGGTTGGCTGCCACATAAATAAATAAATAAAATCTTTAAAGAAGAAGCCCACATCCCTAAGATCCCTATAAAACAAGGGGCACGGCCTGGGACCCAGTCAATAATTTGGGCTCTGGAAACCCCGCAACCTCTCCTCATCAGAATGACAAGAAGGAGAAGCCCCCCCCAGCAAAGAAAAGACAGTGAGTCTGTGGCCTCTGCCACAGAAATAATGGATATGGATGTAACCAAATTATCAGAAATGGAATTCAGAGTAACGATGGTCAAAATGATGAGTAGAATTGAAAAAACTATTAACGAAAAGGTTACTGAGAATATAGAATCCCTAAGGACAGAAATGAGAGCGAATCTGACAGAAATTAAAAATTCTATGAGCCAAATGCAGGCAAAACTAGAGGCTCTGACGGCCAGGGTCACAGAAGCAGAGGAACGGGTTAGTGAATTGGAGGATGGGTTAATAGAGGAAAAAATGAAAATAGAAGATGGTCTTAAAAAAATCCACGCCCACGAATGTAGGTTACGGGAGATTACTGACTCAATGAAACGATCCAATGTTAGAATCATCGGCATCCCCGAGGGGGTGGAGAAAAACAGAGGTCTAGAAGAGATATTTGAACAAATTGTAGCTGAAAACTTCCCTAATCTAGCGAGGGAAACAAACATTCATGTCCAAGAGGCAGAGAGGACCCCTCCCAAGCTCAACCACGACAAACCTACGCCACGTCACGTCATAGTGCAATTCGCAAATATTAGATCCAAGGATACAGTATTGAAAGCGGCCAGGGCAAAGAAATTTCTCACGTACCAAGGCAAAGGCATCAGAATTACGTCAGACCTGTCTACACAGACCTGGAATGAGACAAAGGATTGGGGGCGCATTTTTAAAGCTCTTTCAGAAAAAAACATGCAGCCAAGGATCCTTTATCCAGCAAGGCTGTCATTCAGAATTGATGGAGAAATAAAGACATTTCAGAATCGCCAGTCATTAACCAATTTCGTAACCACGAAACCAGCCCTACAGGAGATATTAAGGGGGGTTCTATAAAGGTAAAAAGGCCCCAAGAGTGATACAGAACAGAAAGTCACAGCCAATACAAACAAAGACTTTACTGGCAACATGGCATCATTAAAATCATATCTCTCAGTACTCAGTCTTAATGTGAATGGCTTAAATGCTCCCAACAGGGTTGCAGATTGGATAAAAAGAAATGACCCATCCATTTGCTGTCTACAAGAGACTCATTTCGAACCCAAATATGCATTCAAACTGAGAGTAAGGGGATGGAGTACCATCTTTCTAGGTTTTAAATTAACTGCATCATGTGTGCAGTTCTAAAAAAAATCAACTTCCACATAGAGAACATATTATCTCTTACATTTCTTTAAAACGGAATACTTGACATAGAGCCAGTATGGAGAAAGGAGAAAACAATCTTAGCACAATATGATGTACAAAGAACTGAATACTCATTCTATGATGATGTATGTGAGTGTATATGTATGTATGTGAAAGAGAGAGAGAGAGCTACCATAATGTAAATAGAAGATATTCCAGCTCCTGAGTAGCCGTATTGAAATGTGGTACCTAAGGCATCTCCTAAACGGAAGGTACCCTGAATAGGTTCTTTCATCACTTACTTGGAAATCCACCATATCTCTTTTTTATTTGTACAGGAGTACATCTCCCTTCAATGTCAGATGCAGGGTGGAATATGAAACTATTCACTTAAAAAATATCTTTACCCTGGCTCAGTCAGAAGAGCAGGCAACTCTTGATCTTGGAGATGTGAGTTGAAGCCCCACGCTGGGTTTAGAGATTACTTTAAAAAAAAAAAAATTTTTTTAACAAAAAAATAAAATAAAATAAAATAAAATAAAATAAAATAAAACTCCTTACTAGCATTTGAAGGAAGCCCAAAATACAAAACATTCATCATTTGTCAAATACATATTGGTCCAGACTATATTCTAGATACTGCAATGGATAATGCAGCAAAGTGGTTAAGAACACAGACTGGGTAGCCAAATTGTCTAGGTTGCAATGGTGGTTCCATTTCTTACTATCTGTGTTATATTGGGTAAAATACTTAACTTCTTTTGCCTAGTTTTTTTCATATGTGAAATGGGTATAATAATACAAGGTTGTCATAAGGATCAAATAACTCAATAAAAGTAAAAGTGAGAAGAGTTTTTTCCTTACTGAGGCATTTCCAACAAACAGAATGCAATGACTTCCAAGGCTAGTTAAAAAAAGTAATGCAATTTCATTGTGGGTCTCTCTTTCTTAGGATTCTCACTCTAGATCCTAGTCACCACATTATAAGGAAACAAGAAACAGGACACAAGTAAAGGCCATGTCAAGATGTTCTGGCCAACAGTACAACTAAAGTTCCAGTCAACAGTGAGCATCAACTAGTAGACATGCATATGAACAAGCCCACAGGTGATTCCAGTTCCCAGCTTTCAAACTAACCTAGGAGTAGGTGAGCTGTGTCTACTCAGCCCTGCTCCATCACACTTGCATAACAAAACAAATTTTGTTATTGTTTTAAGTCACTAAATTTTGTCATGGTTAGTTACTCATCAATGGAAAACCAGAACAGGCACTATAACCAGAAGATCCAGTTTCCTCCTTCAAAGAGTAGCACAGACCAGTAGACAGGGATAGTATGACCAACTAAAAAAAGCATGGACTTTAGAGTCAGGTTGTCCACAGTTCTAATCCTCTCTGCTTATTGCCAACCACCTCCTGATCTCTGCTTCTGCATCTGGAAAATCATAGCAATAATACTTGCCCTCTAAGGATTGCCACATACCCCAGCAAACCATCTCTCTGCTTTGAGTTTTGCCTCTTTTAAAGGATTGGGTAGCTTAAAGGATTGGGTAGATCTTAACTATGAAGTTCTTAAAGAGGTGACACAGGGGTTTCACACAGAATTTCACAGAAAGCTACCTAAGCATTCCCTTTACACAACAATCCTTCTCCTGAAGGTTTTCCATTCTGAGCAGGCAGCAAAATCTTTTTCTCTTTCTCCATACAGCTCTCTTACAGTAACTCCACCCTCCATTCTATCCCATCCCCATAATGTACCAGCCCTGGTCTCCAGTCTTCTACTCAAGCCCAACAGCCAAGACCTGAGCCAAGGTCCAGGCTCCAAGACTTCTCTCATTTCCTCAGAAGGGAAACATACATGGAACTTCCTGGGAAAAGCAGTCTCAGCTCCCTCTCGGTTGCTTTCCTTATTAAAAACAAACAAAACCCCACACAACTACAATGAGATATCACCTTACACTTGTCAGAACGGCTAAAATCAATAACACAAGAAATAGCAAGTACTGGTGAGGATGTAAATAAAAAGGAACCCTTGCACACTGTTGGTGGGAATACAAACTGGAGCCAAACTGTAGTAAACAGTATAGACGTTCCTCAAAAAATTAAAAATAGAATAACAATATGATCCGTCATTCCCCTACTGGATATTTACCCAAAGAAAACAAAAACACTAATTCCAAAAGATATATGTACTCCTGTGTTCACTGCAGCATTATTTACAATAGCCAAGATATGGAAACAACACAAGCGTCCATCCATAGATGAACGGATAAAAGAAGATGCGGTATATATACAATAGAATATTACTCAGCCATTAAAAAGAATGAGATCTTGCCATTTGAAACAACGTGAATGGACCTACAGGGTATAATGCTGAGTAAAATAAGTCAAGACAGACAAAGACAAATACCATGTGACTTCACTCACATGTGGAATTTAAGAAACAAAGGAACAAAGACCAAAAGAAACAAACAAACAAACAAAAAGACCACAGACTCTTAAATACAGAGAACAAACTAGTGGTTGCCAGAGGGCAGGTAAGGGAAGGAGGAGTAAAATAAAGGGAATTAAGAATACAAGTATCTTGATGAGCACTGAGTAAATACAGAATGGCTGAATCATTATACTATACACCTGAAACTAATATAACAATGTATGTTAATTATACTTCAATTTTTAAAAATCAGCACATTACTAGATTATGCAAAAACCCTAATAAGCAAGATTGACCCCCTCTACCTTAAAGTCAAGGGTGTATGAGAAACTGTACATATTCATATATTCTTAATATTTTGCCCCTAATACACTTGACTCTATCACTCTGTTTTTCACCTTCAGACCTTAGGAAATACTGTCCTGCCTGGAACACTATCCCCATCCCCCCCCACCCAACTTCTTATCCCATTCCCTTCACCTGCCTAACTTTTAATCATCCTTCAGTTCTGAACTTAGAAGTTACTTCCTCCAAGAACTCATCACTGACTGCCCACCCCACAGCCTAGGTTGGCACACCTCCTTTATNCAGGACTCCTTTTGTGAACACCTTCCAGTCTACCCAATTATGGTGCTTACTGCACTGTATTGTAATTGCCTGTTTGGTCCATCTCCTCCCAACTATACTATAAACACCATGGGGGCAATAAGAATTCTGTTTTGGTACATTTTTTTAAGATTTTTTTTATGGGGGGGGGAGCCTGACTCAGGGCTCAATTTCACAACCCTGAAATCATGACCTGAGACAACACCAAGAGTCAGACACTCAATGCCACCCAGGCACCCCAATAACAATTCTGTTTTGATTAGACCACTGTATCTCTTGGTTCAGAGGATGGCAACCATAAGTGCTCAATAAATACCTGAAATGACCCATATAAAGTAGCTAGCACAGAACCTGACACTTGATCCCCAATTCCAATAAAAATTGCTTCTCTCTTCTTTATGCTGATCAGGTACCCTGTTGAGAACTCCATCCTAGCATCAACAACATGTTAATATTTATTGATTTAAATGCTTACTCCACTAGACTGCTGACTGAATTTATTAAGTATAAAGCATTTTTTTTATTTATTTATTTTTAAACGGCCAGGTACTCAAGAAAAGTGGGCTGAATGAAAGATATAGGGAGACAAATATGGAAACTATTTCGATACACAGTGATAAAGGCAAAAATCTATACAGAGAACAAATAGCAACAGAGAAGAAGAAATGCCAACTTCGCTTCGGAAAGTTATGAAAAATCACATGAAGGATTTAAAATGTGAGCTTTATGAACAAAATCTTTCAAAGGAGAGAAAAGAAACAGCACGGTCCAAGGAAAGGAGGCATTTTCCACTTATGACAAGCGATTCATCCAGTATGTGGACTAAAGAGAGAGAAACATGAAATTAGGAATGATAAGGCTAGAGTGGTAGGCAGGGACTAGATCACAAAGGTTCTCGGGTGCTGGCTACAATGCTAAAGAGTTTTGCATTTTATCTCATAAGTGACTCAACAATAATAAAGGATTCTGAGCAGCTGAATTATAATGCATATAGATTTGTGTTACAGAATGCTTACTCTAGCAGCAAGTAGAGAATGAATGTCTGGTATCAAGGACACCAATCTGGGGCTAATTGCGTTAGTCCAAGGCAATACATGCACATGCCTGAAGAAAGGTATCTGTAGTGATGAGGGAAGAGAAAGCAGTTTTGAAAGGTAAATTTAGAAAACAAATGACTGCTTCTGATGGGGTGTAAAGAATGGAAAAGTGGAAATCTGGGACAATTCTCAAATTTCCTGCTTTGGCTGATCTGGTAAGTAAGAACAAAGAGGTCAGGAGAGAGGAGAAGAAACATCACGGTAGAGAGGAGGGAGACACTAAAGAAATGACAGCTCTGAAGTGCTGATGGGACATTCAAGTACAACTATTCAACCAGCTTTTGGAAAAGAACCTAAGTGGTGTGCTCCTTCTTTTTCTATTCCAGAGGATATTTCTTCACTCCTAAAGAAGGGAAAACCTGGGGTGGAGGTCAACTTTTCCCACATTTCTAGCTGGACTGTTGTCATCACTAAGCAGCCACGAGGAAGTTGATGACTCTCCCCCGGGATGGCTAGAGAGGGAGACACACTTCCTCAGTCTATACAGGCACCACCTAACCTGACTTCCCACAAATGAATACAAATGCCAATGGAAATATAAGCTGATCTTATTGATAAAGAATTCTTCAAAACCTCCCAACCTCTCTCTAAAAGCTATACACATCTTTACCTATTAACTGGGACACAATCCAAGTTCTTCTGACTCTTATCTAGGATTTGCATATATTCCCATCATTGATCACCCTTCATTATGTCATTAACTCTCCTTGTAGAAAATATTATTGTTTTTCAGCATCCCTGTTTCATTATCCCTTCCTAACCACATCCAGATTTTTCAGATATATACCCCATCCCCCATGCAACCCATGTACTTTGGGTAAAGCTGATTCAAGGTCTATCTCAGGTACACCTTGATTGACTTAAACTAGCAAACAGGTCTATTCCCCTGGCCATACTCACGGGTGTACTGTTGATCATGTGATTTAAACAGTCCAATGAGGATAAATCTCAGGACTCTTGCTTAGAATATTCAGATGAAAGTTCTTTTTCCCACAAGAATAAACAAGGAAACATATATACTTGATTACTACTGGCAGCCGTCCTACATCATGAGGTTAATGAGCCTCACACCACACAAGACAAAACAGAATCATTAAGTCATCGGATCACCCAAACCTAAAATCTGTCCCACTTCCAGATTTTCTCATAATTGTGTCAATACCTTTTCTTATTATTGTTTCGGCAAGCGTGAGCCATATTTTCTATTATTTCTCCCCCCAAGTCATACTAACTATTTCAGAACCTGGTATTAAAACGTGAAATGAGCCAAGTAAGAGAAGCATGGTGCAGGGCACATCTCAGGCTGAGCAGCTGGCCATCCTGATAATAAAGCTGAAAAATTGTTGGCCAATCTGTTAGCTCTTGTGATGGGAAAAGAACAGCCTCTCTTTGCAAACACTGCATTCTCCAAAAAGGCACACCATCCTCTCTCGTTAGGCCTCCTCTAACATCACTCGGGTGAATTTGATGATTGGACCACTTCTTTGAACTGGCACCCCTCAATGAAAATTTTAAAGATTGTTGGCTCCAACTACTTGTGCACGGTACCCTTAGGACATGGAGTACTTAGCAATTTGCATCCTCAGCTTTGGGATTTAGCTGCCACCGGTGATAAATTTCACTTATAATCCAGTTGCATATCTTTATCTCTATGTATATATCTATCTACACCCAAAGCCATAACCATAGCCATACCTATACTTATACCTACCCCTACACCATGCTTATGACTGTATCTATTTACCTATATACATACCTATATCTATGCATATGTCTGTGTTTAAGTCTGTACATCCACCTGCACATACACTATGCTGTCGTAACATTTTGGTTGTTATAGCAGTTAAATGCCTTAACATATTCAGGTGCTCAGGGAACATTAACTGAGTGAATTGAAAGGTGCCTGTGACATTTTAAATTCTCAATAAAGGCTAGGCATTATTATTTGTATTTATTGTTAGTAAAGGTAACAATTAAGAATTACATCTTAAGCTTGCTTATCAATAAGGAAATGTATTATCTCAGATAATTTCAAGACCAGAAGTAAAAGAGACTCTACGTAGAGTAAGATTAAAGGTTCAGGGATATTGTCAAGATGCTTTCCCCCTCTTCACTCGCCATCCTCATATTGGGTTCATCCCAAACCGATTCCCTTGCAGTCGCAAGATGACTGCAGATGGCAATCAGGACTCTGTGCTTCCTTGTTCATTCCCAATTGAAGAGAAGAAGAGAGTATTTCTCCCCAAGCCCAGGAATTAAGTCTTTCCTTTTTCTTGGCCCTTCTTTCGGCCCTTCTCTTCACTTGCCTATGTGGCAAGCAGTCAGGAGTGGCTCCATTCAATTTAAGAATAAAGAAATTTTAAAAAGATTGACAGCTCACAGAACATCTGGGAAGCTTGGGAACAGTGCAGCAAAGAAAAAAGCCTAAGAGCAAAGCATAAAACTAGTCTTATGAGGAAGCTGTGACCACTGAGCTTTAGACCCATTCCTGAACCACCAACAAGGAAGGCAGCGGAAAGGATTCACATGATTAGTAATGCCTAGAGCATGTATCTATACCTTAGCTGCAAGGGAGGCTAAGAAAGCATATTATCTGGCAATTTGGAATTTTACAGTGGGAAGTGTGCTCTGAACTCTGACCTAGATACATAAAGCAGGAATTTCCTAGACACAGAAAGAGATTCAGATAGCTGGCAACCACTAAGGTCCACTGCATGCAGACAGAGCTATTACAGGAGCTTCTGCGAACTCAGCCACCCAGGCAGTGGCTTTCCCTGGAGAAAAGAGACCTCGTGAACAAAACTGAAAATGTGTGCTCACCAAATTCTGCAACATTTCAGGATTCAAGCAAAAGTGAAAGAAAAGTTCCCCATTTCACGTAGCAGCAGACTACTGCACTGTGGGTCCCCAGTCCCGCAGAGGCAGACAGCATTACTGGAAGGCCTCCAGTTTGCATTCGTGGTGTAAAGGCTTTGACTCAAGAGACACTGAATTAATCTCTGTTAGTGGGAAGGATGGTGTAGAGCTGTCAAGGCAAGCATGACTCAGCCAGCGGCAAAAGCAGTGACAGCAGCTCATCCAGCCACAGTGACAGGGAACAATAATCAGAACAGATTCCCCAGAACACAGAAGATACCCCTTGAGGATTCTTAGGATATGTAGGGAAGGGAAAATTTACAAGAGACTAGAATTCCTTAAAATGAAGAGGGAATTTGAAATCAGCAAGATTTGGGTGTTAATGTTAAAATCCAACATCTCAGAGACCTGTGGATCACACATGTGTTTAAAGAAACATCTGACATCTTATTTCCTGGAATTGGAGCTCTTAGAAGGAGAAGGGAGCACTTTTGCTAACTAGTTTCCTTTCTCCTCCTACTAAACACGTGAGGCAGGTTTCCTGGAATCCTCTGCCACCCAGTTTTTTTCAAGGTTGTTTTCTTCTAGACATTCAAATCTCAGCAATTAAGACACATTCTAAGAGAAGTCTGATTTGATGGCTCAATGTATAATTGCTGCACTTCCCCCAGCCCAACTACTCTGATATTATTCTCTTCTATTTTCTTCAGAGAATATAAATCTAGCTAAATTCTTCAAACTTATTTCTTCTTATTTCTTGTTTACTGTCTGTCCCCACATAAACATTCACCAGAATGTGAACTCCAGGAGAGTGCCTTTGCATATATTGTTACAGATAAATTCCTGTAGCCTTAGGACGGTAATTGGCACGTATGGTAGGCACTCAACAAATATTTTTTGAATGAGTATGAGTATCTGACTCCTCACAGAATTGAGGCTATTTGACACCACATAAAAATTAAAACTTTATGTCTATAAATCTTTATTTCAATTCAAACAACTTTGTCTCTCATTATTAAACAATCTCTATATAAAATCCTCTACACCTTTTCTGTCTGGGGCACTCCTTTTCCAAACTACACTTCTCACTACCCCTTCCCCCGTACCCTCAGACATATACTTCATCTGCTTAACTCCTTCCCAATCCCTCTGGTTTACCCAGCCTTTTAACAAGGAAGATGAAAGGAGTGAAACACCAGAATCAATACCAGAGAGCAAATCAGAATGGCAACAGAGAAGCTGAGGACTGAAAAGGCACAGAACATCAGTTTACCAAGATCAATTATTTTAGGAGCTGAACCTAGGATGCATAAATTATACTAGAACTAGGTAATGGACAAAGAAAAAGAAAAAAGAAACTATTTAAGCTAGCTACCATAGTGTTAAATGGGATGAAGAATTCAGGAGTAGGAGTTTCTGAAACTAAACCCAAAGACCTTGTTTTCAACCAATGTCTTGCCAAGCGTTCTTTGAGGGTCAAGGCTTACCCATCGCAATGACAGAGAATGTATGGTATAGCAGAAATCTGAACATGAGCTTTGGAGACAGAACTGAGCCTGAGTCCCAACCTTGCCAACCAAGATAACCTCTCAGAGAATAATTTTCCATATAAAAAGGACAAGCTAATCAGCCTCTCAGAGAAGCAATCTGTAAAGTATCAATTATAATCACAGTACCTGTTTCATGGGATTATTGTGAGGATTAAATAAATTAATGCACATAAAATCAGTGGTGCAGTTCTCTACCCATAGTTAACCGCTATTCATTCATTCAGCAAATAACTACATATGTTATTATTGCCTTTTTAACCTATCTAGTTGACTCATGAGATAATAATAGCTATTATTCATTTTGCCAGGCATCGTACTAAGCACTTAAGAAGCATGATGACTTTTTACTTTTCACAGGCCTCTGAGGAAAAACTATTATTGTTGCACATTACAGATGAAAAAAAGTTGGAAGTAATCCAAACAAAAGACCAGAGGTAACCCAGATGATTTAAGCCCTCCGTGAAGAGGTATGAAGTTCACCTACAAGATGAGTGGGAATCCTGGTGCTGATGTATTAGAGACTTGCTTCTTCTTCCAAAGCTTTACTTTTTCCCTGAAAACTTTTTTATATTTTTTAGAAGGATCTCTTACATACTAGATGTTGAAACCTGGCACTGGGACTTCAGAAAACAAATTCCTTCCCCATGTTTATACCAAGAATTGGAGCATATCTCAAATTTAATTGAGATAAAGACTTAAATGTACAATAATATCGATTCATTGGTCTGTTTAATTTCAGGAGTTTAGCTTTCTCTTTTTTTTTTCCACTTTATTTTTGCTCAGCCTAATGCCTTTTATAGATCTTAGCATTGCTAACCAAGCTGCGATATTCACTCAGTTATCTGCTTCAGATTTCAAATGATACACATAAATTTTAAGACATTACATCTTCAGTGGACCTTAGAAATCATCTATCTAGTCCAGCAATTTACAAATTACTCTAAACAAATGAAGGAATCCTTTCTCTTAACTAGAGCTGATTCATTTTGTTTCAGAGAGCAAGTGTTATTTCTTTGAAACCAAATTCCATTGAGAATATGTATGTGTTTGTTTCTTTGTTTACATTAAACCACCAAGCTGATCCAATAAGAAAACTTTATTCACACCTTTTCATTCATTTATTCATTGAGTTTGACCCCACATATGCCAGAGTTTCTGACAACCAGTGAAGAAGAAGAAAAGGACGTGATCTCTGCCTCAAGAAACATATGTTCTAGTCAGGAAGGCAAGACACACAAGGACAACCACATCCAATATGAGGACAGCTACAGCAGAAGCTTGTAGGGGAACTGTGAGGACATGATTGAGAGGGATTAAGACAAGAATGGAGATCACCTACAGCTGGGACTCAGAAACGGGATGAGAGAAGTAGGATAATTTCCAGGCAAAAGCAACAATAAACGCTAGCAAGAGAGAAAATGAAGAGCTCAGAATGGGAAATAATTGATATGGCTGGACAGTGAGATTCATTGCATGTGATAGGTACTCAATAAATAGCTGGTTAGTTGATTAATTAATTAAACTGGAGGAAATAGACTACAAAAGTAGATAAAAGTCAGTTCACGAAGGGGCTCACAGGCTGACTCAAAGAATTCAATTTTATTTTCTAAACTAGGAATTGAAAAAACAAATGTCTAAAGGGATTTTATAGGAAATGTGAATAAGTAAAGTGGGCCAGGTATGGAAAAAAATAGTAATTATGAGGACTATATATGAAGTACTTGCCTTATTCAGGTACAATATAAGGTACTGTCAGCACATAGATGTCTAATATGATCCTGGCCATTATGCTGCACACATAAATAAGTACTCAGTATATAATGTGATGATTGCCTCCATTCACATACCAAATACAATAGGATCATTGAGGAGGGGCTTTACTTAATTCTATTAGATAGATATTACTGATGAGATTGTATCTGAGACAATTTGAGGAATGAGTAGGAGCTCATCTTTCTACTTCCAGCTACACACCCTTCAACCCAATCAGGCTGGTCTCCTCACTGATCCACAACACCCTGCACTATTATGTCCTCCCTCAAGTCTTTCACTCTGCCTGGTATGCCCTGCATCCCTTCTTTATTTACCCAATTCCTACCAACTCTTAAAGGCCCAATGTAGGCCTTCTCACGCATAAAATCCAAGAAGACTTCCAGGTATCAAATGTTACTTGAGAATGTACCAGAGGCAAGACACTACTGAGAGGCTGAAAGACATTAGGACATAAGAGTGTAAAAGTGCTCAAGAAGGGGTGTCTTATTATGTGTGGTGAGAGGCTTACTAGTTTGGGACTCAAGGATTCACTGGCTTTGTGCTTATAGGCAGATCTTTGAGTCTCTGTTTTCCTCAGCAGTCTTAGCTCTAAAATAGAGGCTTATCCCCAGGATCTTTTTGGTCTCTTTCAGTTCTAAAATTGTAACTGTGATTTCGTGAAGGAATTTGATCTCTTTGTTATATTTCCCATAGGATTTCCACATATGCTTTCAAAATTTTCCTTATGCAATTTGATGAGTGGAACTCATGAACGAATCATTGGTAGCAGTACTGAACAGTGTCTTCTCTGTACCATTATAAATGCCATATAATTCCTACCATGGATTTAGGAAATTGCAAAGGGCACATGTTAATTACAATAAAATTGGCTGTCAGTGTTCCCCTGTTCTACTTTGGTCACCACCTGTTACTTTAAGAATAGGTCACCTGTGGTTCTTTCTCTGCACCCTTACAATTTCATGGCAGCGAGAAAATAGAAGGCAGGTAGATTACAGATCCTGAACATTAAATCACAGAAACACCACCTGTGGAAAACGACATATACAAATTGGGGAAGTCATGAGAGTATACCAAAAAAATAACTGAAAAGGAATTGCTTTTTATATTATTTTAGTTATTATAAATTACTGAGAAGGAATTGTTTGCATTTTATCCACTTTTATTTTTTTCTTTAAGATTTTATTTATTTATTTTGACAGAGAGACAGCCAGCGAGAGAGGGAACACAACAGGGGAGTGGGAGAGGAAGAAGCAGGCTCCCAGCGGAGGAGCCCGATGTGGGACTCGATCCCAGAACTCCAGGATCATGCCCTGAGCCGAAGGCAGACGCTTAACGACTGTGCTACCCAGACACCCTGCATTTTATCCACTTTTAAAATTCATATTCATTTTGCCTCTTTCAAACTTGCTGTAGGAGTCGTACTTTTGGTTACAAGAAGAACCAACCTGGCTAGGTTTAAGCAAAAAGCAAATATAGTGAAAGTAAACTAGGGTACCTCATGAACTCCAAGTAAAACTCAAGAAGAGGGAAGGACCAGATCAACTCCAGTGACCTCAGCAGTGCGACTTTATTGACCCTCTTACCACAGAATTTCCTTTCTCTGACTTCACCTCCTGTGACTTCCAGTCTGTATCTTCCTCCCACCTCTTTTAATTCCTAGGAAAAAGCATCCTTTGGACACAATTTAGGTCAAATGTCCTACTTGGGCACAATTAACCATGACAAAAAATATTTGTTACAAGACTAACATATTACAAACATGGCTACTAGGGGCCCAGCCTTATAGAAGACAGACCAGTTCCAGAGAAGGGGCAAATGTGGGACTCTAGGAAGCCACCTCAAGAGATGTCTGCCTATTGCACATACTTTTTTCTGCTGGGTTTTTTTGTTTTTTTACCATTCTTCCCTCTCTCCCTAAACCCTTCTCCCCACCATTACCAATATCTATATAGCATTGTATAAAATTGTTCCTAGAGTGGGCTCAAAATATCCTGCTAGATGTACATATTTTATAAAAAATTAAAATAAAGAAGGGACAGAAAATGGTCTGTTATTCTACAAATTAAAATGTATACAATTCCATTTGATTGTGTGCACTATATAGAGTCATCCAAAATCAACTAAAATATTCCGTAAAGACTAGCCATTACATATGCTCTGTCAAAATGTAACTTTCACTCTCACAACCACAGGACATTCTTTCTTGATTATTAAAGACGTTCAAGAGCCCAAAAATAAACCCATACATACATGGTCAATTAATTTATGACAAAAAAACCAAGAATATAAGATGGGGAAAGGATAGTATCTGCAATAAATGGTGTTGGAAAAACTGGACAGCCACACGTACAAGAATACAACTAGACTACTATCTTTACACCATACACGAAAATTAACTCAAAATGGATTAGAGGCTTGAATGTAAAACCTGAAACCACAAAACTCCTCAAAGAAAACAGGTGGTAAGCTCCCTGACATGGGTCTTGGCAATGATTTTTTTGGATCCAGCCTCAAAAGCAAAGGCAACAAGAGCAAGAATAAATGAGTGGGACTTATCAAACTAAAAACCTTCTGCAGAGCAAAGGAAATTATCAATAAAATGAAAAGGCAACCTACTGAATGGGAGAAAATATTTGCAAATCATGTGGGATCTGATAAGGTGTTAATACCCAAAATATATAAAGAACTCATAAAATTCAACAAAAAAATCAAATTAAAAATTGGGCAGAGGATCTAAATAGACATTTTTCCGAAGAAGACATATGGATGGACAACAGGCATATGCAAAAATACTCAACTGTCACTTATCCTCAGAGAAATGCAAATCAAAACCACAATGAGTGCAGGGGGTTGGGGGATGGCTTAAATAAGTGATACTGATTAAGGAGTACACTTGTGATGAGCACCAGCTGTTACATGGAAGTGTTGAATCACTGTATAACTGAAACTAATATTACACTACATGTTAACTAACTGGAATTCAAATACAAAGTTAAATTTTTTTAAAAAAAATTTTTAAAAAACCACAATGCGATATCACCTCTCACTTGTCAGAATGGCTATTATCAAAAAGACAAGAAATAGGGGCACCTGGCTGGCTCAGTCAATACAGCGTGCAACTCTTGATCTTGGGCTTCTGAGTTCGAGCCCCACACTGGGTTTAGAGATTACTTTTAAAAATTAAATTAAATTAAACTATACTCATGCATCGTTAAAAAAAAAAAGATAAGAAATAACAAGTGTTGATGAGGATGTGGAGAAAAGGGAACTTGCATGCACTGCTGGTGGTAATGTAAACTGGTGCAGCCACTGTGGAAAACAGTATATAGGTTCCTAAAAAAATTAAAAATAGAATTACCATATAGTCCAAAAATTCCACTTCTGGGTATTTATTCAAAGAAAACAAAAACACTAATTCAAAAAGATATATGCACTCCCACATTCGCTGCACCATTATTTACAATAGCCAAGATTTGGAAACAACCTAAATGTCTATCAATAGATGAATGGATAAAGAAAATGTGCGTGATGTCACACAACAGAATACTACACAGCCATAAAGAGAGAATGAAATCCTGTCATTTGTGACAACATGGATGTACCCAGAAAGCATTATGCTAAGTGAAATAAGTCAGAGAAAGACAAATATCATATGATTTTACTTATATATGGAATCAAAACAACAAGCTCATAGATACAGAGAACTGATCGGTGGTTGCCAGAGGTGGAGGTGAGCAAAATGAGTAAAGGGGTCAAAAGGCACAAACTTCTAGTTATAAAATAAGTAAGTCATGAGGAGACAATGCACAGCATGGCAACTATAGTTAATAATACTGTATTGATTGAATATCTGAAAATTGCTAAGAAAGTAAATCTTAAAGTCCTCATCACACGAAAAAACTTCTGGAACTATGTATGGCAACAGATGTTAACTAGATTTATAGTGGTGATCATTTTCTCAATATATACAAATGTCAAATAATTATGTTGCCCACTTAAATTTAATATAATGTAATATATTAATTCAAAATATATTACTTCAAAAACTTCAAAAATTCTTTTATTAAAAAAAAAGATGTTCAGTTCATTTTCTGTAAGTAAAATCTGGACATTTATCAATACCAAATAGTCTGCAAGATAAAGAATACATAGAGTATCTATACGCTGTATGCTCCTTTCAATAATTTGTGAAGGAAGTTCTTTTTGGACAATTTCAACTTTTCTAGATCCTTCTTCCTAACTGTGGTATTTGTACACTTTTGTCTCTTGAAAGTTTAATTTGCCTTGGCCTCCTTGATATTGGACTATCATATTTTTCTCATTATTAGTATCTTTTGCTACCACCTGCAGCCCTGTCCACGAGCGAAGGAAATACTCAAAGGCTCATTTTTTCCTTTCTTTTTTCTCTATACACTTATTCACTTAAAGAACTCATGGCTATAACTGCCACTTCAGGGCCAAGACTAACAACTCTGAACTGAAAACTACCTCATCTAATGATACACAACCCTGTAAACTGGTCTAAATTTTGGTATTTGACTACCAAAAACAGCCTTCCCGATAACTTTATAGGTCTTCAAAAGTGCAAGTCTAACAAGCCTAATATTGTATCATTTGAGATAAAACTGCTCCCTGGACTGTAAAAAAACAAACAAAACCACTCAACAATTTCAATTATCTGCCAATAATAGGGCGAATAAGCTTAAGTGCAGTGTTCTATCTTCCCATTCTTAAAATCGATTGTCTACTAATTCTAGAAAACAATCTATATAATCTATTAGAACGAGCCCTAGCTAGTGATGACTACAAGTCCCATGATGCAAAGCAGAAGCCAGACCAAAGCGGGATATAGTTCCTCCTCAGAACTGTAATATTCTGATCACCTGTGCGACAAACTGGGCGTCTTAACCTCCATTACTCAAAGTTAGTTTATAAAAATAAAGCTAGGGCAGAGAAGGTGGAATTCTTACCACAAAACTAGGTCAAACCCAGCTGCCAAAGAGCCCTGTCGGGACAACTCAAGTCCGCGCCTCCGGGGGTGGGGGGTGGTGAGTTATGGAGGGGGAGGGAAAAGTGCCCTTGCGTGACGTCACTTCCTGGAGAGGCGGACCGACTTGGCCCCACCCTCCACCTCGCCAGGATCCTGGGCTGGGAGGCCAGGGTAGAGCCCGGCTGAGGCTGGGAGCAGCTGCTTCGGGGGCGGAAAGTCACGTGAGGCTTCTTGGTCCTGTGGGTGGAGACGAAAAGCTGCGGTTAAGGAGGGTCGGGTTTAACCGTCACAGGGAAGTGCGCTCAAACGCAATCGCGGAGTGGGCTGAGGTAGGGACAAGGCAGCGGGAGCTGTCCTGGGCGCCCACGCGAATGACACCTGAGCCCCGGTGGCTGGCGGGAGGCGGGCGGACTCCACCGGAGGGTGGAGGGGGCCCACGGGAGCCTCCGGGCTATCCTCACGCCTTTGCAGACAGCCGTGCGTGTGGGAGGCGCTGGCCTCGCACCGGGCGGCGGAGGTGGCACGGTCTTGGGGCCCCTGGGAGCCCCGGGAGCAGTGGGTCTCCCCATCCACTGAGCCGAAGACGCGTGGCCTGCTCTGACACCGACCAGGCACTCCTGGGGTCAAGCTGCACCTGGGTTTCTCTTTTCTCTCGCCACCCACTTGTCTCTCCCACTCTGTTGCTCAAGCTCGGGCCGCCTCACCTGACCGAGGTTTCCCCTAAGATGTTAGTTCTTGGAACACCTCCATGCTAAGGCAAAAGTGAAGACGCTATTAATGATCCCAATACCTTTTCTTAAAGTTTGGGTAGCGCTCATTTCTTTGCACGTCAGTGATTGTATTGATATTGTCCTCTCTTCCCCGCCCTGGGGCCTCAGGTAGTTGGGTGACAAGGGGCAGGGCTGTCCCAACAGGCCTTGAAAAGGATAAGATTTCAGACTTTTATTTACTTCTTTTTGGAGGAGGCCATCAAGCAGAACCGAGGAGCAGTGAATCAGCAGTTCAAGTTTCTTGAATCTTTGATGATGAGGAAGGTTGCCCAAAGCCACGTGCTAGATTAAAAATCTTACTTCAGCATCTTTCCAAGTCTGGGCGGCTCTCTTCCTACCTTTCTTACCAGCAGAGTTGCCTAGATGTAGTTAAGATAGGCAGACCCCTTGTTATGTGTCATATCACAGGTCTGTAGTTATTACAATTTCTTAGTGTATTATTAACTTAGTGGCAAACCTTTTCTTCATTGTATAACTATGAGATTCTCAGACAAGATAAACCAATCCTTTAGACAACATACATTACTGGTTATGAGATATAAGGATTTGTTAAGTTTCCTCAGTTTCTGGCATAGCAAGATTACTGATCTGGGAACTATGAAGAACATTGTAACTTTCAATCATTTCATCTTGTTGGATGTAAGTTTGGGTCTTATTTGATTAATTTAATTTGACCACTTTTTTTTTTCAAATACATTTGATCCTGGGTTTAATAAACTGTTACCTTAAGAGCAGTTGATATTTACCTTGTAGCATCTAAGCTTGTGGTTCACTGTTATTACTCTGGGTAATTCTTTAGAGTTCTGCTAATTAAATCAAAAGGAAATGTGAGTAATTCTTCTCCCTTTCTTTTCTTCCCTCCTTCCTCCTTGTACTGTATGTGGAACTGTCAGGACCATAAGTAGACAATAAAGCTTCAGAGAGGTCTTTACCACTCTTCCTGTTCCCAACTCATCTGTATAGGTGAAATCAGGTTAAAGTGAACATTACAGAAATCTATCACAAGAAAAGAAAGTGGCAATTAAAAAGGATGACATGTAATATAAAGGTCAAGAAAAAAGAGTGTGGAGTAATTCTGTGCTCTTTACCTTGCAAATGGGAATCCGTAGAGATAATACCTTGGGATTAAATGAAGAGGTTTGAGGTGTGTTTTCATTCCAAATGAAGTAATGGAGTGTCACAAAATCAAAAGAAATTGATATGAACGTTCTGAGTTTTTTTTTTAGATAATGCTTCACATTAAAGACTAACCTTTCAATGTGTTCTTCTCATTTTTAGATAATAAATTCCTAAGAAGAATATAATGGATTTCATATTAGTTGTTCTCTAAGTGTTTGGACTCAGCATTGTGCAGGTTTGCTGCAAGGGCTAAAAGAAGATGGCAACTCCTTATGTCCCAGTTCCTATGCCCATAGGGAACTCTTCTTCCAGTTTTACAACCAACAGAAACCAAAGAAGTTCTTCTTTTGGGAGTATCTCAACAAGCTCAAACTCTTCCAAAGGCCAGTTAGAGGACTCAAATATGGGTAATTTTAAACAGACAAGTGTACCTGATCAAATGGATAGTACTTCATCTGTCTGTAGCAGTCCCCTCATTAGGACTAAATTTACAGGTGCAGATTCTTCCATTGAGTATTCTGCTAGACCAAGAGAAAGTGAAGAACAAAATCCTGAAACAGTATATTTGGAAGATAGACCTTCTACACCTACTATACTGGGTTATGAAGTGATGGAAGAAAGAGCTAAATTTACCGTGAGTATTGACTTCTGCTGTACATCAGTAGAAAGTGAAAAATTGACTAACCTGTGTTCTATGCCTGGGTTAAATTGTTACCTGTACTTATAATTTCTTGAACATAAAATTCAAGTGGTTTATATACCTCTAAATTCTGTCATGCTGTAGTAAACTTCATTTTACTTGAATGAATTTTCACAAACCAGACACATCTGTGAAACTAGCACATGGATCAAGAAACAGAACATTACCAGCATCCAAAAAGCAACACCCCCACCATGCTCTCTCTCAGTCAATACCCACTCTCCTGATAGCGCACGTTAATTTTGTCTGTTTTTCTACTTTATGCAAATGGAATTACAGAATATGTACTCTTTTGGGTGTGGTCTCTTCAGCACTGTTTGTAAGATCCATCCTTAATCTTGCATGTAATTGTAGGTAGCTCATTTTTATTACTGATAATATTCCTTTATGTGAATATACTGTAATGTATTTATCCATCATACTGTTGAAGAGCATATGAATAATTTCTAGTTTGGGGCTCTTACAAATGCTACTGCTATGAACCTTTTAGTACTTATCGCTCATTAAACACATTAACACATTTCTGTTTCACATCTATCTGAGAGTAGAATTGCTAGATCATATGCCTCGTTCTAAAAGATACTGATGAACAGTATGCCAGAGTAGTTGTACTAGTTTATACTCCTTTAAGCAGTGTACGAGAGTTCCAGTTACTCCACACCTTCCCAATATGCGGTATTTTTTTCATCTTTTTCACTATTATACTATTTTATTGCCATCCCAGTGGGTAGAGTAATAACACATTGTGGTCTTCATTTGCATTTTTAATGACTAATTAAATTGAAGACTTTTTTGGCCATTGGATATTCTCTTTTGGGAAGTGTCTGTTCAAGACCTTTATTCCTTTTTCTTTGGGAAAGTTTTTTCCACTTTGATTTATAGTTTTCTATGCATTTTGGACAAGTTCTTCGTTAGAGCCTACATTGTGACTATTATCTCTCTGTGGCTTGCCATTTCACTTTTTTAATGATGCATTAGATAAACAAAAATTCATAGTTTTAATATAGTCCAATTTATTAATTTTTTCTTTTATGGTTAGCACTTTTTAAAATCTGCCTACTCCCAGCTAACAAAGATGTTCTGTGTTTTCTTCTAAAAGCTTTATTGTTGGACCTTTTGCATTTAGATTCGTCAACTGTCTGGAATTGATTTTGTCCATGGTGTGAAACAAGGGTCAAGATACTTTTTTCCCTCCATATAGGATCAAGTAATCAGGTTTTTATTGAAAAAACCACTCTCTATACATTTGCACTGTTGCCTACGTCATAAATCAGGCAACCATTTAAATATATGGGTTTGTTTCTATGTTCCATTTTTCCCTCGTTTACCAATTCCATATTGTCTTTAATTACTAATGCGTTATGAGAGGCCTTGATACCTGCTAGTTTAAATAGTCTAGCTTTGTTGTTCTTCAGGATTGTCTTGGCTATCCTTGACTCTTTGTTCTGGGATTGTATTGAATCTATAGACTAATCTAAAGAGATCTGACATCTTTAAAATACTGAGTCTCTGAATCTAAACCTAATCCATTTACTGAAGTCTTTAACTTCGTTTTGTAGTTTTCAGAGCAGAGGTCTTAGGTTTTTTAGTTAGAGGTTTTTTTGTTTTTTTTTTAAGTAATATCTATACCCAGTGTGGGGCTTGAACTCATGACCCCAAGATCAAGAGTCGCATGACTGAGCCAACCAGATGCCCCCTCATTAGATTTATTTCCAAGTATGTATGTTGTTTGATATTCTTGATATCTTGTTCTGTTTTCTATTTATTCATTGCTGGTTTATATATTTTGGTCTTGTGTATCAATGTGTGTATATTATGTATCCAGAGACCTTGCTATGTACACTTGTAATTGAACTAGTTTATTCTTCCTCTTGGATTTTCTTGATGTAAAGTTTTTATGTTTACTTCAATATTTCATGCTGTAAACCTACGACAGTATAGAACAACCTCTGAGGAAAAAAAATTGTTGAGATAATTTTTGTTGTTAGGGAAATGTTAATTTTAAGTATAGTTGATACACAATGTTACATTTGTTTCAGGTGTACAACGTAGTGATTCAACTTCTCTTTACATTTTGCTGTGCTCACCGTAAGTGTAGCTATCCTTTGTCACCACATAACGTTATTGTGGTATCGTTGACTGTTTTACCTGTGCTGTACCTTTTTTTCTATGACTTATTCATCCATAACTGAAGGCCTGTATCTCCCACTCACCTTCACCCATTTTGCACTTTTCCCTACCCCCCTTCCTCTGACAGCCACCAGTTTGTTCTCTGTTTTTAAAAATCTGATTCTTTTTGTTATTCATTTGGGGTTTTTTTAGATTCCACATATGAGTAAAATCATATGGTATTTGTCTTTCTCAGTCTGACTTATTTCACTTAGCATAATACTCTCTAGGTTCATCCATGTTATTGCAAACGGTAAGATCTCATCCTTTCTTGTGGCTGCATGATACTCCAGTGTGTGTGTGTGTGTGTGTGTGTGTGTGTGTGTGTGCACCATGTCTTCTTTATCCATTCATCTTTCAGTGGACACTTAGGTTGCTTCCCTATCTTGTCTATTGTAAGTAATGCTGCAGGAAACCTAGGGGTGCAAATATCTTTTTAAATTAGTGTTTTCATTTTCTTTGGGTAAGTATCTGGTAGTGGAATGACTGGATCATATGGTAATTCTTTTTTTTATTTTTTGAGGAAACTTCATACTGTTTTCCTCAGTGAATGCATCAATTTACATTCCCACCAACAGTGTATAGGGGTTCCTTTTTCTCCACATCTTTGGTAACACTTGTTATTTCTTATCCTTTTTACTTTAGCCACTCTGACAGATATAAGGTGATATCTCATTCTGGTTTTGATTTGCATCTCCCTGATGGTTAGTGATGTTGAGCATCTTTTCTTGTGTCTATTTGCCATCTGTATGTCTTCTTTGGAAAAATGTCTATTCAGGTCCTCTGCCCATTTTTAATTGGATTACTTGTGGGTTTTCTTGGTGTGGAGTTGTATAAGCTCTTTATGTATTTTGAATATTAACTCCTTATCAGATATGTCATTTGCAAATATCTTCTCCCATTCAGTAGGTTGTTTTTTAGGTTTTTTTTTTTTATGGTTTCCTTTGCTTTGCAAAAGCTTTTTATTTTTATATAGTCCCAATAGTTTATTTTAGTTTTTATTTCCCTTGCCTCATGAGACATATTTAGAAAAATGTTGCTAAGGCTGATGTCAGAAAAATAACTGCATGTGTTCTCTTTTTAAATGGTTTCAAGTCTCGTATTGGGTCTTTAATCCATTTTGAGTTTATTTTTGTGTAAGGTGTTAGGAAGTGATACAGCTTCATTCTTTTACATGTTTCTGTCCAGTTTTCCCAGAACCATTTATTGAAGAGACTATCTTTTTCCCATTGTATATTCTTGCCTCCTTTGTCATAGATTAATTGACTGTATAAGCATGGGTTTATTTCTGGGCTCTCTATTCTGTTCGATTGATTTATGTGTCTGTTTTTGTGCCAGTACCATTTGTTTTGATTAGCAAAGCTGTGTAGTATATCTTGAAATCTGGGATTGTGATACCTCCAGCTTTGTTCTTTCTCAAGAGTGCTTTGGCCATGCAGGGTCTTCTGTGGTTCCAGACAAATTTTAGGATTTATTTGGTCTAGTTCCATGGAAAATGCTAATGGTATTTTGATAGGGATTGCACCGAATCTGTAGATTGCTTTAGGTAGTACGGACATTTTAACACCATTAATTCTTCCAGTCCATGAGCGTGGAATATCTTTCCATTTATTTGTGTTGTCTAATTTCTTTCATCAGTGTTTTATAGTTTTCAGAGTACAAGTCTTTCACTTCCTTGTTAAGTTTATTTCCAGGTATTTTATTCTGTTTGGCACAATTGTAAATAGAATTGTTTCTTAATTTCTCTCCCTGCTACTTTGTTATTAGTCTATAGAAACACAACAACAACAAAAAAAAAACCAATAAATTTCTTTGTATTAATTTTGTATCCTGCAACTTTTTGCTTCTAGCAGTTTTTTGGTGGAATTTTTAAGGTTTTCTGCATACCATATCGTGTCATCTGCAAATAGTGACAGTTTAACTTCTTCCTTACCTTCCTTTCTTTTTCTTGTCTGATTGCTGTGACTAGGACTTCTAGTACTTTGTTGAATAAAGTGACAAGAGTGGACATTCTTGTCCTGTCCTGATCTTAGAGGAAAAGCTCTCAGTTTTTCACCATTGAGTATGATTGTTCGCTGTGAGTTTTTCAGATATGCCCTTTATTATGTTGAGGTATGTTTTTTTCTAAACCTGTTTTGTTGAGAATTTTTATCATGATTAGATGTTGAATTTTGTCAGATGCTTTTTCTGCAGCTATCGAAGTGATCATATGATTTTTATCCTTCATGTTGTTGATGTGGTTTATCATGTTGCTTGGTTTGCAACTGTTGAACCATTCTTGCATCCCCAGAATAAATCTCACTCCATTATGGTGAATGATCCTTGTAATGTGTTGTTGAACACAATTTGCTAATATTTTGTTGAGGATTTTTGCATCTTTGTACGTCAGTGTTGAGATTTTTTATGAAGAGAGACAATCTTTAGAGTTAAGTTATCGTAAGAATGATGATGTGATGGGAAATTTGCATGGACCTGACTTATTTTGGAAATTATGATAAACTATTTTCTTACATTGACCTACCTTATGCTGAATGAGCATTCTTTGAAATGATGTGTGTGAAAATATAAGTTTATAGGCAAATTTAAGACAGCAGTACATAAAGTCTTTAAAAACACTATAGAGGAAGAAGTAAATAATGGGTATGAAATTATTTCTATTCCTTTATTCATTTAATTCATGTTGGGGGTACCTATTATGTGTCATGCACTCTTTCAGGTAATAGAGATACAGCAACTCGAATGAATGAATGAGTGATAGATAAGTAAGCATTTTAAAATGCTGATATGTTATATGGTTGTAAGTGTATAAAGAGAAATAAAAGAGTGAAGGGAGATAGTTTCCCCACAACCGGAGTTGCAATTTAAATAACATTGTCCGTCATGGCCTCACAGAAAAGGTGTTAGCACTAAGAGGCAATGAGCCATGAGAATATCTGGGGAAAGAACTTTCCGGACAGGTGAGACAACTACAGGGGCCCTTGTGGCTGACAGCAGAAGCAGCCATGGGGAGAGATGTAGGAACTGAAATAACAGGTAAAGACAAGGGAGTGTGACACACAGATCAAGTAGAGCACGTAGGCCATTGTAAGGCCATTAGATTTTACTCTGCACAAGATAGGAATCTTTGAAAAGGTTTAAAACAAGTGTCAGATGATCTGACTTAATGTTTAAAGGCTCATCTGGCTGCTGAGTTAAAACTAGATTTTGTGGAGGAGAGAATGGAAACAGGAGGTATTAAGTTCTTGCAGTAATCCATGGAAGACGTGATGGTGGTGTGGACAGGGTGGTGGAGGAAATCCTAAGAAGTGATCAGATTCTGGGTAGATTTTGAAGGTAAAACTTTGAGATGTGAGAGAAATCAAAGATGATCCTGAAGTTTTTGGGTAAACAGTAGGGTTGCTGTTTAATTAGATGGCAGTTTTTGAGGGCAAGATCAGGATTTGGTTTTGAACATGCTAGGCTTGAGATGTCTAGTAGACATCAAAATGGAGATGTCAGGTGTGTGTGTATATGTGCATGTGTGTCCACAAGCATACGTATTATGTATATAAATATAAGTTGAGTGTAGGGGAGAGGTCTGAGCTGGCTATACAAGCTTGGGGGGGGGGGGTCTTAGGTTTGTAAGATTATTTTTCCTAGGTATATTTCTTTGAATTGAGCTCTTAACTGAGGGAAGTCTTAGGAATGACTGGTGAGTTCTTGTCATTAGCGTGTCAAGTCTTTGAAAAGTGTTTAAGAACAAAAGTGACTAGAAGGGGCGATAAGTCAGATTGGGAAGGAGCCAGGAGGTGGGCTTCTTCAATTGGTAATGTTTTGTTTCTTGCGCGTGGTACTAGTTACATGAGTGCGTGTGTGTTTTGTGAAAATTCATCAAGTTTTATACTTGTGGTTTTTGTGCTTTTCTGTATTTATTCTGTAATTATGTGCTTCCCTGTAATTTACTTAAAAATCCTAAAATAAGAACTATATAAAAAGCACAAAGTAGTGTATACTGTTTCCAGAAAGAGTAGAAACCTTAACTGCTGTTAGAACATAGAAGAGGGAGCCCTCAGTTTGTTTCCCAAACAAACTGAGGGCTTGGGGGGGGGGCAGAGAATGGGATAGGCTGCTGATGGGTATTAAGGGGGGCACGTATTGCATGGTGCACTGGATGTTATACGCAAGTAATGAATCATGGAACTTTACATCAAAAACTAGGGATGTACTGTATGGTGACTAACATAATATAATGAAAAATATTATTATTAAAAAATTAATTAGTTAATTAATTTTAAAAAAAGAACATAGAAGAGGGAATGATCAATAGTGTCCATAAACTTTTCATTGAAAGCACTACTTACACAAGTAGAAACATAGGAGAGCATTCTAGAGAAGATAAAACACAAAAATCTGTACTTTGTCTTTCCTAGAGAAATAGGAGTGCTAAGGGGCGACTGTGGAGAAAAACTTGAAAGGAGAGTTAATTTTTTAAAACGGGAAAATAAAATCAATATGGATTATGTGTTAGATAAACCTTATTATCATATGAAGTTGACTTTTATTATGCATCAGTTATTCATACTCAAAAGTTTTGAAGTCAGGTTATCCCTTTGGTTTTGATTAGTAACTCCTAAAAAGAATGTTTCATTACTATCCCCTTTACAATTATCTTAGATAAGGCCTTTCTGCAGACTTTAAAGGGTATCCAAATAATCTTCCTCATCTTTATATGTTACAAAGATGAATTATTTACTTTTACTCGAAAGGTAAAGGATTCATCCTTAACCCTTGGTGATTCTCCCCCTTAAAAGCTGAAAGAGAGGTCTGTAAGGGAGAAAAATCAAATAAGGATGATCTAGTCCCTAAGTAATGAGTCTTCTCTATAGCATCCAGTAAGCCTAGGTGAACCACAAATGGGAGTCATATTTGTAATTTAAAATTCCCTAGTAGCCATGTTTAAAAAAGTGAAAAGCAGATGAAATTATATTTAGTAATATATTTTATTTAATCCAAATCATTTTAATGAAGTATTTTTACATCTTTTTTTTTTTCATTTGCAGTCTTTGAAATCTGGTGTGTATTTACACTCACAGCACATGTCAGTTAGGACTTGAAAATTGAAATTTTAAATGTCTTTATATACATTTTTTTTCACCTCTCTCTCTCCTTCCCTCCCTCCCTCTCTCTCTCTCTCTCTCTCTCTCTCTCTCTCTCTCTGTTCTTAGGTATATAAAATACTAGTAAAGAAAACCCCAGAAGAAAGTTGGGTAGTTTTCAGAAGATACACTGACTTCTCTAGACTTAATGATAAAGTAAGTACTTTAATAAATCTGAAACGGACTTTCCAATTTCAAATTATTATCTTTTCTTGACAGTTCTACTGTTAAATATTTGTGGGTTTTCCTCCTTGTTAGAGTGAAGTCAAATTTTGCTAGTTCCTAAGAAAATTAACTATTTCATTTCATTTTAATAGCCTGAAGACCCATCTCTACACATAACTTCCTTTTTTTGGAAACAAAAAATTATTTTTAGTATAAAAATGTGAAAATCTTAAAACTGCTAGCAGAATTATAAATGATTATATAATCTTGTGAATTTGAAAAAGATGTATATAAGATCCCCTAAATCATATGACTATAAGAGAATGAACAACAAATATTTCTAACATGTTGTATTAGTTTTCTACTGCTGTTTAACAAATTACCACAAACTTGGTAACCTAAAACATAGCTGTTTACTATCTAGTGATTCAAAATCAAGCTGTTGGCTAGACTGGGCTCTTCTCCGGAGGCTCTGAGAAAGTATCAGCTTTTGGGCTCATTCAGGTTGTTGGCAGAGTTCAGTTTCTTGTAGTTGTAAAACCAAGGTCCCCATTTCCTTGCCTGTTGTCAGCCGGAGGTGGTTCTTAGTTCATAGAGTGCTGTCCAGTGTTTGCACATGGCCTCTACACCTTCAAAGTCAGCAATAGCTGGTCAAATCCTTTTTGTGCTTTGAATCTCTCTGATTTTCTCTACTGCCACCAGCCAAGGAGAAAGATAGACTTTTAAAGAGCTCTTGATAAGATTAGGCTCACCCAGATAATCTCCCTATCTTAAGGCCAATTGAAAGTAACCCTAACTGCATCTGCATAATCTCTTTTACTGTATGACATAAACAAAATCGCAGAAGCAACACCAGGGACAAAGATCATGGGGCCATCTGGAATTCTGCCTACTGCACATATGAAACAAAGAATAATAATAAAAATTCTCAATATATTAAAAACTCTTAAAAATAAATTACAGAGTAAACCCAAAAGTAGAAAATACTACAAATGATGTGAACAGGGCAAACCACAGAAGAAATGTAAATGACCAATAATTTTGGAAAACACTCAATATGACAAGTACTCAAAAGAAAATTAAAGTATTTTTCACCCATCAAGTTAACAGGCATTTAAGTGGTATTATCCGTTGTTGGAAATAGGAATCTTCCTAGGGGACACAACTTCCTAAAGTTGTGCATAGTTTTAACACAATAATCACATTTCTGGGATTTATCCAATATAAGAAATCATAGATATGGACAATATTTAGCTCTAAGGATACTTTTCATTGTGTTTTATTCATTGTTATTTTCTTTGTGTTTTAATTTGTTTTTAATAGTTAAGAGCCAACCTAAATTTGGGGAATTGATAGGGAATTGATAGAGTAAATTGCAGTAAGAATATAATAGAGAAGGAGCTGAGATGTCCACAGAGCTAGAGGAAAATCAATTGAGACAGGTGGGGGTGGTGATATTTTAGAAACCAGGAGCATTTCTTCAAAAGAAACAAGTGCTTTATGATGTTTCTAAGAAGCTAAGTGACCTTGGATTCTGTCCTTGGATCAGAAATCACTCCCTAATTTTGACAGGTGTTACTAGAGGAAACTTTACTGGTCCTGTTTTCTCCCATCTGCCACCTTCACCCTCAAAACTTCTAAAGTTAGTATATTCTTATCATTTTTGGTGGTAGGAAACCCCATTTATGTGATTTTGCAGTTGCCTGGCTGCCAAAAAGTTTCTGCCATTCTGGAAACGTCAATTTGAATGAAAGGTAAAATATAAAATACTAAACTGTTTTATCCTTTATTTAGGTATTATCAAGATGACTTTTTGTAGTATTCCAAAATACTTAAAGCATTATTTGTAATATATTTCCATCATTAAATATGAATTTTATTTACTGTTCCTGAGTTCTTATTAGTACACTGATGAATTAAAAACCTATAATTCTGTACTTCTGTTGATTTTTTTTTTTTAATTTATTTATTCGACAGAGGTAGAGACAGCCAGCGAGAGAGGGAACACAAGCAGGGGGAGTGGGAGAGGAAGAAGCAGGCTCATAGCGGAAGAGCCTGATGTGGGGCTCGATCCCATAACACCGGGATCATGCCCTGAGCCGAAGGCAGACGCTTAACTGCTGTGCCACCCAGGCGCCCCTGTACTTCTGTTGATTTTTTTAATAAATAAGATCAAAGTAATTCATGAAGTTACCAGATACTTAAGTGGAATTCTTAACTTGCTTATGAAATTGTTATAATTTTTGTTCATGAAGACTAATTTCTAACAGTTTCAATTTAGAGCTATTTAATCCTTTATGACTTGCTGTTTTTCTTTTCAGGACTCAAATATTATTTAATGTTTACTTTTCTTTACCTCTCTAGATTCATCTTTATATTGCTATAATATTTATCTTTGGCAAGTTGAGATTTCAATAACTCTTAAGCTTTTAAAAAAAGATGTTAGTAGGAATTTAATTTACATTAGTAAATATCTCCTACATATTCCAAGTTGGAGCACTTAAAATTTAATAATTACCTATGTCAGTGTTTTAGGTACCAGAAAGAGCTCTACCCATCACCTGCTTTTACTTGCAAGAATCAAAAAATGTATGTAAAAGTCAGACCAGAGTCTGGGAGAAAATATTTGTCATACTTTTATCTGACAGAGAACTTGTATCCAGAATATATAAAGAACTCTTGCAACTTAATAATAAAAAGATAAATAACCCATTTTTTTTAAAGGTGGGGAAGGGTTAGAACTAAGAGTTGAATAGATAATTCACCAAAGATAGGCAGATCCAAAAAAGCCCATAAGAGAATAGTTAACATCATTTGTCAAGAGAAATGCATATTAAAGCCACAGTGAAACTACTACATACCCACCAGAATGGCTGACATTAAAAGGATGGACAATGCCAAGTGTTGGCGAGGATATGGAGCAACTATAATGCCTGTGTATACACAACTGGTAGAAATCAACGAGGTATAAAAAGCTTAGCTGAATTTAATTATTTTAAGCTTATTTCATGAACAAGTTCATGTAGTTAACAGGATAGATTTTATAGAATTGATGTGATTGAGTTGAACATTGTATATTCTTTTTTCTTTTTTTTACAGTTAAAAGAGATGTTTCCAGGCTTTCGATTAGCGCTTCCACCAAAACGCTGGTTCAAAGATAATTACAATGCTGACTTTTTAGAAGATAGACAACTAGGATTACAAGCATTTCTTCAAAATTTAGTGGCTCACAAGGACATTGCTAACTGGTATGTAACAAACTGAAACAACTTGTTTAAAGACAAGTATAGGACCATAGTCATTCAAGCATAAAAATATAGGGTAGAAGTATAATTACTTATCCTCTCTAATAAGGTACTACTTGGAATTTTCTTGCTTTTTATCGATGAGAATTTTATTTGGCATTTGATTTGTGTTAACCCTTTTAAAAAGTCAGCAAAGTTAAAAATTTTTCAATGTAAAAAAAAATTTTAGGGGCGTCTGGGTGACTCAGTTAGTTAAGCATCTGCATTCAGCTCAGGTCATGTTCTCCCAGTCCTGGAATCTAGCCCCATGTTGGCTCCCTGCTCAGTGGAGAGTCTGCTTGTCCCTCTCACTCGGCCCTTCCCCGCCCCCCACTTGTGTTCTTTTTCTCTCTCAAAAAAATAAAGTCTTTTAAAAAATTCTTAAGTTAAAAATTTAGTGTACCATATACTCAAACCACCCAACTGTTAACTTGATTTTAGTATTTAGTATTTTAGCAATCATTTAAACAAAGTGGCCCACATATTAGATTTTTGATTAATATAACATTATATAATTTTGAAGGTAATATTCTTACATTTCTCCAAAGTAATGCAAAAATATGAAGATTGTGAAGTTGGGTTAATGTATATAGAGGATTAAGTGTGAAAATAAAGAGAGCATTTATAAGGCAGCAATAGCATACTGTTTATAACTGTCTTTAGCAATTTTTCACATAAGGATGGAAAACAGTTAAGGCAACCATCCTGTGTCACTTTTTCTCCCCTTTTTTCTCAGTCTTGTTTTTTAACATATATCACCTTATGTTATACATAACACACATGCTATACATAAACATCTTGTTTCCTAATGTATGCTGCCCAAGCTTTATGGCTACTGCTTGAGATCTCTGCCAGTCCCCCTCATTTTCCTCTATGAAAGGAACTACAAGCTGGACCCCTTCTCTCAACTCCAGATTCATATATGCATTTGCCTCCTTGACATTGCCTTCAGATACCTCAAAGTGACATCAAACCCAGGTAAAAGCTTACTCTCCAGACTTTTCCCAATGTTCAGCAGCATCATTTACTCAGAACCTGGGAGTCATCCTTGACACAACCATCTCTACCCTTATCCCTTCCTTTATATTTTAAATTCCACTCAAATCTGTCTACTTTTCTCCATTCCTGCCATCACCACCCTACTCTAAGCAGTTATCTCTTACCTGAATCACTGCAGAAGGTTTCCCTCTGGTCTTCCTCATCTACTCTTATTTCTGTAGCCCATTGGAGCCACAGTGGTCTTTTTTAATGCAGTTGAAGTCCCTGCCTACCTGCCTGTCTTTCCAATTTCACACTTTGTTATTCCTCCCTTACCTTGTTCTCTGTACTTCAGCTGTATTGGTCTTTTAATTCTCCAAAATCACCTTGCTCCTTTGTCCCTTAGGGCCTTCAAATATGTTGCTCCCTGGAAAGACAGTGTTTCACACTACCACCCCACCCAGCCCTGGCCTAGATAATACCTATATATCCTTCAGATTTCAGTTAAAGACTTCAGTTCCTAAAGCTTTTCTGACCAACCCCTCACTTACCACCACCACCACCAAAGATCAGTTCTTTCTCATGGAATCTGTACCAGTCCTTCTCAACTAGTTCTGAGAGACAAATCCGAGTGCCTTAAGTGAGACACCTACTGTATGTATGAATTAACTTCCAGAATGGTACTGGGTATGTGCCAGTCTTAAGGGAATTGAGAAAATAGTCCTTCAAATCATTGTCCTTAGCATCTAATTCTCTCATGGAATCCCAGCGGAGAGAGGCTGGTTGGTACTTTAACTCAGCATTTCAGTTTGTAACTACTTCTCTGATTATTTGATTGTGTTTCTCCTACCCGGTTATAAGGTACATTTGTAATTATAGGTCATGTGGCTGTTTTGCTCACCATTCAGTGTGCAACACTTAACACAGTGCTAACACGATGTCTGTGCTCAATAAGTACCTGTTAAACAAATGGCTGGATATTTGCTATTGATTATTTATAAGAAACAAGTGTGAAGCAAATGTGACAAAACTTAGTGATTGTGTGTTCTAGGTGGGGGAACATGGGGGCTCCCCACTTTTCAAAATTTTTACATCTCGAAAAAAGAAGAAGACTAGTGTTAATTCAGACACACAAAGCAGAAATAAAAACCAACAAACTCTAAAATCATAGCAAGAGCCTTTTGAAGAAAATATATCTTAGACCATACCAAAAGAAGACTTTTATAGCTGAAAAGTCAACATACATATCTCATCTCCTTTTTCTTTTATTCAGTAAACCTTTATGTTTTAGCATTAAAAATATTGTGGTGACGGGGCGCCTGGGTGGCACAGCGGTTAAGCGTCTGCCTTCGGCTCAGGGCGTGATCCTGGCGTTGTGGGATCGAGCCCCACATCAGGCTCTTCCACTATGAGCCTGCTTCTTCCTCTCCCACTCCCCCTGCTTGTGTTCCCTCTCTCGCTGGCTGTCTCTATCTCTGTCGAATAAATAAATAAAATCTTTAAAAATATATATATATTGTGGTGACTTAAAATCAAATTATTCTATAAATGACTATATTCTTTTTATATAGTGGAATATTAAATAATATAAAACCACATTAATGAACTGGTTTTATGATATCTTGATTTTTTAAATAGTGAAGGTGTATCTTAGTTTTATCTCATTTTTTAAAAAATTATGGATAGTAGATCTCTGTCTCTAAGGTAGGCATACTAGGGTCATTTGAGATCCTGTTGTTACTAAAACTGTACACTTTTTTTTAAAAGATTTATTTGTTTATTTGAGGTGGGGAGGGGCAGAGGGAGAGAATCTTCAAACAGACGCCCTGCTGAGTGTGGAGCGGAACATGGAGCTTGACTTCACCACCCATGATATCATGACCTGAGCAGAACCAGGAATGGGATGCTCAACTGACTGAGTAATCCCTAAGACTGCATACTTTAGAACAGTGGTAGTGGTCTTGCTCAACTCGTAACTATGTGTTTCAGAGAAACAAAGATTTCTTGGCCAAATAAATTGCAAAAGGTTTCATTTGACATTCCTAGAGTGTTGAAAGTTCTAAGAAGTCTTACATTAAAGAATCTAGTGTGCCTCACATTATTTGCCTACTTGCTTTTGTCTTGTTGCATCATCAAACATTTAGGGATTATTGTTAGATAAATTGAACTCAAAGTGAAGAGTTTATATCTTGTTTATTCTAGTCTAACCATTATCTTTTTTGTGGGTTATGGGTACCATTACTTATTTCACAGTTTCAAAAGCTTCTTAAGTTTTTGTTTAAAGCATGAGTGAAAGGACGGGAAGAAGAATTATTTCTCTGTATCTTAAGCATTTTCTCTGTGTCATACCAAGGAGGATATGAAAGAAGCTGAGGGTGTACTCTTTGGTCTTAAAATTCATTTGAAGAAATTAGGCTTCCATATGAACAAAATAAGGGAGTTTATGAAAGGCTACTTAGTATGATACAGGTTATAAAAGTAGCAGGAACTCAGAGAAGGGGAAGATTGGCCTTTTTCCAATGAGCAAGCAATACTGGAAGTAGGAAGTAGAATTTGAGAACATTGAAGGCTAAATTAAGATTATGGGTGGAAAGATGAATATGAGCCATAAACAAATAATTAGAAGATATCTAGGAAGTCTAGGATTGCCAAACAGCCATTTATGAATTTCTCCTAAGGAAGAAAAGAGAAAATCTCAACACATCTGTGTGAAAACATAAAACAACTTTTAAGAAACAGTATTTAGGGGCGCTGGGGTGACTCAGTCGGTTAAGTGTCCAACTCTTGGTTTTAGCTCAGGTCATGATCTCAGGTCGTGAGATCAAGCTCCCCCCCCCCCCCCCGCCCCCGGGCTCCACGCTCAGCACAGAGTTTGCTTGAGACTCTCTCTGACCCTCTCCCTCTGACCCTCTCCACCATGCGTGCGCACGCATGCACTCTCTCTCTCTCAAATAAATAAATAAATCTTAAGAAAAAAAGAATCACTACTTAAAACATCAATTAGCTGTAAGTTACCTGTTGATATACCTATTAGCATTCCTTTTAGAGTTGTAATGGCAGCATAGAAAAATTACTATCTTTACATGTCCAAGTAATTATTTGATATTAATTCTTTATAGATTTATAATTGCAGTCCTTTCACTTTCCTTTTTTATGTCCTTAACACTTCACAACACAGTTACTTCTTAATGTTCATGTTGGCTAAGAGCTTGCCATTACACAACCAGCAGCTCTTAATATTATAACCTCTCTAACTGTAACAAAGCAGAAGTAGAAGTAAGAAAGAACTGAAAGGATACTAAGGATTGTTGGTCTGAAAGTTTTAAGATAATATTTTCAGATGCATTTAGAAAATACAAAGTAAGAAAACAGATTAAAAACTTAATATTTTCAAGATTTCAGTAAATCAAAGGATTTATAATTTTGTCTGTTCCGTAAATATTTATTTAGGTCTTACTATATATAAGGTAATGTAATACACAAAGGTGTGTTAGGTACAGAACCTTTATTCAGGAAATTGAATAGGAGGAATAGTCACCCCAAAAAAACTATCATGAGTAGAGTTAGATCTCTCTCAGAGGAGGAAGAGAGAGAGAACTTTTTGACTGAGAGAATTAGAGGAAGCTTCCTAGAGGGTGACATTTGAGCTGGATTTTAAAGAATTAATGATATTTGGACTGACAAGGAGAAGGTGAATAAGGACCTTACAAATGAGAGGGGGTATTATATCAAAATGCAGAAACAAGAAGGCACGGATCCTGTGCCAGCAGCATGTGACTTTCAAGGTGAGGGATATCTAAAGATGGATGGAGGGGAAAAGTCTTACACTGCACAATTTGGTTATAGTTATTTACTATATAGTTACAGTTATTTAAAAATTATATATTATAAATTATAACAGTTATTTACTGGTTTATACTATCTTATGCAACTTTGAAATTGTTGCATCATTTAATCAGCACAGCAAATATTTTACTATTCTTTATTTTCAGAAGCAGTACACAAATATCCTGATTTACCAAATTTTTTTCTTCTTTTTAATTATTTAAAATAGAGGGATTAAGTTATATAATTTTTTCATATTACCATCCATCTATAAGGACTTCAGTGCCAAAAATTCATGTTTTAAATTCTATATATGTAAAAAAAAAAAAAAAGTTCAGGATGGATTTGTATTAACAGCAGTTCATAGAAAAAAGTATAGAAGAATTTACATGAAGGAGCAATTGAAAAAAATAATATTTACCCTTTAAAAAGCAAAAGTACTTGGGGGATAAAATAACCATCTTTACATATTTGAAAGATTGTGATGGGGAGAAAGATTAATCAAATGATACTTAGCTTTAAAATAGTGCTTCTCCAGCTGTAGTGTAGTTAAAGTGAAGCCCTGAATCAACAGGTCTGGAGTGAAGATTCTGTATTTCTAAGGTTTCTAAGTGATGCTGATACTGCTGATCCAAGGACCTCATTTTTAATAGCAAGACTAACATGTGAAACTAGGTGTAATAGTGAGAAATTAGAGAAAGACCCTAACAGTTCAGATAAGAAAGAATTATGTATCACTTCAGGCTATCAAATATAAAAATATTATGCCTTTTTTTGAGAAAGTGAGTTTCTCTTTACCTTAAGTATTTGAAAAGGTTAGATAACCATCAGTCGTATTGAAGGGGGGGATTATTAAATGAGATGTATTGGATTAGATGACTTCTTAGGTCTCTTCTAGTTGTAAAATTCAATAGTTCTATAATTCTTGAACAAGAATACTTAGACTATTGTTTATGCATTTTCAAGCTGAACTATGTTCTCACAGGAAATTTCTTTAGTGTATCTAAGTTGTTTTTATAAATAAAGATATTATTGAGAGAAGTTAGGTTAGTCTTAGTATTTTTATAAAATGAAAGAATTAAGTATATATGCAATAGCTTATATAATGCCAACTCATGAGAACCAACCCATTATTGCTAAGGTTGGTCAAGTGATCTTCACCACTAATGTTAGTTTGGTAGACATTCAATTATGGACAGTTTTTTTTAATGCAATAAAGCCAAATATTTTGTATTCAGATACATCTAAACTCTTACCTAATTAAATTGGATCTCAGAGACATTATGCAAAATTCAGTTTTTGGGCTTAGTAGTGAAATAATTTTAGTCAGTTACTTACCTGGTTTTAATCAGTGTCTTCAATTGGAAAATGAGGTAATCTAAGTAGCCTCTAAAAGTTACCTTTCAACTCTAAATTTCTCATATCCTATTATTTTTATTGTACTTCCTCATGAATCTTAAGGTCACATATCAGAAACATCCAGATTTTGACCTTTTAACTCTTAAGATTTTTGGGCTTGTTGCTATCCAAAGTTTACCCTATCCAAAGTTTACCTTCTTGTGAAAACAGGAGTATCTGTTAAAACCTAAAATCCATCTCAAATTTGAGAATTGTAGTAGAGTGTTTATCTGCAACAGTGGATAAAAGTTTGTTCTGATGTTCTTAACAGTTGCATTAAATTTTTTTCTGATTGTGTAACTGTTAATAATTTGTGGAATACTTATTCTATGATGTGCTAATTGGTTTGAATATGGTCTATACAGTCCAGAAACATCATCTACCTTTTGGTGAAGGAGACAATACTCGAACAGAGAATACTTGGGTTGATAAACAGACAATACTAATAATACAATAATAAATGCTGTGAAAGGGATCTCTTCAAGGTGCTATGGTAATACATATAAGAATATTGAACCTAGGGGCTCCTGGGTGGCTCAGTCAATTAAAAGACTGACTGATTTCGGCTCAGGTCATGATCTCAGAGTTCTGAGATCGAGCCCCACGTGGGGCTTTGAGCTGGGCATGGACCCTGCTTAAGATTCTCTCTCTCTCTATCTCCATCTCTGTCTGCCCATCCCCACCAGTTCACACACCTGTTCATGCACCTCTGTGCTCATGCACCTGCTCCCTTGCATGCACTAAATAAATCCCTAGCCAAGATACCTTTTTTAATAATAATTTTTTATTATGTTATGTTAGTCACCATACAGTACATCCCTAGTTTTTGATGTAGTGTTCCATGATTCATTACTTGCATATAACACCCAGTGCTCCATGCAATAGGTGCCCTCCTTAATACCCATCACCGGCCTATTCCAATCCCCCACCCCCCTGCCCTCTGAAGCCCTCAGTCTGTTTCCCAGAGTCCATAGTCTCTCATGGTTCATTCCCCTTTCTGTTTACCCCCCCCCTTCATTCTTCCCTTCCTTCTCCTAGTGATCTTCCTGCTATTTCTTACGTTCCATAAATTAGTGAAACCATATGCTAATTGTCTTTCTCTGTTTGACTTATTTCACTTAGTATAATCTCCTCCAGTCCCGTCCATGTTGCTGCAAATGTTGGGTAATTGTTCTTTCTGATGGCTGAGTAATATTCCATTGTATATATGGACCACATCTTCTTAATCCAGTCATCTGTTGAGGGGCATCTCGTCTCCTTCCACAATTTAGCTATTGTGGACAATGCTGCTATGAACATTGGGGTGCATATGGCCCTTCTCTTCACTACGTCTGTATCTTTGGGGTAAATACCCAGTAGTGCAATGGCTGGATCATAGGGTAGCTCAATTTTTAACTTTTTAAGGGACCTCAACACTGTTTTCCAAAGTGGCTGTACCAACTTGCTTTCCCACCAACAGCATAAGAGGGATCCCCTTTCTCCACATCCTCTCCAACATTTGTTTCCTGCCTTGTCAATTTTTGCCATTCTAACTGGTATAAGGTATCTCAATGTGGTTTTGATTTGAATTTCTCTGATGGCTAATGATTTTGAACATTTTTTCATGTGTCTGTTAGCCATTTGTATGTCTTCCTTGGAAAAGTGTGTTCATATCCTCTGCCCATTTTTTTATTTGATTATTTGTTTCTTGTGTATTGAGTTTGTTAAGTTCTTTGTAGATCTTGGATACCAGTCTTTTATCTGTAGTGTCATTTGCAAATATCTTCTCCCATTCCGTGGGCTGCCTCTTAGTTTTTTTAACTGTTTCCTTGGCTGTGCAGAAGCTTTTTATCTTGATGAAGTCCTCAAGTTCATTTTTTCTTTTATTCTCTTGCCTTTGGGGAGCCTTTTTGTGCTTAATTTGATTTTGACAGAATTGGTATCTCGTATTTTTAGTACACTTTTTACTTAGTTCTTGATTGACCTTTTAATGAATTGTAGGCATTAGTTGTAAGGGTTTTTTCTTTTAAAATATACATTTCAAGATGAAGAGCACATTTAACTATTAACTTACTGGTTTTTCAAAAATTGTGAAATGTAAACATATATATCTATGAAAGAAAAAAAGTAAAATATAATAGTAAATAGAAGATGAAAGTTCACCAGATGAAATAGATTTTTAAGAAGTTTGAAAATAGGGGCTCCTGGGTAGCTCAGTCGGTTAAGTGTTTGCCTTTGGCTCAGGTTGTGATCCCAGGGTTCTGGGATCAAGCCCCTAATCGGGCTCCCTGCTCAGTGGGGAAGTCTTCCTCTCCCTCTGCCTCTCCCCCTGCTCATGCTCTCTCTTGCTCTCTTTCAAATAAATAAATAAAATCTTAAAAAAAAAAAAAAGAAGAAGAAGAAGAAGAAGTAGTAGTAGTAGTAGTAGTAGTAGTAGTAATAGTAGTAGTAGTAGTAGTATGAAAATACAGGGGTGCCTGGGTGCCTCAGTTAAGCATCTGCCTTCAGCTCAGGCATGATCCCAGGATCCTGGGATCAAGCCCTGCGTCAGCCTCCCTGCTCTGCAGGGGGCCTGCTTCTCCCTCTCCCTCTGCCTGCTGCTCTCCCTGCTTGTGCTGTCTCTGTCTCTGTCAAATAAATAAATAAGATCTTTAAAAAAGAAGAAGAGGAAGTTTGAAAATACAGTAAAACTCTGAAGGAAAACTTTTTTAGAGAATCAGAGGAAGAGATAAAGTTATAGGGCAAATTTGCTCTGATAATAAAAAATGCTGAGGGATACCATCTGTGGTCTCCTTATCTTCAGGCAAGCTAAGTCAACAACTGATCTCAATTTTAAAATAGAGTTTTCCGGGGGCGCCTGGGTAGCGCAGTCATTGGGCATCTGCCTTCGGCTCAGGGCGTGATCCTGGCGTTCTGGGATCGAGTCCCACATCGGGCTCCTCGGCTGGGAGCCTGCTTCTTCCTCTCCCTCTCCCCTGCTGTGTTCCCTCTCTCGTTGGCTGTCTCTCTGTCACATAAATAAATAAAATCTTAAAAATAAATAAATAAATAAAATAAAATAAAATAAAATAAAATAAAATAAAATAAGAGTTTTCCCAAACACACTAAAAAGCTACTCTAGGTAGTAAAAGGAATAAAAAGATACAAAGTCTTTCTTTACCTTTTAATTCCAGATTGTTGGATTTTTCTCCTAGATCTAGGTTTCTCTTTTATCCTGTTTTTCTTACCTTTATTATCATAGCTAAATGGAAGCAAAAGTATTAAAGATTGAATATGGAGGAGAGATTATGGGCTATATTAAACCTGTCAGTGAACAAGGAGGAAAAAAGAGTTAAGACTTTTTTCTTAAAAATTGACTTCTATTTAGTTTATAGACTGTTTAATAATAGACTCTTTGGTATTTATATTTTATTTGAATTCACTTGATTTGTTTATAAATTATACATTGATAATATGTAGGAAATCACTGAGCAGAATCATGGCACACATAGGCAGTCAAATATTTGCCAAATCTGAATAAAGTTCTCTATCAGTGATTCTCAAGCAAGGGTAAAGGTTTTCTTTTCTAGGGGGGAAAAATGTATCAGAATGTCAGTGAAAGAAATTGTTTTCTCAGACACTATTATCTCCCAGAGATTCTTTTGTGTCCCTCTCCTGTGGGAATAGAGTTTGAACATATTGACTCTCTTCCTCTGTCACCTGAATCCTGTTGAAACCAAGGAAATGTAGTGAACCCCTGAGAAAGTATTTTATAAATCAGAGTGGTATAGCCAGTTTTAAATTTCATTCTTATGTTACAGATTAAAGAAGGTAAGGCATGGAATATGACCTTGAACTATATTGGAAAAAAGCTTAGGGAATCCATTGGATTTTGTTTGAGTAACACTCTAGTGAGCTGAGATCACAAAGATTTTTCTCTTTTTACTGGAGTATATACTGATATACAATATCCCATTAGTTTCAAGTGTACATCATAGTGAATCAGTATTTTTATACATTATGAAATGATTCCCACAAAAAGTCTAGTTACCATCTGTCACTACAGAGTTATTGCAATGTTACTGACTATATTCCCTATGCTATATATTAGGTGAAGGAGATTAAGAGCTACAAACTTCTAGTTATAAAACAAGTAAGTCATGGGGAGGTAATATAGATCATAAAGATGTTTAGAGGAGAATGAAATAGAAGAGCCACTCCAAAAACGATTCCTACAGCTGGGCACATTGTCAACATCACTGTTGCTCCGGGGCTAAATTTCTACTATAAGTCAAAGGTATAAAAAGAGATACATATATTCCTTTAACTACTTTTTCTTTCCTAGCAGCAGCATTTCAATAATTAATTTGCTAACATAAATATGTTACTAAAGGATGAGGAAGTCTGGGTATAAACCTATAAGAGAACAATGTCTCACATTGGGTTATCATACACTGAAAGTATTAAAAAGAAAAAAAGACCCTTCTGTAAACTTTTTTGCACTTTCTTTATCAATCTTAAAGGCTGTTCCCAGGGTTTCAACAGACTTTTGACCTCTCAATCCCAAGATCAGTTTATTTCCTGTCGCTCATTTTTTGCCTAATAGTTGGTTCTGTAGTAATGGGTGGATAAAAGTATAATAGCTAAACCAAAAGAATGTGTGGTGGTCCTGTTCTTCTCTGTGCTCTTAGACCAACTGCAGTAGTCTAGAGGCCTTGGCTAAAGGATACAGACAGGGGCGCCTGGGTGGCACAGCGGTTGGACATCTGCCTTCAGCTCAGGGCGTGATCCCGGCATTATGGAATCGAGCCCCACATCAGGCTCCTCCGCTATTAGCCTGCTTCTTCCTCTCCCACTCCCCCTGCTTGTGTTCCCTCTCTTGCTGGCTGTCTCTATCTCTGTCGAATAAATAAATAAATAAATCTTTTAAAAAAATAAAAATAATAAAAATTAAAAAATAAAGGATACAGACAAGTTGAATGTTTTCTGAAGGAAGTGACCAGCAAGGGGAAAGGATCCAGATGAACCAAAATATAACAGAAATGAATTTAAAAGTAGAAAAAGGCACATATTTTCACTCAGAAGATAGATTTAAGGTCTTGCTCTACCACTTGCACTTGTAACCTTGTATGGGTCATTTTAACTCTCTGAACTTTGGTATCATTTGTAAAATGGAAATGTAATACCTGTCTTCACCTCACATGATTATTGTGAAAATTAAATGAAATAGGATATATGAAAGCCCTGTGTGTGCAATGTACTTTAAAAATATGAAAAGTGATAACTATATGGGGTGATAGATATGTTAATAGCTTGATTGTAGTTCACATTTCACAATATATACTTCAGTCAAGTTGTACACCTTAGATATATACAATTCTTAATTGTCAGTTATACCTCAGTAAAACTGGGGAAAAAATGTTGGCTCCATGAGTGCAGAGACCATATAGGCTTTAGGTACGCAATAAAATTTGTTACAGGATAAAAGAAAAGAAAATATTAGTATATTAGTATTGCTTTGGGGGACTATAAGGCAGGGGGAGATACAACATTTTCAACGTTCTCTTAGGGTTATCATGTGAAAGAGGACTTAGATTTGCCCTGAATGGCTCAAAAGCGAATTGAGATTCATGAGTAGAAGCTGCAGGGAGAAAAATTTCAGCTCAGTAGAAGAAAATAATTCTCTAATTTTCCGTATTTTTCAAACATAAGGTGGTTTATTCTAAGAGGTGCAACATTCCCTATTCCTGGAGGTGTTTAGGTCTACTCTTGGCTGAACACATGAAAAGGTTAAGCATACTGTGGATCACATTTTATAAAAAGCAACTAGATCACATTTAAGATCCTTTCCATCTCTATTATTTCATGATTATGAATACTCAGGTTTTTTCTGTTTCCTTGAATCTGTATCCTTTATTACCTGTATTGTCAAGATTTTATCGTCTACAGATTTACTCCTCTTTGTTCTGTCTTTGCAGTCTTCTGGATTGATTTCTTAACACCACTTCTCTATATTAATTCACATTATTTTCACTTTTGGAAAGGTTTCACTGTATATTCCATTTGTCTCTTCATGACCATCCCCTGTCATCGTCAACCCGTCTGTCCCAATATGAATCCCAGTGTATGATTCCCTTTTCAGCGTAGGTTGACATCTATACAGTACATCAAAATATCATATTTTTATCCTTTTATACCTAAAAATTTTAAGTCTCCATATTTGTTTTAACATGCACACACAGTTGCCTCTCAGTCCAAAATTGCTTTTAGAAAGGTATTTTTGTAACAAGGAAGTTAAGTTTTCTACTGTTTTAACCTATTTCTGATCATTGCGAAAGACAATATCCTATTATAGTTGCCCCTTGAACAACATAGGTTTGAACTGCATAGATCCTCTCATACACAGATTTTTTGCAGCATAGTACTATAAATGTATTTTTCTTATGATTTTCTAAATAACATTTTCCTTTCTAGCTTACTTTATTGTAAAAATGCAGTATATAATATAACATACAATATATGTGTTAATTGACCATTTATGTTATGGAGAAGGCTTCCAGTCAACAGTAGGCTATTAGTAGTTAACTTTTTGGAGAGTCAAAAGTTATATGCAGATTTTCAGCTGCACAGGGGGTTAGCACCCCTAACCCCTGTGTGGTTGAAGGGTCAACTGTATTTCATTATTTTGAAATTTATAGTAATTCAGAAATGAGGAGTTGTTCAGTGTTTTTCTCTCTTAAACTCTTTAGGGAAAATATTTAAGTATATTACAAGTATATATATTTATATATTATATATATAATAATTATATATATATAATTACAAGTATATTGTGATAAACATGATTGCAAGAAAAATCTTTAACTTGTTTCAGTGTAAATACTTTTCAGTTAGTTTAGAAGCATCTCTTGACAATGAAACAAATGAAGTATAAATTAGAAATTGTATTTCTTCATAACAAGATAATGACATTTTTAGACTAGTTTAAATTAATAATTTTGGAAGTAATACTGTTTCTATTCATCATTTAGGTTGGTCTCCTATACCATTATTCTGACTTATATTTTATCTCCTGCAGTTCTTATGTAGCATGAATTTACAATTTCTGTGTTCATAAGATCTTAGAATATGGCTATTAAAATCCTTGTATCTTCTAAAGATTTTATATTTGTATTTGGTTGTTTGTATGAGAACACATAAACCAACTTGCTGCTTTTCCTATATCCGCAAAACCAACTTGCTTAGAACACTGTATAGCTTCAAAGTAACTTTTGCTTTCTGTCTTTTGTAAACTTATTTGTACCCCAGCTTATTTTTCTTTCCTTTGAAAAGCCTTGCAGTGAGAGAATTTCTTTGTCTGGATGATCCACCAGGTCCATTTGATAGCCTAGAAGAAAGCAGGGTAAGTGCTGTATTATATATCACGTGGAAAGGGGAACAAATAATACAGTACAGTAACTACATTGTTTCTTGAATGGAATAGCAAACAGCAAAATATTATAGTTTCAGACCATCATAGTTTTACACAGAAAGCTTTTAATGTGTGAGTCAAAGGTGTCTTTCATTGAAATACATGAACCTAGTTCAGTGAAAAAATAAGTTTGTACATGTCATGCCATCAGGGAAGCTCTAAATAAATCTTGCATTTTTTTCTCCTTATTTTTACTATTTTTAAAAAAAATCATATGGAAATTTATTTTACTACATTTAAAAGTGCTATTTGTATGCTGAGTTTTCTTCCATCTAAATATCAAAGTAAAGAACCTACAATTAAAATCAATTAAAACTTACCTTCAGAATTAGAAGTTATTGTTGTGTTATCAATTCAACTCAAGCTTGATGCTCCTCAAATTACACTAATTTACGTGTTAGAGTGGCCCATTTCTTGAAGCAATTGGCTAGATTCACAAAACAGATTTGGTAATAATAGATTAGGATTTTATGCAAGTTTTTTTCGCCAAATGTTCAATGGCATTTAAATGGAACAGATCTAATTGGTAGATTTGTAATGTTTTCAGTTAAACTGAATCTGTTCTTTGTATTAGAGTGAATGCCATAGCTTTTTGGAAACAGCTTTATTGAAGTAAAAATTTCATCCATAAGCTATTTGCTATTCCATTGTAAATGTACAATTTAATAATTTTTAGTAAACTTACAGAACTATGCCACTGTCACCATAATTCAGTTTTAGAAATTCCCATCACCTTGAAAAAAAGGCCTGCAAGCCATTTTGCAATCAGTCCAACACTCCCAGCTCCAGACAACTACTGATCTGCTTTCAGTTTTTACAAATTTGCCTTTTCTGAATATTTTATGTCAAGTCGTGTGTGTGTGTGTGTGATCAGTATTCAATATACATAATATTTTACAAATACAATATGCATAACATATAGTATACAGTATATAATCTTTACATTTACTGTCTTTCACTTAGCCTCATGTTTTTGGGGGTCAACCATGATATAGCTTCTATGAATATATAGAAGCAATACTTCTTGTTGCTGAATGGTTTTCATTGTATGCATATACCACATTTTGTTTATCCAGTCACCAGTGGGACATTTGAATAGTTTCCAGTTTTGTGCTATTTTGAATAATGCTGCTGTGAACAATCTCATAGAGACTTTGGACATTTGTCTTCATTTCTCTTGGATTGATCCCTGGAAATGGAACATTTGCTTATATGGCAAATTATATTTAACAGTATGCAAACTGTATTCTGAATTTGCTCTACCATTTCACATTCCCACCACTAGTATATGAGAGTTCCAGTTTATCCGTGTCCTCATAAATATGACTTACCTGTCTTTTGGAGTATAGTCATTCTTGTGGGTGTGTAGTGGTATTGTACTATAGTTTTAATTTGCATTTCCCTAATTTTTTATGTTGGTCACTTTTTTTAAATATGTTGATCACTTTTTCATGTGTTTTTTAGCCATTTATATGTTTGATGAATTGTCTTTTTAAGTCTTTTGTGCCCCCCTTTTTTTTAAGTTCGGCTGTTTTATTGAGTTGTAAGACTTCTTTATTTTGGATAGAAGTCCTTTATCAGATACCTGATTTGCAAATATTTTCTCCTATCTGTATGTGTCTTTTCATCTTCTTAATGGTGTCTAATGTCTTTAACTTTAATGAAGTTCATTTTATCACTTTTTTTATGGCTTATGGTGTAGTATCATTAAGAACTCTTTACCCAGGGGCGCCTGGCTGTCTCAGTCGGTAGAGCATCCAACTCTTGATCTCGGGCTCATGAGTTCAAGTTCCATGTTGGGTGTGGAACTACTTAAAAAAAAAAAAAAAGAACTCTTTACCTAACACAGGGTCAGAAAGTTTTCTCCTTCAGTTTTTTTCCTGGAAGTTTTATAGTTTCAGCTCTTATATTTAGTCTGTAATCCATCCTGACCTGATAGATATTGATAAGGTATAATGAGATAAGGGTCTTAAGTTCCTGTGGATACCTAATTGTGCCAATACCCTTTATTGTGTTGGCACCTTTATCAAAAATCAAATAAACATAAAGGAATGGGTTTGTTTCTGGACTCTTAATTCTCTTCCATTGATCTAGTTACCTCTCCTTATGCCAGTACCTCACACAGTCTTGTTTATTACAGTTTTCTTATGGTTACTGTTTACATAGTATATCTTTTTCCATTTTTTTGCTTTCAGTTTGAGTCTTTCAATCTAACGTCTGTCTCTTGTATATAGCATATAGTTGGGTCTTGGTCTTTTGTTCAGTCTGACATCTTTTCCTTTTACATCTGCCATTTTGCAGTTTGTTTTCTGTCTCATCTGTTTTGGTCCTGTTCCTCTTTACTGCCTACTATTGTATGAAATAAATATTTTTTGTATGCCAGTTTGATTCCTCTACAGAAGTGTTTACTTTTTTATTTTTTAATGGTTGCTGTAGGTATTACAGTATGCATCTTAACAGTCAACTTCAGGGTAATACTTAATTCCAGGGAATTATAAACTTAGCTCCAATACATCTTTTTCATCCCCCCTCCAACATGGGGCTTGAACTCACAACCCTGAGATCAAGAGTCACGTGCTCCACTGACTGAGCCAGCCAGACGCCCCCATTATTTATCACAATTTTAAATCTATATGCCATAATTCCATTAATACAGTGTAATAATTATTTCTTTATATAGTCTTTTCTCTTATAAAGAAATTAAGGGAAGAAATGAGAAAAATATAAGAGTTATAAACCCTTTCATATTTATCCATATAGTTACTATTTCCAGCCCTCTTCATTACTTGCTGTGGATTGGTATTATTATCTGGTATCACATTCTTTAAACTTCAAGGCCTTCCTTCCTTTAGTATTTTTTTAAGGCAGGTCTGATGGCAACAAATTCTCAGTCTTTGTTTATCTGGGAATGTTCATTTAGGAACGGTAGTTTAATTGATGGGGTGTTTTTTTTTTTTCACTACTTTGTGTCATTCCTCTGTCTTCTGGCTTCCATTGTTTCTGATGAAAAGCCAGCCTTTAATTATATTGTTCCCATGGACATGATGAGCCATTTTGCCCTTGCTACTTTCAAGATTTTTTTCTTTGACTTTCAGGTGTTTGATTATGATATATCAAGGTGTTTATCAAAAATTGGCTTCATCAAGCTTCTTGGATTTAGCAGATTAATGCTCTACATCAGACTTAGGAAGTTGTTGGCTATTATTTCTTCAAATAATTTTCAGCCTTTTTCTCTTGCCCTTCTCCTTCTGGGATTCCCATTACCCATATCCTTGTATGCTTCACATTGTACTACATGTTTCTGAAGTGCTGTTCATTTTTTTTTCAATCATCTTTCCTCTGTTCTTCAGACAAAATAATTTCTATTGATCTATGTTCAACCTCACTGACTCATTTTTCTGTCATTTCAAATCTGTTGAGCCCCTCTTTTTAATTTTTCACTTCAGCTATTGTGCTTTTCAACTGCAGGATTTCTATTTGCTCTTATTATTATTATAATTATTCTATTTCTTTATTGAGTCCATACTGTGTCAATTAATTACTTTGGCTTTATAATTTTTGTATCTGGCAAGAGAAGGTTTCCCTTCCTTGTTCTTCTTCAAAATTGACATTTGTTTTTCCATATGAATTTTAGAATCAACTTGTGAGTTTCATGAAAGATCCTGGTGGCATTTTGTTTGGAATTATAATACATTTATTGATTGATTTTGAAGAGCAGAATCATTATAGAATTGAATCTTCCTATCAATAGATCTTTGCTTTATTTAGATCTTTTTTAAAAGTCTTCAATAAAGGTTAAATTTTTTCCTAAAACTTTTAGGGAAAGCTGTAGAATTTATTATTTTGAGGGTTTTTTTAATCATAATTGGTATTTTTATTATATTCTCTTTTTTTTAAAGATTTTATTTATTTGACACGGAGAGAGAGAACAAGTAGGAGGAGCAGCAGGCAGGGGGAGAAACAGACTCCCCGCTGAGCAGGGAACCTTATGTGGGGCTTGATCCCAGGACTGAGAGATCATGACCTGAGCCAAAGGCAAATGCTCAACAACTGAGCCACCCAGGCACCCCTATTATATCCTAATTTATTACTGTTTTCTGTATATTTTATATGTTACATCTTTGGTGAAATCTCTGATTAGTTTGTAGATCCTTAATCATATCCCCTAATATACTAAGTTATGGTTTTTCGTTTTTAATCCTTAATATGTTTCATTCCATTTTCATATTTTTTTGTGCTAATTTGGATCTTTAGCGTTAAATAGAAACAGTTATAGCATACATCCTTTCCCTCTGTTCCTGACTTCAAAAGAAATGATTCTGTTTTTCACCATTGGATATGGTGTTTCCTACAAGCAGCTGGGAGTTGTGGGTTATGTTTGTTTATATCTTTGTTTTTAGGTTAAAGAAGTTCTGGTCCTACTTTGCTAAAGGTTGTGGCTTGTTTATGTTATTAACACTTTTGCTTCCATCTATAAAGATGATTATATGGGTTTTTTTTAATATGATACGTGATAAATCACATTCACAGATTCTCAAATGATAAAACATTCACTTCTGGGATTAACTCATTAATTCAGCATTTTTTTAATTGCTGGATTTGGATTGTAATGATTTTATTTAGAATTTTTACCGTATAATTTTCCTCTCTGTTATCGTCATTGGATCTGGCATCAGGATTATACCAGTCTTACAAGTTGAGGAATAGTCTCTTTTTCTTTTCTCCAAAACCATTTGAATAAGATCAGTATTGTTTGTTCCTTGAGTATTCATTAGAACTCACCTGTAAAACAACCTGAGTCTGGTATTTTCTTGAGTTTGTTCAGTAGTTTTATGGGTAGATTTTTAACATCTGATTACATTTCTTTAATGAATAGAGTTTATTCAGGTTGTCTGTTTCTTTAGGACTCAATTTTGATGGGTTTTTTGTTTTGGTTTGGTTTTTTTAGAAAATTGTCCAATTTGTACAGATTTTAAAATACATTGATGTAAGGCTGTTTTCTCATGATTTTTAAAAATCTCTTAACATATCTTTGAGTACCAAAAGTAGTATATTGAATTCACTCATAATGGTTGGTTGTGAATTTTTTTTTTAATTCTGTAGTTGAAATATCCTTAGTGAATCATTCCTTTTATTATTAGGTAATGACTCTTTTGTGCCTAATGTTTTCCACTTGAAATGCCATTGCTCTGAGATTAATAAAACTATACCTTTTGTGGGGGAGAAAGCAGATTTGCCTGTTGCCTGAGAAGTATTTTTCTATCCTTATAATTGAAGTGTGTTTCTTGGGGACTCCTGGGTGGCTCTGTTCGTTAAGAGTTTGCCTTCAGCTCAGGTCATGATCTCAGGGTCCTGGGATTGAGCCCGATGTCGGGCTGTCTGCTCAGCGGGGAGTCTCTTCTCCCCTGTGCTTTCCCTCTCTCTCTCTCTCTCTCTCTCAAATAAATAAATAATCTTTAAAAAAAAAAGTGTGTTTCTTGTCAGCATCATAGAGGTAGATTTTTGGCTTTTGATACAAACAGAAAAATCTTTTTTAACTGGTGAATTTATTGTGATGTGTCCAGTAATTACCAATATATGTGTATTTATTTCTGCCCTTTTATTTTATGCCTTTTATTTACCTTGCTTTTTCTCCTTTCCTTCCTTTTATATACTGAATGAGGTTTTTTTCTTCCCTTTTTCCCTCTACTCTTGGCTTCTAAGCTCTGTATTCACTGTCATTTATTTAATGGCCATATATTGTTCTCATCAAATAACTTATTTTTTTTTAAAGATTTTATTTATGTATTTGACAGAGAGAGAAACAACCAGCGAGAGAGGGAACACAAGCAGGGGGAGTGGGAGAGGAAGAAGCAGGCTCCCAGCGGAGGAGCCTGATGCGGGGCTCGATTCCAGAGCACTGGGATCACGCCCCGAGCTGAAGGCAGATGCTTAACGACTGAGCCACCCAGGCTCCCCTCATCAAATAATTTAGAACCAAGTTGTTTACAGCCTCCCCAAAGTGACCCAATGTTTCCTTTAATTACCTGCACACTTGCCACTTCCTTTCCTTACCATTTCAAGTTCTTTCGTCTCACTCTTCCCACTAGGGCTCAGTTAACTGCTCTTAAAGTACATCGTTTAATAGTTCTTTCAGTGAATGTGTGTTGGTAATGTTTCGGTCTTTAATGTTTGAAATTTTTTAAATCTTGCTCTCATTCTTGAGGTATGATTTAACTGGGTCTAGAATTCCACCTTGATAGTCCTTCTTCTCAGTGCTTTGAGGTCTTATCTGCTGCCTTTGCTGTAGACTGTTGCTGTGAAACATCTATTTTCAGTTCATTGTTGTCCCTTTCTAGTAAAATGGTTTTATTTCCTAGTATTTTAGAGGTCTTGTCTTTGATTTTAACATTTGCAGTTTTACTATCTTGTGTGTGGGTGGTGTTTATATTTGTCTTCCTTGGGATGCATTATTCTTCTAAATCTGAAAATGCTAGTATTTAATGAGTTCTGAACATTTTCTGCTGTTTTCTCACTGAGTATTGCTTCTCCTCATTCTCTCTTCTCTATTTTAGGAACTCAATTTATAAATATGTGTGTCAGTTATTTTCCTTTTCCATCTGTCTTAACCTTTCTTTCATGTTACCTGTTTCCATCTCCCTATGCTTCATTCTTCAATGAATAAATTCTGTGATTTTCCTAGTTCTAGCTTCCAGTTTACTCTGTTGTCTTCAGACAGGATTATTCTACTGTGATACTTCCATTAAGATATTAATAATATTGGGGCGCCCGGGTGCTCAGTCAATTAAGCATCTGCTTTGGCTCAGGTCATGATCACAGGGTCCTGGGATCGAGCTCCTCATTGGGCTTCCTGCTCAGCTGGGAGCCTGCTTCACCCTCTCCCTCTCCCTGCTGCTCCCACTGCTTGTGTTCTCTCCCTTTCTCTGTCAAATAAATAAGTAAAATCTTTTTTTTTTTTAAAGAAAAGTTCTTAATTATATTGACTATACTTTTCGTGTCTTGACATTCTATTGTTTTGTCTCAGGTATACCTGATATTTTTTAATAGTGGCTTTAAAAAATATTTTCAAGTCATTATACATGTTCATATTTTATGGTCTTTATCTAATAACATGCTGTCTGAAGTTTATGGAATTCTAATCCTTCTTTTCAGTGGATCGTATCCTAGTGTGTTTTGTAATTTTGGATTATAAATTCACTTTGATTAGAACTTTGTCTCCAGGAACACTGAACAGCCAAAGTTCAGGGTATATCCTTCCATAGAAATTTGTTTGCTTCTGCAGAGATACCTTGAGTATCATTGATCCTGGACCAGTTTTTATCTAATTTCTAAGCTTGGGTGTTTCTGACTAATTGTGATAGTATAAACTCAAACCAAAATCCACATGAGGCATTGGCTCATAGTTATAGATTCTTCAGGGAAGACTTTACCTCTCCCACATAGAGGCCAATATGAGACAAACATTCTTCCTTGATGTATTCCTATGTTCATGGGTGACTTTTATTGATGTCTTAGATCTTCAGAGCTGAGCAACTTCTCCTCACCCCTCCTTTGCCCACTATCCAAAGCTATGTCAGTGCACATGATGGTGGCACTTGTTTTCTTTTCTCTTTGTTTTTGTTCCCTGAGACTTACCTCTGTTTCTTGTCCACATAGCTGTTTTAAAAGTTGTTTTTTAGCTAGGTATTTTGTAGCCAGAGGCCTTAGTTTGTCTGGTCACCTACATTGTTATCAGGGAAAGTTATATGTGATTCATTTATTTTGTTTTTCTCTGTGTTCCTAGGTTCTATTTGCATGATAGTTGAACACTGTTCAGTTTTTTCATAATGTGAATATACCCAGATTTTTAAATTTGGGAATATTTATAAGGTTCATCTTATGTCATTAGGTAAAAAAGCAAGCCACAGAATGATATGTATTATATGCTTCCATCTATATAAAGACAAACATTTGAGAAACTGAAAGTAATTCAGTTGGGTGGAACATGGGTTTTGCAGAGGACCAGAGGAAAGGAAAGGTAAATACAGCAAGCTATGAAGTTGGGGTAAAAGGCATATGTCACATCATAAGGTACTTCATTTGCCAAGGTAAGATATTTGGCCTTATCATTTAGGCAGTATTAAATCATAGGTAACATGATCATATCTATTTTTTAGAAAGCCAGCTTAGATTGCCAAAGTAAATATAGGTAAACCATTTCATTTACTGGTGTTGTAGTTTGGTTAAGAACTAAAAACTGTAGAAATGAGAACAAATGACAGAAACACAAGAGGTGTTGATGAGGCAGTAGGGGATGAGGGGAAGGGAAAGTGGAAAAACTGGGTTATCCTTGGGCCATAAAATTAGGGAAATGAAGTGATTTAAGATGCTTGCCTGTTGGCTTTGATGACGATATTCCCTCGCGAACGCTATTTGGCTTGCCATCGGTACACCTAATTGAAGAGGACCAGTAGATACATGAGTGATGTCTATGCACTCAAGAAAAGGTTGAGGGCTGGAGATTAACAACAACAACATTAAACACATTGGAAGTTGATAGCATATAGTAGAGATGAGAGCTGAAGTGTTAACAGTAAGTGCAGTTGCCCAGGGATGCCATATAGAGCAAGAGAATATATAACCAAGGGCAAAACTTTGATGAATGCCCACATGCAAAGATCAAATAGAAAGCTAAGAAGTAACTGTCCAAGTTAAGAAGTGAACCAGGAAGTTTTATGGAGGCCAATGAGCGAGGATTTCATTAATTTTTTTTTTAATTAAGTCAATAGTGACATGCAGTGAAGTCAAGAACAGCACTTTGGATTCGACAATTAGAAGATCATTGTTAGCCTTTGCCTGGGCATAGTGAGTAGAGAAAAAGAGAGTGAAACTCCTAATTTAATGATTTTAGAAGTAAATGGGGGGCTAAATTTGGGTAATAAAAATCTTTGTGATAGATTTTTTCATTTTGAAAGGAAGGAGTTAGTAACTAGCAGGACTCATGATCAAGAGGGAGGTGGAGATTATTTTTTTTTTTTTTTATGGAGAAGTTTTTAGGATTTACTTAACTTCAGTCAAGTTTATTAAGTAAATTTAGGGTCTAGAGGAGGGGGAAAGGTTGAAAATTTAAGAGAAAGTGTATGTGATTGAGCACACTTCCAGAGGAGAGAGAATAGAAAGATAACTTGAAGAATCACGTGTTCTTGAGGAAAAGAACAGGATGTGAAGGTAGCTGGAATCCAGGGAGTCAGTGATTTTTTTTTTCCTGGTATAGGAATCAAGATCATCTGCTGGGTTTGGAATCAGCAATATTAACACATTATAGGGGACTTGCCAGGGGTGATGGTTTAAAATAGTCACAGAGAAGACAGGACAGGGAGTGATAGACAACTAGGCATAATTAAAAGAATTGATCTGTAGCACTGAAAGCCTCATCAAAATAAGTGACCCACATTTTTTCATGACATCATTTTTTATGATAGCACAATTTCGTTTATGTGTTTTAATCTTTATTTCAGCAGTGTTTAGTATCCTGGGTATGAAGGATAGAATGTCAATTTTGAATGAATATGGGGAAAGGAGAAGCAAGAGGAAAGCAAAAACCCAACATTGTTTAGGTGCTATGGAGGAGGTTGTTACAGTGCTATCACTGCTAAGTTAATACAAATGAATAGCCACAATTTTTCAAAAATGTATATTCATCTGGGGCTGGGCAAAAGTAGATGAAGGAGAATAGAAACTTAAAACTTGGCCACTTTTTCCCCCAATTCTACACTAGAGGGTTATCACATACTCATTTCAAGCACTGTGGTTTACTGATTAACAATTTTCAAGAAAGGGGACTTGGAGATAGAAGTCCTGCTGGTAGGTGGGGACTGAGTGTCAAGATAGCAGAGACCAAAAAAGATGAGGGAAGAGAACAGATTGTTGGGGCTGCACACATATTATTTTGATTATGTTCTTTAACTCTTCAAATAAATGCTCTTAAGGAAGATACTGCATAAGTAATTCATTTTTTCTGCATATTTTGTTTTTAAGGCTTTCTGTGAAACTTTAGAAGAGACAAACTACCGTTTTCAAAAAGAACTACTTGAAAAACAGAAAGAGGTGGAGTCACTGAAGAAACTACTGAATGAGAAGCAGCTTCATATAGAAACTCTAGAGAGCAGAATCAGGTGCCTAGCATTTTAGTCTTGCTCATTAAACTCTTAATACTCGGCTAAATGCCCTTTGTATTTTAATATGATTTAGGAAGAGTCTTAGACTCTTGGTGTACTTTCGTGTAGATTGGGAAAATTGCCTTTTGATAATTTATTTAGGAGGTTGAACATTTGAAGGTGGGAAACATCAGAAATATGAGCCTCTAGCTGTTCAAAATAAACATTATTCATTTTAACCTATTTAAATGGTACCTTTGCTTCTAGGCATTTCTGCCAACTTTTCACATATGAAAGTTGTAGTTTGCGTTCTTGTCAGCATATATTGAATTGATATTAAAATCATTTTACATTAATCCTAAGTACTAATTTCTCTATTGACTCCCAGAGTCAGCAATTTATTAGCCATATTAAGAATAGCTGAAGACTACTAAAGCTATATGTATTCACAAAAATAAACCAATACATACTTTATTTGTAGAAAATAACTTGTTGCTCTAATTTACTCTTAGAACATTGTCTTTAGAACCTGAGGAATCACTGCACATGTCAGAAACAGAAGGTGCACACATCCCAAAGGTGGAGTCCTCCACACTTGAGGTTGATCAAGATGTTTTGCATGAAGAATCTAGGTAAATAATATTTGGTTTATTATAGCCTAATCATTTGGATAATTAAAGGGAAATAGTCAAAAATATGGAGTATGTTTCTTTTTCACGAGCTCAGTGTTACTGTATCATGAATCTGCTGAGCAAATAAAGAAAGACTATAGATATTCTAGACTATTCCTAAAAATGAGCCTTTGGAATCTAGGTACTAAATATTATTACTTTGAAGATATGTCTAAATTAACTATTCAGTTAATTCATTAATTTTGTTAAGCTTGACAAATTAATCTCCCTCAGTCTTTTTCCATTCAAAAAGTGGGATACTGTAATAGCAACAAGCCTGCCTACCTAACAGGAATGATGAAAAGATAGTATATTTGAAAGCGCATAGAATATTTATTACTTATAAATCCAAACTCATTATTAATACGTTAGTGGTAGCAGCTAAGCTGTAATTATGGGAACAAATTTATGTTGGTAAAGGTCATTATAAACTGGATTTTTAGTGATAAATGGTAGTTGGAAGAGCTGAAGGAGTTAAAAATATATCTCCAAAGGTGGTGTCTGGTAATGACAACTTAAAAATATAAAATTTCTTGGGGCACCTGGGTGGCTCAGTCAGTTAAGCGGCTACTTTCGTCTCAGGTCATGATCCCAGGGTCCTGAAATCAAGCCCCACATTGGGCTCCCTGCTCAGCAGAGTCTGCTTCTCCCTCTCCTGCTCGCCCTGCTTGTGATCTCGCTCTCTATCTCTGTGTCAAATAAATAAATAAAATCATTATAAATATATATATATATAAAATAATATATATATAAAATAAAAATCATAAATATATATAATTTCTGTTCAAATATTTAAATATTATTTTTCATTAAATATTTTTCCATTAATATTTAAATAGTCTTTACATTAGATAAAAAATTTTAAAGGTAATAGTGAAGTGAAATAGCATGTATCTAATCTCTTTGTTGACATGTTTCTCTTTTCTTGCAGAACTGATGATAAGCCATGCTTAAGTTTTAGTGAACCTGAAAATTCTGTATCAGACATAGAAGTTGCAGAAGTGGCGTACAATGCAGAAGACGACTAACACATAACAAGCAGTTCCTTCCATGTATATGGTTTAGCAAATTTAGAATAGAGTGGCAAATATTTAAAAAGAAAAAAAGACTGAAGCATTTACAGAAAACAGAAAGATTGCACATGTATAAAGTTTACATAAAGATAAGTTTTTTAAGTTATTGGGATAAATGTATTCACTGCTGCTTTAAATTGTCTTTTATCCAACCTTTGTATTTAATACACTAAAAAAAAAAATCTAGTTAGAGTTCTGTTATCAAGACTCAATTCTTAAGTAATGTGCATAAATTATTTTGGTATTTTGCCAGTGTATTGCTCCAAACTAATGTATGTGCACACACTCTCGTGTGTGTGTGTGTGTGTGTGTGCGTGTTTGTGTTTGTGTTTAAAATGCCAATTTTATCAGTTAAATGGACATTAAATGCATGTTACTATCTGGTTGATATATACTTCTTTGTATCTCTGACATGATATATTTTCATTAGTGATTTAAATCAGTGGTAAAGATGAATTAAGTTTTAAATATTGATATGTTTACCATCTGTAAATAAAAATTGTCTGTTTGCAATGTTATTGCTATTTAAAAAGAAGAACTTTCTAATACCAAAGGAAAACTATTTGAAAGAGCTATAGTAACATATAATAACAAAGCTAAAGTGATAAAATAGCCTTGATTTTAAAAACTGATTCATTATTAGAATACTATAATAAGTGTTCTAGTTTATTATAATATGTTGTACTTGTTTATTTTCTACATAATCTTTATCTTAAATCTCTACCTGTAGAATCAGTGAGTTTTCCTCTTTCAGAATACTACCTCTTTTTGCTAATCAAGGTGTACTCTTTTGAAAGTATAGATTCTAAGTGAATAGGGAGTTATACAAAATATAAAGTAAAAAGCCATGTATACTATAAAGTTCCTTAGATGCGTTGACTCCTGGGATTGCATTTTTATTTCTGTATATGTGAATATGTTGCTATAATGTATTAAGGCTGATTTTCTTTTAATATTTTTAGCCAAGTGATGCACTTTATGATAATTAAACTCCTTTGTGCCAAGTTTAATTGGTGAATTTCTTTAGTAAGTGGAGTTAGGAAAAAGAATTATATAGTGCCTTCACTGTTTCACTTTTTACACCAGTCTGCTAGGGTCTGTGAGTCAGCTTTATGAAAAAGTGTTTATTTCAGAATTGCTTATAGTTGTTGAAAGTGCCTTGTTTCATTTTTACGAAATGAAGTTATTCATTTATTTTCTATTTCCACTGCTTTGCATATTGCTGTTAATAAGTGTTGTAATCATGCTAGCACTTTGAAATCCTAGTTGGTATATTGAACTGCATGTGCTTTCTAAAAGCTGAGGGAAACTTACTGGGGAAATAGAAAACAATCTCCAGTTTTGTTTTTTTCACTATCTAAAAGTTTATCAGTATCTTGATGTACATATTAAAATATAGTTGTTTAAAATTCTACTTATGTAGATTAAGAGATCAAGTGGCTGTTGTTAACTTTTGATCCAAAAAGGAGACTGCTTACCAAAGTACCAAAAATTTTAAAAGCCTTTGTCAAAATGCACAAGTATGTTCTGTCTCGGAATATTTTCCCCAAAGTATACTAGAAGTGTGTTTACTATCCTGGGAGACAGGAAGAATATAATACACTATTCTCTTTGTTCATTTCAAAATATTCTAGGCTTGAAAAGGTTTGAAAAGAACATTTAAGTTAGTATCATTTTTAGTCTAATGACAAGATGATCTTTGCTAAATCCCAGATATTATATTGCCACATACATGTCTGTTCTAAAGTGAACCATACACTTCCAAAATCTGGCCTTTCAGAAGATTGTATGTAAAGTTTTGGATGGGTGAAGAAAAACACTTGTTAATTAGATAAACCACTCTTTATATTTAGAATTTACTTTTTTTATTTTTATGCTGCATTTTATTCCCACTATCATATTCATTTAATAAATTATTTTTTCAGTACAGCAGTAGCTGTGTTGTTTAGATCTGAATACCATTTTCCCCCTTCAATTTCGGTGTCCTCTCTATCCCTTACAATTATTGTAAATTTCATTATACTTAACTGCTGCATTTCACAGAAGTGGAATGAGTTCATGATTTTTCTTTTTAGGTTTACACTTTATATTACTGGTGATTTTAAGTCTTTGTGAATAGGTACAGTGCACTTCAAATGTAACCAATATTGATTAAAAAAAGTTGAACATAATGCAAACAGGAAACACTTTTGTGAATAATCTTTTAACCTTTTAAAAATCAAGTTCATGTGTAGGTAGTAAAACCATAAACCAGCATTTTAAAATGTGCTTTATTTGTCTATTCTGAGAGTAGACATTTAAAGCACATTATTGAGAAAACCATGTTCCTCAAATAATCTATGTAGTCTATTTCAACTATTTATGATATTAGAAGGGAACAGTGGTCTAGGGTGTAAAAGTAATTTGTCTAGTTTTGAAATGGGTTTTGTTACTTACAGGAATAGAGGAGTTTGGGGATTATGTTAAAAACAAGTCTGTATTCTCAACCAGTAAAGAGAGGAATCTAAATTGTATCCTCTGGGAAATTTTCAAAGAGCTACATATTTGATCCACATTTTAGTTCTTCCAAAAGGTAATAGATTTATCTTTATTGCGTTGCATTTTGCTTCTATGCTGTGGCGTTCTACTAGCAAAACAATCATCAGAACAGGCTGATGCCTGTTATACCACAGTGTACCCTTTATGAGGACTCATGAGAGAAAATTCTCTTAGGTCTCAGCAGCAGTAAAACCAGTGCTTTTCTTAAAGAATTGATTTGTTTTTATCTTAAACACTTTATTACTCTCTCTTTTTTGATTTGGTTTTTGGGCAGCCTTAAGCCAAATTGTAGTTCACCTTAGCTACCATATAGAGCCTTAGGAGTTGTGCTTTTGTGTAGTAAACATGACTTTATTTTTCTTATTTTCTCAACCCCCTTTTCCTCCTTATTTAAGGTCTTCAATTAGAACAGATGTATTTTTCTTCTGATAAAGTCTCCGATTTGAATGATATTTTAGACTACATTAGGGAAGAACTTGTCATAGCCTGTACTAACACAATTACTGCACCACTAAGGATGGCAGTAATTACACAAAACTAAATTATTATTCTCTTTAAAAGACATTCTTAAGTAGGACCAGTGAATATGGAATGCAAACTTAGAAATTAACTAGTGGTAAGCTATGGGTAGGTTCTTGGTTCAAAATACAATATTGATAAACTCAGATTATGGTTTTAACCATCGCCTCAAATCAGAAGACCCCACTTGCCACTTCCTTGTGTATCACTGACAGAAAAGTAGAATGGTGTCATTAGCTCCACACAAAACAATAATAAACAATATGGCTAATGTATACCCAATAGCTAAAGTTAGTGTTTTATTGTGATAGATACAGATAAGACTTGGTATAGACTTTGCCCTAATGAGACGTGTTGCAACCTAGCTAACTGTAATCAAAGAAGTATTGGTTAAATGCTGGATAAAGTTCTTTGCTAAGGTGTGAAATGAAAAGCCCACCTTGGGGTGTTTAAGCCCATAACTTGAGGATTATTTCTTAGTATTAGCTCATCTGCCAGTCCAGTTTTCCAGTAACCCTGTAGAGCAAATACCACCATTCATTGACTAACCCAAAAGTTTCTGTACCCACTTCAAAATAGGAATGGGATAAACTAAATAGTTGTTTTCTCAGCTCCCCTTGGAACTAGGTTTGAGCCTGTGACACGATTATGGCCAGTGTGATGGATAGAAGTGTGCTGATAGCTTCTGGGAAATGACTTGTTTTTCCTGTAAGAGGGTAAGTATGCTGCTCATACAGCCTCTCCCCGTTCCTCTTGTTTTGATCTCAGTTTATGTAGAGAGGTACTATGGAAACCATATTGCAAATATGAGGTGTGACAAGTATGAGGGAAGAGTAAGGGAATCACAGAGACTAGCCACTTGTGAAACCACTAAGAATTGGTTTTTTGTTAATTGTACCAAGATAAAAGCTATTTTTAATTTGAATTATAGGTTTAACCTTAGGGGGTAAACGGCTTTCAAACAGAAAGACTTCTTCCTGTGATGATATTGCATATTTTGTTAGTAAAGAAAAATAAAGGAGAAATTATTTTTTCTTGAAAGCTAAAAGAGAACCATCTAGTAGACATATCAAAGATCACTTACTTCTGAGTCTCCTTTTGGCAAACCAAATGTGAAGGAGAAAACAATCTATTCTACACATATGTAGTAGTCTGCTCAGGCTGCTGTAACAAAACCACAGACTAAATGGCTTAAACAACAGGAATTTATTTTCTCAGTTCTGGAGGCTGAGTGCCAAGGTCAAGGTGCCGGCAGAGTTGGTGTCTGATGAGGACACTCTGGGTTACAGAAAGCAAGCTCTCTGGTGTCTCTCATAAGGACATTAGTCCTGTTGGATCAGGACCCCACCCTTTGATCTCATTTAACCTTAATCACTTCCTTAGAGGCCCCATTTCCAAATACAGTCACATGAGGGGGTTGGGGCTTAAACATATGAATTTGAGGGGGCACAAACATTCAGTACATAACAGTATAGGATAGATCATCATTTAAATGCTTACAAAGATATTTCTCAGTTCAAAAGATTAAAGTAGATAGCCTATTCTTTAATTTGTCAATTGAACAAACATTGACCAAACAATGTTTGGTCAAGAACAAACATTCTTCCACGTGTCAGCTCTGGGTTATAAAAATTGTTAAGAACCACATGATCCCTTCAAGGAGTTCAGACCAATACAGCGTTTTACACAGGCTAGTCCGTACATTGTGCAGCCTTGTGGTAAGTGTGGTGTAGTTGTAGTATTCGTGATGAATTGTGGGAATGAGAAGGCTGGAAAGGAGGGCAAATATTGGTCAGCAGTAGAAGTGTAGAGCTTTAGCTGCTTCTTAAAAGCAACAGGGCCGGTGATGGGTAGTAAGGAGGGCAGTATTGCATGGAGCACTGGGTGTTATACGCAAACAGTGAATCATGGAACACTACATCAAAAACTAATGCTGTACTGTTTGGTGACTAACATAATATAATAAAAAATTAAGAAAAAAAAGTGGCAGGGCATGCCAAGTAGGTCTGCTTCAGCCTGTGCAAGTGGCAAGGATCATTATTCCTAATTCTATTTCCCCTGTCCAGTATATCAATTCTAGCTCCAAAGGAGAAGCCCACTCCCCTGATGTGATAGGCCAAAGAGGGACACACAAACCATACTGCGTACCGTAGACATTTTATTTTAACTTAATGCATGAATATTCATTTGCCAAAGTTCAAATGGAGGTGCAAAGCCTTTGTTTGGTACAATTTTACTAATGAGTGCTTCTGATTTTCTCTTGCTAAGCTGTACCCCTCATGCATTTTCTTTTTTTTTTTTTTAAAGATTTTATTTATTTATTTAACACAGAGACAGCCAGCGAGAGAGGGAACACAAGCAGGGGGAGTGGGAGAGGAAGAAGCAGGTTCGTAGCGGAGGAGCCTGATGTGGGGCTCGATCCCATAACGCCGGGATCATGCCCTGAGCCGAAGGCAGACGCTTAACCGCTGTGCCACCCAGGCGCCCCCCCTCATGCATTTTCTGATTCCTAGCTTTAGTTTCAGTAGACAAGGCATACGATGTGTACGAAGGAATCTATGGCAGATAGCACAATTTTTACTGGTTTTTTTTATCCTGTATTTCTATCTTGCCTATATTTTCATCAAGTCTTTCCAAACTGATCTAGTTTTCCCTAGAAATGATCATTTGTTCTCATATTTCATTGTTTTGTATAATAACCTTATTTAAAATTTAATTTTAGGGGTAACTGAGTGGCTCAGTCAGTTAAGCAGCTGCCTTTGGCTCAGGTCATGATCTCAGGGTCCTAGGATCGAGTCCCTCATCGGGCTTCCTGCTCAGTGGGGAGTCTGCATCTCCCTTTCCCTCTGCCCCTCCTCCTGCTTGTGTGCTCGCTCGCTCTGTCTCAAATAAATAAAATCTTACAAATAAAAATTTTAAATATAGCTAGTATACACAAATTTGGACACAAACTGATGCTTAGAAATCACACAGTTCTCTTGGGAGGAAAGAGGAATGTGCAGGTGTTTTAAAAAGAAACCACCTAGCCACAAACATTCAGGGTGTCCTGAATGTCAGCACATTTTATACAGAAGATGCAGAACTTAGGTCAATTATGAATTGATCACCAGGATCTCCCTTCCCTGCATCCACCTTCCCCCCACTATAATCCAGTCTCCCACGACAGCCATGGTTTTCTTTTTGAAAAACATAAATCACAGCATGTTTTTTCTCTACTTAAAAACTTTCAAAGTTTTCCCATCATGATTAATATTACAACTTTCAGACATCTTTATCCTTCAAACATGATTTTACTCTCCCAATTGCTCTCCTTAATGGTAGTGCACATGGCCCCTTTTCTGTTCCTTGAGTCTCGTAAGGTCTTCTTCCTCCTAACCTGGCCATATCTCCTATCTAGAATGCTCTCCCAGAATCCTGGCAGGCTCTTCTCTTAAATCATAGGTTAGATATGACCTCTGTAGGCAACCTAAAATGACAGTCACCTCCATCTTAGATTTCTTTTTCTTTTATTTTAAGATTTTATTTATTTTATAGAGAAAGAGCACAAGCAGGGAGAGGAGTAGAGGAGGAGAGAGAGATGGGAAAGAATCTCAGGCAGGCTTTCTGCTGAGCGCAGAGCCCACCACAGGGCTTGATCCCAGGACCTATGAGATCATGACCCTAGCCAAAAACAAGAGGCTGATGCTCAACCAGCTGAGGCATCCAGGGGCCCCATACCCTATATTTTAAATTTGGAAGACTCAAATAGGCTTTATCCAGTTTACAAATGTTTTACGTTCTAACCACATTTCCAAGTGCTGCATTCAATAAATGGCAGCTTATCAAACTAAACTTAAAATGCCTTTTAGATTATAATGTCCTGGAAATTTGTATAATGTTTGCAATGGGACAAAATGGTTTTGAACTGGTAATTAAATGATAATGTAATAACATATTTATCTAGACACACAGGGCTTGAGGGAATCAGTTAGTGACGAAAGGTAAGTGAAGATTTCTGTAAAGACTCTAATGGGAGATAGCAAAGTGTGCCAGACCAAACACAGAGATGACTGCAGTTTTGAAGTCTGCTAAAAAAAAAAAATGACAACTCTGACTACCTCAACTAAACAGGCAGTGCAAAAGATTTACACCATAAGGATACAAGTGAGCAAGGAGATGGCTCCACCTGTCCTCCCCAGTTCCTCATGAAGGCCTCCTAGGTGGTGCTTCCTGCAGCACACGTGGGGTGACTGAGTGCCCCAGTCACAGGAGCCAAGAAAGCACTGGCCTTCTGTGCTTTCTGTGCCATCAGGCTGCAGTAGAACCATGTCAAGTCATAAAGGTTTTCCTTTACGGAAGTTCCTTGCAGTTCCAAAATACCTGACAATTCTGTTGAGTGTCTTCTTGAGTGCAGCGGGCCAAGGCCTGGCCTGGCCTGGCCCTAGCTCATAAGAATAAGGAGGTGGCTGGCACGGAATTTCTTTGTTAGCCTAAGTCTATCAATCACCAGCACTAATCTTATGCCTATTAATCAAAATAAGGTCTGTTTTTGCTTAAAACAGAATCATGTTTTTACTGTGGTAAGTAGACAGGAATTAGAAGACAGCGGAAGGAGTGAGAGTTGGCCCATATTGGATTAACTAAAGTATACATATAAAAGAAGACAAAGCAACAGCAGCTCATGGGCTCAAGTCCCCGTGGATACAGAAAGATGAGCAGAGGAGTGTGCTGGATACACCAGGCAGACACAAGCAGCCAGGCACTCCGTCTGGTATGTCCATAAGGTACACGGCAGACCTCTACCCTTCAGATACTAAATCAATGATTAATTTAATTGGGTCTTGGAGAAGTTGGTTTTATAATATGTGAACAACTTTATGTTCAAAATAAGACTTCAACTGTATGTACTGAAAGAGAAAACATTTAAGAACATCTTTCACTTTTTTAGCCAGATAATACATGAATTCCTCAGTAAAAGTTGATGTAACTTACATAGATACATATTTACAATGCCTTCCTCAAAATATTTTTTTTAATCTGTTGGGTTTTACTTTTCTGAGCATTTCATATCTACGAAGCATTTCCTAATTTTCTCCAGTTCTTAGAGCCCCAGAACTTTCCAAGTTCACTTGCCTCTTACCCCAGTTCCAGTTAAGAATATACCTTAAAATTGAACAGAGCTATGTTTGAGTTTTGGTTCTGCTTCTTACCAAGTGGGGCAGATTATTTTGCTTCTCTGAGCCTTGGTGCTTATATAAAACAAAGATAATTATAGTGCTCACCAGTTTGGTATGCTGAAAGCAGTACCTGTGAAAGCAGGTGTCAAGTGCTCAGAAACATTTGATGCATTGCCCTCAATTACCCAACACTTTGTCATCTGTATCCATGCAGGCATTTAATCAACAGAAGTTATTGGCCATCTACTGTGTGGTAGGGCACATGCCTGACATGTGCGGCAATGAACAAGGCCCTTTGTGACCCAGCTCTTTGTGTGACCTTCCTCCTAGGATGCCCAGGAAGTTAGACTCACAGTGCCTGTACATTCCTCCAGCAGAATACTTACTACTTCATATTGTACTCCTTTGTTTTCAGTCCATCCACCACATAGACTTAAGCAGCCCTTGACTGCTTATGCCATAGCACTGAGATACACACGCCAGGGGTTCAATATATTTGTTGCACATGAATGGATTGTGACCAACCTTGGAAATAACATTTTAAAATTGGGTATTTGGAACTCTTAGCCCCCAGTCAATTAATACTTTATAAACTACTCGCAAGTCCACATTGGACCTGGGGGGTTCTATTCTAACTAGGAATACTTTAGAAATTAGCTGGTCCAAACTGCATGAAGCCCTTTCGTAGAAAGTCTGCTATGCCCACAGAAGCAACAGTGATCAGGAAGGATCTGCGTGGTTGTCAGGTGGCAGTTTGCAGACAGACTCTACTTCCCTAGACATGAATCCTAGAACTTGTATGCCCGAAAGCCCGTCAAGTCTCCTGCTCCAAACCTCTCGTTTTGCAGATGAAACCTCAAACCAGAAAAACTATAGGAATGCAGTAAGCAAGTGGTGGGGCATCATGGAAAAAAGTCTCTGTGGCTCCCGTCTAGTGCTTCTCTTTCCTATGTTTGGTTGTATCCATAAAGACTTCGTGAATGAGGTTTCATAGCCATTATCTACGAATTCTTCTCCAGAGCCGGTGAAGGGAGAGTTCTCAATTTTGTCCCTGAGCCCAGGTTCCAGTTCTCCCTCTTGATTTAGGTTGACAAGGGATGTTAGTGAAGAAGGGTCATGAGTCATGCTTTAATACCAACAACAGCCAGGATGAAGGACTTCTGACATGAACCTAGCTGCATGCATCATACCCACTTCTCTGAAGTCTTTGAAAATCGCTGCCCTTCCAATGCCTGGAATCTCATAACTAAGAAGAACTGCTCCTCTGAATTAATGGAAACACGTGTCCCCTCAGTCACTGCTACAATCGTGCAGCCTCTCTTTCTGCCGATGAGCAGTGAAAACTTTCCTCTGAGGCTGCTTGTTAGAGAAGTTGCCTCTGTTGTGTGTACGGCTGAGCAAGGTTGCTGGGTCCTATAAATTCCTTGAGTAGACCAAGGCCTCTCCTGAGGGCCACTCTGGGCATCACTGCAACCCTGATCTGTTTCTTGCCCCTGGCAACACTACCTGACTGGTCTGCAAGATGCACTGGAGTGTGAGATGAAGCAAAAGCAAGGATTCCAAAGACTACTTACTTTCAGTTAAACCATATGGCCTGTCTTGTTGTCTAGTTTATAAAGAACCATTTTCAATTCTAAAGTTTCAATTAATAAAATCCAACTGCTATCAATTTCCCACGAACAGAGCAGCCTACAGGCCATTAAGCGGGCGTCTTGTCTTCGCCTTTCCGATGAGCTTAGAGTGCCGCCTAGTGGGAAGGATGTGTACTAGCACTTGATAACAAACTCCGTAGAGGAAAACACTACCAGGGGAGATGTCAGGAACGCAACAAATGAAAATTCCAACAGTCTCAGTACTCTACTGCTGTTTCACGGGTTTGTCAGACCTAAAGGAGGTATATTCCAATATTGATCTCGACTATCTCATTTAAGAAAGTGTACTACCTGAATGAGGGTATTCATCCCACCAGATCTCAACTAACCTAAATAGGATTGTATTTCATTTACCATAGAATATTTGGTAAATTTTTCCGTTTAACTTCGTAAAGTAGGAACATGAAAGTGAACCATGCCTTACCCATTTTTTTTTTCTATCTGAAATGCTAAAAAGTCATTATCAGCTAAAAAGTCATTATCGGGGGGCCTGGGTGGCTCATTCATTTAAGCCTCTGCCTTGGGCTCAGGTCCTGGGATGAAGGCCAGTATCAGGCTCTTTGCTTCTCCCTCTGCCTGCTGCTCCCCCTGCTGTGCACGTGCTCTCTCTCGCGCGCGCGCTCTCTCTCTCTCTCTCTCTGACAAATAAATAAACCTTAAAAAATAATAAAAATAGTCATTATCAAATTTTGATAAACTTTTCTATTTATTCAATTCTGTTATTTTACCTATTTAACACTGGGATGCCGGCTACACAACATTGATAGGTGCCTGTTTCCTTAAGTTCTTAATTGTTCTGTACCAGAACTCCTCCCCACATTTTCATTCTCTCACGTGCTCTTTATTCCTTTACAAAACCTTTTTCTTGTTCTTTATTTTTTTTAACTTCAGCTAGTTTTCTAAAAATTGTATGTCTGATTTTTTTGTCACCTTATTTTGAAAAAATAAATTTTTTCTCTTACTCCGTATCTTCCTTTTGAGGAGGAGTTTGATAATCCGAGAGCACTAGATTTGTTCGAATAATTAGAAGACGGAAAGCTGCTATTTGACTAGATAGAAATGGGACATTTTCCCATACTGTCAAAACCTATCACAGAAGCTAGAAAACCACCTGGATTTTCTACTATTTATCCCACTCCTTCCTCAGCTGAATTTCCACTCACTGGATGTTAGCCTTCCTCTTCTCTCTACAGCTGCAAGTTTTTTACTCCAAAGTCTGATGCTTCTACAGATTATCCCTTGCTCTACAGCCCTCTAATGATAGTGGCTCTAAACACCCCAACTTTGATGTCTAAAGCCAAACTGATCCTTTTCATCCCCAGCCCCCGCCCCAGGTCTGCTCCTGTCCTGATATCCCTTATCTCATAGAAAATGGCCCAACTATAAGCCAAGTCACTCAAACAAGAAATCAAGGATTATCTATGACTCCTTGGACACCTTTGACCTTCCTCTATATCCAAACCCCATTGCCATGCTCTCAGCTCAGGCCAGCCTCTCAGTAGATGTCTCCGTGTTCACTTTGCTCCTCTCCAATCTGTTCTCTATTTTTGTGGTACATTAAACTTTGTAAAATGCAAATTGATCAACATTTAAGAATCCTCCATTGACTCCCAAATTTTTCAGCATAAATCCGAACTCCTACACTAGGGTATACAAGGCCTTCACCATCTGGCTCCTAGCAGCCTCGTCTTCCTCACTCACGGTCCTACACCCAGTGTTCCAGCCATCCCAGAGGCCAGCCTACCCACCTCTACCCCCCTGCCTTAGCTACCGCTCAATGCCTCCTCAGACGAGTTCCTTTAGTACTTAACTCGGAACAGGCTGTCCAGAAGGCCAGCCTAAGGCATCCGCGCAACACTGAAACACCACATTGCATTGCATTGTCTTTTTTATGTGCTGGCCCTCCCCCAGCTAGACTTCTTGAGGGCAGCAACAGTTGTTATCCATTTTTGAAAACCTAATGCCCTACAGAGTGGTTGTTATATTCGTTGGAGAAGTTGAGACCAAGATGATAATGGAGAACCTTTGTGACTTCTTACCACGTGCCTGGTGTGACTTCTGCGATTTTTCTTTGTGACTTCTTACCATATGCCTGGTCTAGACTTCTGCGATTTTTCATTACTTAAATTAAAATAACCTTCTAGGAGAAATACCAGTTAAGAGTCTAATGTTTTGCTATGAAGTGTTCACCCTTTTCACAGTCTGGCTCTCTGCTGCCCTCTTCACCCAAGGAAAGGCAAGGAATGGTCCTTTCTTATGTTCTACTACTGGCCTGGAACTATTTCCCTAAGGATTTTATGCCTGTGTGTGTCATCTTGTGAGGGAAGTGCTAGTATCAGCAGAGATGTAGGGAAGAGATTAAGGAGATAGGTATTAAATGAAAGGAGACCTGAATTCAAATTCTTAATCTTAATTTAGCAATTGTGTGGCCTCAGGAAGGTGCTTAATGTCTTTGAGCCACTTTCAATCTATTAATGGCTACTTATTTTATTACCTACTACATGAATACCTATTTCATTGCCATGTTTTACAAACTAAATGAAATATTAAATAAGACCCTTTGCACTTAGTTGGCATGTAGATACCATATGACAGATGGTGATAATTGTTATTTAAGATACCTTTGTTGCTCTGAGAATTGACAACAGCATAAAGAAGGCATTTGTTAAGCATTAACTTTGTACCGAGTACTGTACTAGCCTTACATACATACTCCCATTTAAATCTCACGACAATCTGATGAGATTAATTGTAGTATCCTTTTAGTTCATTCAAGAATTTCAGCCTCAGAAAGATTAAGAAACTTTCCCAAGTTCACATTGCTAGACTGTGACCTACCTAAGAGTAGGATCTGTGTCTTGTTTAAATTCCCACCATCTATCATCGAGTAGTTTTTGGCAAACAAACACATGAACAAATGAATGAATGAATTGGGCAACATATAAATGAAAATATAAGCCTTATTTTCCAGGTAGCACAGACTTTACATGTATCACACTCAAGGAAACAAGTCTTACTGAAATATTAAGAAATCATGCAGATTGTTATTATGGATTCATAAAAGGTACAGAGTGTTACACACCACTTTATGCTGAATCTATTGGTTTATACAATATATTTCGGTTCCAAGTGTCTCAGGAAATCTGTGGCCAATTATTAGCTGACCACTAATGGAATAGAGACTTCAAGGGACACACACAACAAAGAATATAGACTTCATAAAATTAGTTCAGAAAGATAATTAAACAAACAAGTACAAGAATCAACAACAACAAACACTAAAAGTGGGTTATACTATTCAAATATATAATATTGAAAATGTCCCATTTTCAACAAAAAATTATGAGACACACAAAGCAACAAAAAAGTATGGTCCACACACAGGAAAAGAAAAAATGAAAAAACAATAGTGTAGAATAGAAACTGTGCTTTAAAAAGCCCAGATGTTAAACTTACTAGACAAAGACTTTAAATTGGCTATTTTAAGTACGTTCAAACAATTTCTAAAGAGCTAAAGGAAATGATTAAACTCTCCAGTTAAAAGAGATTGGTGAATGGATTTTTAAAAGTAATATCCAATTACATGCTGTCTACAAAAGACTCACTTTAGATTCAAGCACAGATATAGATTGAGAATAAAAAGATGGAAAAATATATTCCATGCAAACTGTAATCAAAAGAGGTCTGGAGTAGCTATATTAATATCAAACGAAGTAGGCTGTATCACAAAGATGTCGATATTAAAGAGATGGCAGGAAAACCAGAGGAAACTTCTAACTTGTACTTGACTGGAGCTTGGGATAGAGCTCACAGTGAGAGATATACATGATGACAGAATCATGATTTATTAAACTCTGTGTGTGTGTGTGTGTGTGTGTGTGTGTGTGTGCAGGAATCTTCCCCACAGATTTCCTCTACTCAGTAAGACCACCAACCTATCACTGCAAAGGCAGTAAGCAGGAGAAGGGGGTGGAGGGGGCACCAGAAGTGCTCACTTCATTTGTCATTTGTCTCTCTCAGGAATCACAGTCTACTGCGGCCTGTTGTCCAATGTCTGTAAACTATTGTTTCATGTATTTTGTCCAGTTGTCTAGTTGTTTGAGGGTGGGGGGTAAATCCAGTTCCTGTTATTCTATCATGGCCCAAAAATATGTAAAAAGTTCATAGTCATTCATTTAGTAAATGTTTATTGAATACCTAATGTATATGAGGAACTGTGCAGAATCCTGGGATGCACTATTGAACTGGAAGAGGTACAGTCCATGCCCTCATGGTTACCCAGCCCAGCAGGGAAGAACAAAAATAATTAAGCAATCATTCAAGCAATATGAACCCTGATAGATGATTAGAGAGAGCAGAGTACTGTGAAAGCATACAACAGGGAGACTTGATTTAATCTGTGCAATCAAGAAAAGTTTCCCGAAATAAAGAACATTTTAACTAAGATTTAAGGAATAAGTAAGATTTGGTATCTGTGTGTGGATAGTGGGAAGACTGCTCAGAACAACATATGCGAAAGGCCTGTGGCAGGATGGATCCATTAGAGATCAAGTCCAACCCTTAGAGTTCCCAATGAAGAAACAAAGGTTCGGAGTTTATGACATAGATGATCATACTGTGTTAGCAGCACAGCAGGGGCTGGAATCCAGGACTCTTACCTCCAGCTTTAGTGTTCTTTCCATTCCACTACACAGCTCAGCAAATGTAGGGAATACTAGAACATTTTATATAATGACATTTGTCATTTTATGGTCCATGACATATTATGGGCAATACATAATTTTGTCATTTATTTTCATTTAAAAATAATTATGACCAAAATTTTAGTCATGATATACTTTTAATTGCCTCTATTTTTATGTATTTACAAGGAATATGCCATAAAGGGTAAATAAATGTACAAGAGGGCACAAAATAGAAAAGAATGAACATTCACACATTCAGCACGCCAAAGCCATAACAGCATCATAATGGCCTGGGAGTGTTAACATGGCTTCCTAAGTGGCTAAATTATACCCAGGAGATCCTCGCTCAGCAGTGTAAGCTGTTAGTGCTTTAAGACATTTTGGGAAGTGCATCCATTGCCCCATTCCAAGCTTAATTGCCATAATAAATGTCAATTAAAGCTCCTTTAAGATTTTAAACTGCAAAATTCAAATGAAACTACTTATGTATAGACTCACACAAGACTTCCCAACATGAAGTCTCTCCTACAAGAGACATGGTGTATTTACATTTACCATGGGATAGATATGTTCTAACAGATACATACAGCAAACTTGCATTCACTTAGAAAAGAAAGTTTTTTTCTCTAGCTATCAACACATCACTTTTACATGGCTTATAAACTGTTACATGTTTTATATGTTAATAGAAGCCCATTTTCTTTCAACAAATGTATAGAGAACACCAACTATGTGCCGGGACCGGAAGTACAGTAGCATGTAACAAGATAGAATGCCCCCACCCACCAGCATGGGGAGATCCTCCAAGATGCTAGCAGGAAGTCCCTTTCCATCCCTGATTGGATGTGTACACATGAGTCTTTGTAACTTTTATTTATAAGGCTTAAAAGACAATTACTCATCCAGTGTAAATATAAAACAGGGTCTTTGTTAACTTTTGAATGTGGCAAAAACATTTTTTTTATGTCTTATGTACAGCTCATTAATTTAGGTGTCAACGAATTCCATTTTAGTTTAAGTAGCCCAAGCTGTCAATTGTTTGATATCATCATCCTCTTCTTCTGTCCTCCTGGAAGATGCTGGAACATAAAATGGATAAAAATGAGCAATTGGTGACATTCACACCTGCAGCACGGAAAACAGGTTTGCATACAGGTATTTAAAGGTATATATTTATGAAATAAAAAACAAGTGCTAAAAGGGATAGATCTGACTATTTCACGGAACTGTCTGACCATAGGCAGTTGAGGTGGGCAACAGACCTGCTCGGGATCGATGTGCAGTGGAGGATGTGCCTGACATTCTCCCTGGCATTCTATCTGGCTGTGCTGGGAGGGAGGAAGAAGGCACATTTGGAAGCCGGATATTTGTCATCTTCTTATTTAATTCTTCCTGCTCCAATTCTTCAAGTTCTGCCATCAACTCATCCTGAACATAGGAGAAAGAAAGAATTATGGAGTTAACGTTTCAAGAAGTGGGTTTCCTCAAACACAATAATAAGAACATCTGCTACCCAATTGATATGTGAGAACCCAGTGAAATGGAATATTTATTTTAAAACTAAGTCTTTTTTGCAACACTGAGCAATGATTAAAAAATGAATATTTTGGGTTGTGCAAATTTGTCGTAGTTAATCTTATAATACTTCAGTAAACAGTTATTCAAGTAATTTGTGCTAGCTGAATATATAACCTCCACAGTTTCTAGGAAATTTACACCTTGCATGTCATTTTCTTTTTTTTTTTTTTTTTTAAGATTTTATTTATTTATTTATTCGACAGAGATAGAGACAGCCAGCGAGAGAGGGAACACAAGCAGGGGGAGTGGGAGAGGAAGAAGCAGGCTCATAGCAGAGGAGCCTGATGTGGGGCTCGATCCTGTAACACTGGGATCACACCCTGAGCCGAAGGCAGACGCTTAACGACTGAGCCACCCAGGCGCCCCTGCATGTCATTTTCTAACGTATCTTTTCTTTTCTACTGTAACAAATTATGAATCTGTAAAACTTTAATTGAAGAAAATAAATATTTTCATCTTGGCTAATGTTTTTGAAAATAAAACAACAGGTATAGCAAAACCGTAATGTACAGAAAGTAAAAAGAATCAAAGATACTATGGTTTCTCTGTTAAATTACCAAAGTCAATATAAATCATGCTGTGGGTTTGGTTTTAGAAAACTTCCAACTCAAGGTAGGTACACTGTACTTCCTTCTTTTAGCTACAGTGTCAGAGAATCTGGTTTAATCCTAAACTATTCTCTGCCCTAAGAACCTTCGAGAGGCAAGACCCGTTTGAGACTTTAAAGGCATAAGTCATCTTATGTCAGATATAACTACAGTAGTTAGATCTGACTGGATCCATGGGTACTCACGTAGAGTCCAATCCCCTCCCCCCACTCCAGGAGAGGTTGGGAGTCAAAACTAAATTTGTCATTATTAGAATTCTAAGACTGTCACTATTAGAAATGACCTAAGGCACTCCTATATTAGACCAAGGAGATTCTTTGTTTATTCATTCATTCATCATTGAACGAATTTATTGAGAGCTCACTCATGGTCAGGTATTGAACTCAATGCTGGGGATGGAAAGTTGAATTAACAGTCCCTACACTTAAGGAACTCATTATCAAATGTGGGAGAAAGGTAATAAACAAATCATTATCTTATATTAAAGTGAGAGTAACAATACTCTGGGCCAAGACAGGAGTTACTTAAGCCAACCACAACATTTGATCAAGTCAATTTATATCAGATGTGCAGCAAGCTTAATGATTGTCTGACCACTGTTAAATCTACCTCATGAAAAGGAAATAAATCACGAAAGTGTATGTCATCACTTTGACAGGCCAGTGAAATAGTATGGCCAGGGTACTTGTGTGCTTTCGGTTTTCCACAGGCAGTATGAATAAAGTGCCTTCAGAATGAATATTCCGATGCCTACTTCTGCTCAAAAAATAAATGGGAATGAATACAGCAAATATAGCAATGGCAGAACACACTATCCTACACTGAATGCGTGCCTGGATTGCCAATAGCACTTGATCGTTATCAACAGCACCAAGAAGATATTGATAATTTCTTTAGCAAACATGACAGAATAATAATCTCCTCCATCGACTATAGACTTTGAGTACCAAACACTTGTTCACTGATAAAATAATTTTAGAATTTAAGAAACTTCAGAGATAATCTAGCAATCCAGTAATTTTTCTCTTACAGATGAGAAAACCAAGGGTCAGAAAAATGAAGAGACTTACACAAAGTTGAGTAAAAAATGGCAGAACCCAGATGTCCTTGTGAACCCAGAGCCCTTTCCACCATATCATAATGCACTCATTAGATGCTTATTAGTCTAACCAGGGTTAGGCAACATTTTCTGTAAAGGGCCCGATAATAATATTTTAGGCTTACTGGCCACATACAGTCTCTGTTGCATAGCGTTCTCTGTTCCTATCGTTATTGCTCTTATTTTCTGCAATCCTTTAAACATGTAACATCCTTAGCTCAGGCACCATACAGAAAGACCATGGGAGGGGTGCCTGGGTGGCACAGCGGTTAAGCGTCTGCCTTCGGCTCAGGGCGTGATCCCGGCGTTATGGGATCGAGCCCCACGTCAGGCTCCTCCACTATGAGCCTGCTTCTTCCTCTCCCACTCCCCCTGCTTGTGTTCCCTCTCTCGCTGGCTGTCTCTCTCTCTGTCAAATAAATAAATAAAAAATCTTTAAAAAAAAAAAAAAAGACCATGGGAAGGATTTGGCGTAAAAGCCAAATTTTCTAAACCCTGGTCTACACCATTTGGGAGGGGGGTTTAATTTTAATTCCAGTATAATTAACATATAGTGTTATATTAATATCAGGTATGTAGCATAGTGATTCAACAATTGTATGCGTTACTCAGAGCTCCTCATGATAAATGCACTCTTAATCCCCTTCACCTGTTTCACTCCTCTCCTCATCCACCTGCCCCCAGAAAAACCACCAGTTTTTTCTCTATATTTAAGAGCCTGGTTTTTTTATCTCTTTCTTGTCTTTGTTTTGTTTCTTAAGTTCCACATGTGATAGTCTACACCATTTTTAAAAGTTGTTGACACTCAATTCTCATTTTCCAGGTTTCCATGGACCACATCCCACTTAGTAGATGTATCATTTTTAATACCACCTAGATGTAGGAAGTCAGATTCCTACCAGTCAGAGAACTGGAAACACTTAGAAACATACACTAGTCCTACTTATGTGTGCTTTGAGTAGAACAATTGAAATTCACAGTTCAGACGCCACCATTATAATTAGAGTCTCTATTATTGGACTGATTAATCTAAATGGAATGTGTGTGTTAATAATGCCACTCTACATTTATTTTGTTTCATAGCCTGAGTAATAAACAGAGGCCGACTAACCTCTAATTTAACAACTACAGAGCATGATAAGTCTGTTCCTTGCAGAGTGACACAATCTGCTTTGTTTTGCCCAGATGTGTGAGCACTGGGTTCCTTGTAATGGTGCTATTTAGGCTTCAACCATTAAAAGTCACTAACTCTACATAATCACATGCTGCCTTCCTTAACAGCTGAAAACTTAATTACGGGGTGGTTTGCTAAACCAGAGTAATCTTTCTTTTAAATCAGGGCTACCAGCACTTCATTTTCCCCTAAAGAGAAGTACATCACTAACAAATATATCACTTATTCTTTAATAATATTTAAGAAAATATTTAAGAAACCCCGCCTGCTATATCAACCACAACGCTCCGTTCTTTACACTGCGTCACCTACCTCATCGAAGTCATCGCCAAACCCAACCCGTTGAGAAAAGGCTTCTGAGATTTCTTGGGCAATATCCTGCTGCTCTGTGATCTCTTGCATCAAATCATCTATTTTGTTCAGATCCCTGGGAGATAATATGTTGTTGAAATATTTTAGCAGTTTACTTTAAAATTATGAATTTAGATATAATCCCACATGAAAAATGAGTCAATGTAAACTCTTCGTTATTTCAGTAGGATAGCAAAAATTTCTGGTGATAAGATTTATCAACGTTAACAATAACTTGCATTTCAAGAAAATCAATAATCCTGCACACACACACATATTTTAAATATTTGATAAACAGCCATTACATGTGGGAGTCACTAGAGACTATAACAATATTTGTAGATGCATTTTGAAATTTTGTCTGGTAGGTAGGGCATACGTAGAATTTAATATATGCTATGTATCAACTCATCAGGAAATGGTGCCATGGACCACCAAGGACCACCATGACCAAGAGAAGCTGTGGCAACACTTAGCAGTCACTATCTGACAGCAGCCTTTTAGAGAAGCTGAACTCTGGAACCAGAGATTTTCTAGAATGCCTCATGGTTCTGAGATCCTGACTCCCTGAGGGCTTTCCCACAGCTACTGATGGCAGGGGGAGAACACTAATGAGAACAGGGTGAGGCCTTGGCAGCCCTGAGAAGGATCGACACCTTTGGCACAGGAATCCAGGTAGCCCCAGGCCCATGACGGACAGCTGCTCTGAAGACAGTTTGTAGCACCTGAACGCTACCCAACCTCCCCACCCCCCCTCCCCCAGCCCCAGGACCCTAACCAGCAGCCTAAGCTGTCAGTGTCTGAAGACCAGGATCTGGACTGCTTCTCTACCACCCTGTTTCTGAATCATTCCTCCAACTCTGAAGCTAGGGCAAACTGACGGCATACCAGAGAAGTGACAATTTTCCTTATTATTAAGCAACCTAAACACTGAAATGGTGACTCCCGGTGGAAAACACATTTCGCAAGTTTCCCAGACTCTATATATGGAAAAGCCAAGTATTTTTACATAAAAAGCTTTCTTTCAGCATTCACCTCTCACCCCTTATTTCCAATTATTATAATTATATTTATAACAAATCTACAAGGAACTTATTTATGAAAAGGAGTCAAGTTTGGGCCTGAGGTTGAATTTTTCTCAAAAGGAATACAGTGGAAAGCAGCTGTTCAACTACCTGGGGAGAAAGGCTGTGATTCTGGGATACACTTAGCCCCCCGCCTACAGCAGTGAGAGAGGATTTTGACTCTGATAATGACTCTAATGATCTTTCTGAAGCTGTCAAAATGACAGCCGATTGTCAATGAATTATCAAGGCAAGAAAATGTCAGCAAAGATGTCCTCACTGGCCCCAGCCTCCCCCTCTCCCACTTTTCCCATCCACAGACACCTCTCTATATCTCTCAGGCACTCATTGTTCTTGTGCATCTTTTTTTTTTTTTAAGATTTTTTATTTATTTATGTGACAGAGAGACAGCCAGCGAGAGGGAACACAGCAGCGGAGTGGGAGAGGAAGATGCAGGTTCCCAGCGGAGGAGCCCGATGTGGGACTCGATCTCGGAATGCCGGGATCACGCCCTGAGCCGAAGGCAGACGCTTAACGACTGGGCTACCCAGGCGTCCCTTGTTCTTGTGCATCTTTGACCCAGACTTCACCGTGATATCCAATCTCGGGAAAGGATCAGGTCCTGGGCATTGATTTCCTAGTGTGAATGTAAAGCAAATTATCACCAGCCCCACTACCACCATGGATATCGATACCGAGGCCTTACTTTGTGCCAGAAACTGTGCTAAGTGCATTGTAGCTAGTATCTCATTGACTTTCACAATGGCTACACGAAGTAAGTACTATTATTATCTCCAATTTACAGCTAAGGAAATTGAATCAGGGAAAGGCAAAGTAATTTGCTCAAGGACAGCTGGTAATAAAACTGGGATTATAACTCAGAAAATCTGAACTCAAACCCATGCTCATAGCTATTATTCTAGGTCAATATTTCCCAAACACTTGTTAGTATCAGAGTCACCTAAGCAACTTGGTGATAAAAACAAAAAGGCCCAATCCCTCCCTTCTTCAAGGAGCCTGGGCATCTGTGTTCTCTTTTGTAGTTTTCCAGGTTTGATAACCAAAGTTTGACAACCATTATTCGATAATTCTAACACTCTCACAGGTGTTGACATTTAGGCCTTTTTTAAAACTATAGTGTGAGGGGCACCTGGGTGGCTCAGTCGGTTAAATGTCTGACTTCAGCTTAGGTCATGATCTCAGGGTCCCAGAATCGAGCCCTGCATCAGGCTCCCTGCTCAGCGGAGAGTGTGCTTGCCCCTCTCCCTCTGCTCCTCCCCTTGCTTGTGCGTGCTCTCTCTCTGAAATAAATAAATAAATAAATAAAATCTTAAAAAAACAACCTATAGCGTGAAAGTATTTGCAGGTGGAGTGTCAGACAGTATTGAGACAACTGGGAAACATAGGGTGAAATGAATGTCTTCATTTTCTCATGGTCTTTCTTTTTTTTCTTACTCTAACTTCTTATCTTTCTTTGAGGGGGCATTCCATTCCAACATGTCAAAAAACCTCAAATGAGCAACTCCATTCCTGCCAACATCATTATATAGTTCCAAAGGCTCTTCCCAACATTGAGGGAATTTATGACTTGGAGGGAGACCAAAGTCACTCACATGTTTTCATGAACTGCTTTCATCGCTTTTGCCGCAAAGCCCATGTTTCTTAACACCTCGGTGTTGGTGTGTGAGTTTTCCAGGGCTTCTCTCTGGAACTCAAGGGTGGAAAGTGTGCCATCAATCTGAGTAAGCTGCTTCTCAAACCTCTTCTTTCTCTTTAGTGCCTGTAATGCAGCTAAATAAGGGAGAAGCCACATTTAGAAGGAGAAAGCCCAAGCCACTTACTCAAGAGACATTTGCTCTACACCAACCATAGACTCAGCCTTGTTGATCCCTACAGACAACAAGGATGCCAAGTAAAGCTGAGAAACTAACACTCACATCTGTCCTTTCAATTACCTGCACCAACTACCACTCCCTCAAACATTTTGTTACTCTTTTCTACCAAAGATCTGGCAACAGGACGAAAAGTCAGTTTTCATATTCCAAAAAATACAGCTCAGAAGTATTTCTGTTGGTATAGGATGGATAAAAATATGAGTAAAAATCATGCAGTAGAAAAATAAAACTTTAGAGGAAGAAAAAAATCTTAAGTGTCTATTCTAGCCCAATTTCTTTATTTCAGAGACAAGCTAATCAAGATCTAGAGAAGTTATGTGACTTTCTTGAAGGCAGACAGTGAGTAGCAGCTGGAACCCAAACCTAGGGTGATGAGATTCATGTCTTGGTCTAAAATGATTATGAGATGGTCAGCAAGGTTACATCTAACCACGAGCATCCATAAAATCAGCACTGTTACGGGTCATATTCAAGGATTAGATGGCATGCTGGTAAGAGAAAAAGTGTTGCTTTCAGCGAAATATCCAAATACCCTCCTGTTAGCTCTTTAGCAAAATAACTTTACCTATTTCATTTGAAAATCACAAAACTAACAGTCCTTTTGACTCTGGTACCCCTGCAAAAAAATACCTTAAAATATGAGTTTTGATAGGGCATTTAAGGAGAGTGCAGGAAAAGAGCATCAGAAGAATGTTAATATAAAGATGATTAAGTGGAATTGACAAAAGAACTCAATTAGCTACATGGTGTCAGAGTGAAGCACATAAGTTACTGCAACAGAAATTTCTGAGAGAAGGCTATCTTCGAACTCCGCTTTGGTCAATTTATTCTTATAATTCCAAGAGATTTGGTTTACTTATTCTAATGCTTTTTGTTTGGTGCGCAAGACCCATAGCCATTATAGCTTCTTGTCAGATTTCACTGGTTATCAATATGAAATATTACTCTGTCCCATTTAATCCTCTTTGCCTTAAATTCCATTTCTTTTATATTAATGAGTCAGCTTTCTTTTTGTTATAATTCGCCTGTAATACTGTTATGGGAACCTCTATTTCAAAATTGTTTTCCATTTGCTCTATTGCACCAATACAGATAGCATATACTTGACTATGTAGTTGGTGTGACTGTTTTCAACCCATTCAGATAATCTCTATTTTTTAATGTAAGATATTAACTCATGTTATTTATTGTGATAACTGATATATTATCTAATATCATCTTTTTATTATCATCTTTTTGTGTTTTCTGTTATATTTTGTGTTTAATTCTGCTGTCTTGTCTTTATGTATATTGATCAAATTTTATTTGTTCATTTCCTCCCTTTAATTTTTTGGACAGTTATATATACTAAATTCATTCTCCTAAGAATACTCTTGTATTTAAAAAAGACACATACAATTGAGTTTTCTATCCATATTAAAAATTAATCAGTATTTATAATTTACTGTTCCCAAATAAGATTCCTTTCTCACCCAAGACTTTCCAATGTTTGATTGAAATAATCTGCAATTTTATTAGTTCGAGATGATTACTAGTTGTTTTTACTATCCTTTCAATTTTTAAAGGAACTTTTCTTAACAATTGCATTAAGTTTCACAGATACAATTTCAACAGTTTACAATAAACCATAGTATTTGCTGGCTGATTTTCTTACTATTGATTCTTGTATCCTACATCATCCTTTCATGGATTATTTTTACTTTACTGGAATAAACCTTAAAGTGTTGTATTTTTTTTTTCCAGAAAAGGTGCATAGATATAAATTCTCTAAATACCTATAGGTCTAAAAATGTCATGTTGCTTCAAACTTGAATAAGAGTTTGGATTTTTTACAGAAATCTGGGTTCAAAATATTTCAAAAATTTTGACTATTCCATTGTCATTGGGTAACCAATATTCCAAAAGTTTGATAATAATATTATTTTTATCCCTTTGTAGAAAATTTGTTAGCGTATTTCCTCTTTGGAAATGTTTAAGTTTTGTTTTTTTTTTTTTTACCTTAGAGTTATGAAATTTCACCAGCATAGGACTAAGTGTGTACTTTTTATTTTTTGCTTTTCCCAACTAAATATTTGGTGAGTTTTTTTTATTCTGAAAAATTAAGTCTTCCTTCAGCTTGGGGAAACTATTCTTTAATGTTTTTTATTACTTCTTTCCCAGCCATTATTTCTGCCTACTTTCTTGTTTTTGTTTTTTGGTTTTTAAAAAGATTTTATTTATTTATTTGAGAGAGAAAGAATGAGAGAGAGAGAGAAAGGGAGAACAAGAGCAGGGGGAGGAGAGGGAGAAGCAGACTCCCTGCTGATCAGGGAACCATCGCAGGGCTCGATCCAAGGACCCTGGGATCATGACCTGAGCAGAAGGTAGACACTTAACCAATTGAGCCACCCACTTTCTGAAATCCCTATTTATTTCTGTATTATAATCTAAATTGTACCCCTGTCCAAACCATTCTCTGTTTTGAAATCCTTATATGATGGATGTTGGATTCCTTGGCTCTATTCTCCAATCTATTAATGTCTTTCTCTTTTTGTTCTATGTTCTGGGATAATTCCTTAACTTTATATTCTGAATTTCTAATTAGTCTTCATACATCTATTCTACTTTTTTGCCCTCTTATTTATTTTCAATTATGTTTTTTAATTTCTAAGAACTTTTTCTTACAGCTGCTCATTTTTATGGCAGCCCGTTCTTGTCTCATAATTCAATAGCTTCTTGAATCTCCCTGAAGATACCAACACAAGTTTTGTCTTTAACATTTTTTATTTCCTACATTCTCTCTCTTCTCTTGGGTTTGGTTGTTTGTTTTGCTTATCTTAACCCATTCTTGCAATTTCTTTCATCGAAACTCTTCTGAGTCTGTGTTGAAAGCTCATACTTATAAATCAAAGACTAGACTAGTTAGTATAAGTAGCTGGGCTTCTTGTAGTTACGTAAGTGTATTTTCCCATGAGGTCTCTCTTGAAAGGCAAGGCTGCCCAAAGCTCTGTAAAAGAAGTGGGTGTGGTATTCCATGGGAGGGAGCAAGTAGACAGGCTTGACAAAGAAAGGCTTTATTTTAGGTGTGGAACATTGTTCTCTATCTCCCTGGTGAGTGGTAACTGTCTTCCCCATCCCTCCCTGACCACTGTGGAAGTCCAGGGTTATTAGGTTTTGCTTGGCTTCCCTCTCCAGGTGCAAAATCACAATTTAAGTCCCTGCTGAATAGCACTGACACTTTATTTAGGAAAGAGTTTTTATTTGTTTAACTTGTTCTTTAGGAAAGAACTAAAACAATTTTTTAAAAAATTATCTGGCATAAAGGCCAGGTATGATATCACACAAAATCACCCTGTAGACAGGCTCATCACATTAACGACCAGAGCTGTGTAAGAGTTTTCTCCCCAACACGCGAAGAATGGTCAACTGACCCTCTGTGCTAATACCCTACCTGTGGGTGCATTCGTCCTACTGTATTACAATTATTTATAAAACCTATTCTACTCCATCTCCCCTACACTAGTTACAAGCCCTTTGAAGAAAGATGTAGCATCCTACTCTCCTGTTTCCCCAATTCTGGCCTAGTTCTGGCACACGGCCAATAAAATATATAACAAAAATTAACATTGAGTATTTGGTATATGCCAAACTGGTGTTAAGTGCTTTATGTGAATTATGTCATTAACTCTCACAAAAACTCCAAGAGTAGATATTATTATTGGTCTACTTTACAGAAGATGAAATGAATAAATATTAAATAAATAAATCTGATAATTTTGTAAACATAGTATAATGACAGCATGGTATAATAGAAAAAGTATTGCCTTCAAGGCCAGAGTGTGACTTCTCCCATGACTTAATAAATGTGTACTCTTGGGTGAGTCATTTCCCTCTTTAGGCTTCAGTTTGCTATTCTGGAAATGGGTATATAATCCCCACAATAAAAGGTGATTGTTTTAAGAATTAGGGATAACTTATGGAAAATACCTTACACAGTCCCCATGCAAGGCAGACACTTAGCAATTAGATATTATTATTAAAAATAGCAATTTATATACATTTATTAATTAATGCAATTGTGTATCTTATTTCTGAGACCAATGAGCAAAAAGTCACCTGTTTTTTCATCATAACTCACATAACAGGAAATAATATTAGGAAACATTAGAAAATATTAGAAATATTTGGGGCACCTGGGTGGCTCAGTCGTTAAGCATCTGCCTTCGGCTCAGGTCATGATCCCAGAGTCCTGGGATTGAGCCCCGCATCAGGCTCCCTGCTCAGTGGGAAGCCTGCTTCTCCCTCTCCCACTCCCCCTGCTGGTGTTCCCTCTCTTGCTGTGTCTCTCTCTGTCCAATAAATAAATAAAATCATAAAAAATATATTAGAAATATTAGAAAATCTTAGGAAGCTAAACTTCAAATACACATCTCCACCCAACATACCCAGAAGTGGAATGTTCCAAGGGAGGAGACACCCTATCTTGTTAGGCTGGTTCAGTGTCTATACTTACTTGAAACCTAACTGGTATCCATTGACCCAAAAGCATTTTCCTTTTCTTTTTTTTTAGAAAAATTTTAAATTTCTCTATTAAAAAATACACCATGTTCCCTAGTAAGAATTAATTTTAGATTACTTTCTAAAAATCAAAAAATGCAATTTGATATAAAGGATGAGACTTCAAAGTTCCTAGCTTTACATTTTAATCCTACCCCTACCAGTTAATAACTGTGCATAATAACCTTGGAGTGTGACCTTAACTCTTAAGTGATGTTCCCTACTTAGATGATAATAATAGCAATAATAATACACAGATGACAATAGACCATTGTACTCTGGAGTCAAGTTGCCTACTTTCAAACCTAGGCTCCATCTATCCATAGCTGGGTGACCTTACATAGGTTGCTTGTTGGAAAACAAGGATACAACTCATTCAGTGGTTAAGGATTAAGTGAAATAACACATGCAAAGTATTTAGTGCCGTGCCTGACACATAGTGAGTGACTACTAAATACTAGGGATCTTCATAATCATCATCATTATCTCCTTCTCAGGATTGTCAGAACCATACGGTGGGAGCCACATGGTATAATGCCCAACCTTGCAAATGTTTGTTGTTAATAATAATGAGTTCTGGTTTGGGCACAGTTTTAAATGCCTATGTTAACATACGGTTTCTGCCCTTCAAATTACGTGGGAGAAATTCGAAAATTTACTAAGAGTTGAGATCTCAACTTACACATTAATTCCCATACCAGAAACTAGGGATTGGCCTATACCAGAGTCCTAATCTCAGAGGGAGCCAGTCAGGTAATGAAAGGTAGGTGAAGCAGAGAGAGGTTAGGGAGAAAGGCCTTCTTTGTTTTCTCACCTGTGAGAGAGAAAAAGACAGAGGAATATTAGTCTCCTATAACAATATACTATAATAGTATAAAAGTGATAATAAATGGCAGTAGACCCTGGCCCCAGGATCAGGGAGTCAACAGGAAGAAGCAGGAACTCTGGCAACCAGGCAAGCATTAAGCCTGATCTACCCGAAGCAACCCCGTTGGGCCCCAGTCCACGCCTACCATGCCCCGCCTTTCACAAGCTCAAAAGAAGCAAGAAATTTGGATTTGCGTGCAAAGTCCTTCAAATTTAAAATCTGACTTCCATGTGTCAAATCACCTTGGGTGAGCAAACCCAGCGATTTCTGCATAGGCTGGACCTGGCCCCAGAACACCGGACACTTCCTGTGACTTCTGCCTGGCACAGGACGCTTCTCCCAAACACTAAGACAAGAGCCTTGCGTTCCCAAGAGCCAGAAAGTGTATGTGAAGAGTGTCCTCGTGAGCTGGTTCTCGCATGAAAAGATGATGCCTCAGGCCCACCAGGAGTTAGACAGGCTTTGATTCTGTTTTCTAATTAACAATCGGGAAAGAAATAGCTGCCTATTTTCAAAGACACGGAACAAACACTGCAAATTTAGCAGTGCTCCTGATTTGGCAAAGAAGGAGGTTTCCAGAGCCATGTCATTTAACCTGCATAGAAGGTGCAATTCCATCTTCAAACTCCTGTATGTGCTTTTAAGCAGCAGGTGAGACCTGGACAGCATTCTTTCTGAAACAAAGGAATCTACTGTATTCTTTTGTGGTGGAGAAACAGCCAGGGGTTTTGTCTCTCCACTTCACAGTGATGTTCCTTCAGCAATGGAGTCTCAGAACAATGTCCTGCACGGACTGCTGCGAAGGGATACATGAGAGCTCTTACCAACACCTTGTGAGGATGGGGGCTGAAACTTAAGAATTACTCACTTGAACCAAAATTCCACCAGCCTTAAGCAGCTTGACTCCACTACTACACGGCCAGAGGAGGAAGGCTTTCAGTCATCTATGAAAAATAACTGAAAATGGCAGAAAACAGTGACAGTTCCATTGTTCGTATAATACATAGGGCATCTTGGTTTTAAAGGTCAATCTGTTCTTCACTCATGGAGAGTGTATACATCTGTGCATCGTTAATCCATTAGTTGGCAAAAAAAGAACATTTTAGAGACCATCATATCCAGCGACAATAGACAAACCTGTGTGTGAAATATGAAACTGCATTATGACAGCTCTTCTCTCTACCAGGAATGGTTGATCTCTAGAGAAGTCCTAAAAGATGGGGCCTAGAAGAGAAATCCCAGAGAGTGCTTAAGAGACATATGTCACACATAATTGGTCGTGTCGTATTTGCTTTTAACTGGGAAGTGTCATAATCATGCTGTTTTATTTGAGAACCTTTAAGGTGAGCCCTGTTCTTACTCACATACAAATCACTTCATTAATTAAAGAATACCTTCTATTTATGGCACCTTGTTGTAGTTCTTGAAAAACACAATCTGAATGAGCATTATGGTAAGCATTCCACAAACGGAATAAAAACAAAGTGTTTCTGTTCAAAGTCAGATCGAAAACAGCTGGGAGAATACTAGAAAGCTGTAAGGTTCATTTGGCCAGGACCACCCCATTATGAGTTTTCCTGGCCTTCCTCAGTTTAAAAAAATACTCTCATCCATTCATTTCAGCCACTCCGTGAGTATATACGGAGTATATACCATGCGGTCAGCACTACGTTAGGTACCTCAGGGACAAAGAAATAAGGCTGTAATCTCAGAGGGTCAAATACGAAGTGGGTGTTCAACCACTTATTCATCATTGAACAAGCATTTAGTAAGCACGCAGTATCTCCCAGACGCTGTGACTGCAGTTACTAACGTGTGTAAGTTACATTTCAGTAGCAGAGGAGACACAGAGGGAGAATGACAGGGGCCATGTAGAAGGTAGGTGGTGCAGACAAGAGACAAGCTCTCTCTGGAGGGTAAGGGAAGGTGCCACAGAGGAGGCGATGTGGATGAAGCCAGGGTGACGGTCTACACATGGACGCAAACAGCAAACACACCACTCAAGAAGGAGCACGAGTGATAAAAGGTGTCACCGGATGGATTCCTCCCAGCCCCCAACACTCTCCCTGACGCAAATCTCCTGCTGGACAATGTGAAGTTTCTGGCTGGGATACATGAGAAGCCAGAAACCATAAACCCCCAAATAGAGCAAATCACACCAGCTTGCCACACTGGCTAGATCTTCTATGTTACCTCCATATTTTCAGAGGTCTCACCAATATTAAATGTCATGGAAAGGGTAAAGAGCAAGCTAAAAGACTAGAACACGGCAATGGTGCGATAGATTATACAATGGCACAGCAGAAGCCTGAGAAAACAGCAGAAAAGAAGGAGGCTGGAGAAAGTAAATAAGAGATATTCTGAGGAAAAGGACATTTGGAAGCGGAATACTGCTGTGAGCAAGCCAGTAACGTTGGACTGAAATCAGTAGGAAAGAAAGAGAAAGGGTGATTGGTTAATATTATAAAGTATAAAAGATTAGAAAGAGGATAATTAGCGCCCTCCCCATCTCCAGAAAGATAGGAAATGGACAAAGGAAGTTAAAGTTACTTTCCAACAGAAATGCTGCTATTCACTTTTTTCCTAAAAAAGCTCACAGCTACTTTCGGAGATGAAGCAGTTTTTACTGCCAGGATGTTGCACAAGAGATTATTAAATCTGAGAGTGAAAAGTCATGGCCAAAAAGTGCTATCAACCTTGAGCTGTCAGAAAAGGAAGGATGCTTGCATAAGACTCATTTCATATAGCCACTGAAATTCTTATTTCTTATAATTAATTGCTTCTGAGGTCGATTGCCAGGCAAGTTGAATTAACCTGCAATTGGAACAACATACCAATGTAGTAATTAAAATGTACTTGATATTCTTTGTAAAAAGCCAATTAAATGTTTGACCAGGCGGAATATATAACTGATTGAATGGATGAGTTTTTTTCCTTGCTACTAGTATTATTAGTAACCTCACACACTGGTAACCTCTAGGGCCTGCTACTGCCTAAAATGTAGGGAAATTAGTATGAGTACAAAACCAGCAAATATTAAATAGAAAAAGTCAGAAAAAGCAATTATGCTTAATTCTAGAGGGTAGACATAAGTACCTATAAATGTAATTCTATATTACATGTGTACATGTATACGCGTGTCTATGTATCTGTATGTATGCTAGCACATATATGTGTGTGTATTTATATATACGTGTGTGTGTGAATATGTACGTATGTATAAATGCATATAAATGTATAACATAGTTCTATTTTCTACTTATAGCAGGTATTCCTTGTTCATATGATGCACCAATGTTTCCTACTATGGTGTCCATGGCTTACAGGTGCTCCTGAGAACCAACAAACTATATCACTACAGCGCCCTTCAGCTCTCACTGCCTGTGATTCTGTGATTGTTGCTTTGAGATCCTATGATCAACAAATCTTGAAAAATATATAGCTCCTACCCTCAAGATCACTATTTCTATTTTAAATTTTTTTTTTAAAAAAGATTTCATTTATTTGACAGAGAGAGACACAGCGAGAGGGAACACAGGCAGGGGGAGTGGGAGAGGGAGAAGCAGGCTCCCAGCGGAGCAGGGAGCCTGACGGGGGCTCGACCCAGGACCCTGGGATCACGACCTGAGCCAAAAGCAGACACTTAACAACTGAGCCGCACAGGCGCCCCATCTATTTTAAATTCTTTAAGAATAGGTTTACCTTGGGGCACCTGGGTGGCACAGCGGTTAAGCGTCTGCCTTTGGCTCAGGGCATGATCCCGGAGTTCTGGGATTGAGCCCCACATCAGGCTCCTCTGCTGTGAGCCTGCTTCTTCCTCTCCCACTCCCCCTGCTTGTGTTCCCTCTCTCGCTGGCTCTCTATCTCTGTCTAATAAATAAAAATAAAATCTTAAAAAAAAAAAAAGAATAGGTTTACCTTGCAATTGGTGCTGAACTACACTATTCTTTGACTTTGCGAGTTCAAGTGGCTGAACAATACTCAACAAATGAAGGTAGTTTATAGAAATAAAATTTTTCAAACTGCTCACAAAAAGATAAGCCAAAGGCTCTTATATATGTGATCATTAAAATATGTATAAATTGGTTTAACGTAATTATAATATTTTTTCTTGCTGCAGTTAACAAAGTATAAGTTTTGAGTTAGGATAATATCTTTGTTCAAACTCCAGGGTTATGTTGACTTTCACTTACATGTACTAAATACATGGCAAGAATCAGTCACGGAAGTTGCACTGCTCACTGAAAAAGGCCTATTGAACAATGTTACTGCTAAAGCAAATAAGACACACCCATTGTGCGAAAGAACCAAAAAGATTCACCAGAAATTCATATTTAAATAGAGAATAAAACATCAAAAGCATTGGTTGAATATTTGGTTACATGATTTTATTCCTCTAAATATATATGTGAGCCAAATGTAAAGACATACCTTTTATTTCATGTAACCCGGATGGTTGACATTAAATTTTAATTTTTAAATATTTTAACTTCTGTAAATATTCCTAACTCTTAAGAGAATAATCAACTTCTCCTTTCCTGTCATTTTAAAATCTCCATTCTCGTTTGCTTGCTTTTGGGGGGGTGGTTTTGTTTTGAGGGTAGCAATCACAGCATTGGTATTTAAGTCACTAGGTCACTAGATGGAGGAAGAGTTGATAGAGATTGCACAGAGCAGGTGACAGTGGGGCTTTAGCTAGCCCCTGTCCTCTCACTGGAAATACCCACAAGTTAGAGATACCCGGGAGAAGGGCTTAGCAGTGGGCTCAAAGATTCATTGGTTTGGGTTTAGGAGTTCTCACTGCTTTAAAGCATAAACTTTGGACTAAATATTTCCAACAAGCAATGCTCTATTAGAACCACTTGTTTGAGGTAAGAAATCAAGATCTCTGGTACAGGAAAGTCATTATTCAGGAAATAGATTGCTACTTGCTTAATATGTATTCCAGACTCTTGCTTTTTCGTTCCTTCTCCTTCTGCAAACTTTTAAGACAATTGTGTGTTTGTTGAACTTCTATCAAGTGATAGTCAAAAAAAAAAAAAATAGGAGAAACTAAGATTACCAGTCTGTACTAAAAGTTCTGGTTACAGTGTACTAAGGCAAAAGATTGAGAATGGAATTTTAAAAAATAAACCCTCAATATTACCTTTATATTTTAAGTATCTGTGATAATTTGGTCCTTTAAAAGTACAAGTACAGGGGCACTTGGGTGGCTCAGTCGGTTGAGCATTTGGCTCTCCATCTTGGCTCAGGTCACGATTTCAGAGTCGTGGGATGGAGCCTGTGTTGGGCTCCATGCTCAGCAGGGAGTCTGCTTGAAATTCTCTCCCTCTGCCCCTCCCCCGCTGTGTGCTTTCTCTCTCAAAAAAATAAATGACTCTTTTTTTAAAAAATACAAATAGATTCACATATACTTAAGTATATTACAAAAAATGTATCCCAAAATAAATCACCCTCGCCCGTTCCAAACCTGATTGCCAAAACAAAGCATTATAAAGTTAAAAAACTCAGTATTAGATCTTGCCTTATATCTCATTGATTAGACTATCATTCATTTGTCCCATTTTCTTGAAAATGAAATCTGATCTGAAATTAGTAGCTCTAAATACTGAGAAACACACAAGTAATTCTAAGCACATCTGATCTCCTGCTATAATTTCTCAAAATGTATAAATCATATGACTTTGGCATAATCAGCATGTTAATAATAAATTTTCTACCTTATTGTGGCTAATTCAATTAACTACAAAGTAGTACATATCAAGGAAAATTGTATTCTTTGTATAATGTAAGTATTTTGCGAAGAGCTCTATTATCCAGCTTTGTGAAACTTAAATGAAGAACAATAATAGTGACTATTCCAGAATGTATAATGCTGCTCCAAATTCATGAAGGGGGACAAAAAAAACCTTGATGTAGTTACATAACACAAGAAACAGTACCAATCACCCTTCTAGAAGTGGCTACAACACATCAGCCAGCTGTCAAAATCTGTGCCACAGATACTTGAAAAAGTGCTTCTAGAACAGAAACACCCTACACCCTAGTTTCTGAGAAATTACAAAAGAAGACAATGATAACTAGAGGCCAATATGAGCTCACAAAGATGACAATTATCAAACTCATCTCATTGGCCTGTTTCTTTCGGGTTACTAGATGCTGACTCCAGGTAAAAACCATAGACCACCCACTAGCCGCCTAACATTATGCACATTGAAATCAACCAGAAAGGCTAGAGTATCACAATCCTGAACTTATCCCAGATTTCTCGAAATAGAATCTCCTGGTGTGGCATTTTAAAAAGCTCCTCAGGTGAATCTGATGAAGCTAATACACTGTCAGTTCATAAATCAGCATTTGTGAAGCAGAGGTGTGTGAAGATAGTTTGGTTTCAGGAACATACTCCACAAGGCATATTGAAGCATTGTTAGGGAAAAGAGAAAAAGTTGGAGAAATAAGATGATATGGGCTAGAAACGGAGATCAGGTATCTTGATAGCTAGAGGAATAACTGAACTCACTGAGTGCAGATCTGTCAAATTGGTAATCATGCCTTACTTGAATCTTAGATGAAATGTTGTTACTATAATGTAGAGGTTATCCTGGAATGAAGTCTCTAGAGGCATGCCATGAGGCTCTGTCCTTGGGTTCTGTCTTATTCAATATATTTTAACAAAGCCTTTGACAGTAAAGAAAAAAAAAGGTGTTGATCAAATTTGTGACTGGTTCAACAAAAAGAAATAGCTCATCTATAAGACAATAAAAATAGAATTTTAAGACTTAATTGAAAATAAGATGATATTTAAGAGAAATAAATGTAAAATACTGAATGCAAGCTTAACATATTGATTTAAATGGGGAGAGGGTAAATCTGGCTGGGATTTTTCACTTTTTCCAAATACATTGTAGAAAAATAACTGATCCTCATCAGAAAAAGCACAAGCAAACTGAGGCAATATTAACAGAACAAAAGAGATAACAAGCCCAGGGCATTCTGCTGGTTGGTACCTAAATGGGTGAATGAAGGTCTAAGTCTACTAGGATCCCTGCCAGGGCTCAGAGGAAGAAGGGAGGCAGCAGGAAAGTGAGAAGTTTTAATACTTCAGCTTAAGTAAATAGACTCCCAGGGCCCATTCAGATATTTTAGGTTTCCCAACCAAGAGGTGAGAGCCCCAGGGGAGCTCCTGACGTTCGGGGGGAGAAACTGGGGCTGAAAACTGAGGAAGGGTCCCACTTTCATTGATCTATGTTTTCCAGAAGAGAGATGAGGAGTTGACTGGAGAATAAAACCTGACTCACATAAGGGTTGTTAATGCCCCAGGAATAAAACTCTTTCTTTTCTCTGGCCCCAGAATACACGGAGTATGGTACAAAATAATCAGATAATCAGGGGCCCCTGGGTGGCTCAGTTGGTTAAGTGTCTGCCTGTCTCAGGTCACGATCTCAGGGTCCCTGGATCAAGCCCTGAGTCGGGCTCCTTGCTCGGTGGGGAGTCTGCTTCTCCCTCTCCTTTTGCCGCTCCCCCTGCTCCTGCTCTCTCTCTCTCACACTCTCTCTCTCAAATGAATATATAAAATCTTTTTAAAAATCAGATAATCAGAGGCAAGCAGAAACTCTACGATGATGCTTGGTTGTAATCTGAATACTGGAAAACTCTGAGACTCTTCAAAAGGACTATGGAGTCACAGAACCATGTGAACTTCCATCAAGAAAACGAGTTCTGGCTGGCTAATGAGGATCTGTCAGAAGCTTCAGAAATGTTTCTTCAGCAGGAAACAGAAGGGAGGTGGGTAGATAGTTCTCACCTGGGTCTCTGAGAGATGGAGGAGGAAGGAAGCAACAACGGCCACGACGAGGGAAGAAAACATAGTGTAGAGGCTTCCAGTTCAGCAGCTCACCCAATACAAAACCCTCCTCAGTCCCCAAGCTTAGTGGGCATCAGAACCACTGTGTTATCTGGTCAAAGTTCAGATTTCCGGACCCTACACTCAACCTACCATGTTAGAATTTTGAGGGGGTCCTTGTGAGTATACATTTTAACAAGCACTCTCAAGGGATCCCGATGCAGGTGCTCTGCGGGCCACATTGTGAGAAACTCTCTTTAGAAAGGAGGTCACCAGGTAAGTGATACCTCTCAAGGGAGCTCCCATCCCTCAGGGCCCTGCATTCCGCATCAGCCTCCTATTACCTGAGCCTTGCACGCTTTGCCCTCACTCCTGTGGCAACAAAGCTGACACACAGCTGACACAGATGTGATTCTTTTTATACAGAAGTCCTTCTGATCCCCAGTGTCTGAGACTGCAGAATTCAGCTCTGTGACGACTATAATAAAAAGCAAACTGAAGAGCCCAAAGAGGTTAGTACACCAGGCTAAACCAATGGGATCATGCTCACACCCCCAGCTCCAAGGAAGACCAAGTCTCATCGTGAATCTGAAAGCAAATTCAGCCTTGCAAGAAAAAAAAAAAAAAAAAAAAAAAAAATCCCAGGCTTCAAAGTGAGCTGGCTTACTCAAATAAAAGACTCTTTGCCTTAGGGTCTCATTCATCAGATCCCTGATGAAGAGGTGGAAGGGCCTCAGCTGCCAGGTTTCACCGGAATCCTGTGTAATGATACTGAGGAGGGGTTCTGGCCAAATTCGCTCCTTCCTAACCTTTCATCTCTTTCGGCCCACTTCCCGCAGCCTGAGGCCTATGGGTAACCCAGGCCGGATCCGTCCCTTTCCACATAATTACGTATTTGACGTTCCTGCTCAGTCTAGGACAAGTTAAGTAACAGAGGCACTTAGGATGTAAATTTTAGAGGACAATCACTCTCAGGGTCACACAAGGGGGGTCTCTCTCGCCTCCCCCTAGACCTGGCCGTGGGGTGCAAACCTCAGCACAGTAAGGGATAACTGAGAGGTGACAGTTGAGGTCACAGAACAGGAGACAGAAAAATGACTGCTGCCCTCAAATATGTGAAAGAGTACATTGAAAGAGACTGATAGAGTACATTGGTTCTATGTTATTCCAGAAGACAAAATTTGAACCAGTAAGTGGAATTTAGTAGGAAGCCAATTTCAGCTGAAAAAAAAAATACTGTTATCACAATGGCTGATATTTATAGAGCACTGAATTAAGAGCTTTACACAATGTCATTAATCCTCACAACTCTGAAGATCAATCTTATCCTCACAGTTATGCAGATGAGGGAATTGAGAATAAGACAGGCCTAGTAAACGGCCTAAAGCCACACAATGTCTAAGTGACAGGGCAGGGCTAGCAACCAAACCCAGGTTTGTCTGCTTTGAAGCTGAGGCTCCTGACTACAACACTAAGTTACTTTCTATCAAATGTGTAAAAACTGGGTCAGGACATTATATTTAAGCAAAATATAACCTATGGCCATCTCTTAGTGATATTATTTTTATTTATTTTTAAAAGATTTTATTTATTTATTCATTTATTTGACAGAGAGAGAGATCAGGAGCAGAGGGGAAGGGTAGAGGGAGAAGCAGGCTCCCCACTGAGCAGGGAGCCTGATGCAGGTCTTGATCTCAGGACCCCAGGATCATGACCTGAGCTGAAGGCAGATGCTTAACTGGCTGAGCCACCCAGACGCCCATTAGTGATATTATTTTTATAAAGGCCTCATAAGGGAGGTTAGAATAGTGACCCCCCTGAGGTGTTCCACCAAACCAGCTTGGCAGGAATCGTTTGCAGTATGCTGATATACTGATTCCTTCAGCTCCCGAGGCCACCGGCTCAGGGTATCAAGAGGCCCCGAGCTGCTAGTCCCTGGTTATCCCAGTGAAGTACACAAATATGAGGGCCGTAGATGCCGGGATGGGAAAAAAATTTAGGAAGCGCTTCCAGACTAACATTACTATGGGTTTAAGTTCCTCATCCTTAACCCTGGCCACAGGGAAGAATCACCTGGGGGCATTTTTTTTTTTTAAGATTGACTGATTGATTGATTGATTGATTGGTAGAGAGAGAGTGTGTGAGAGAGAAAGAGACAGAGAGTGAGCAGGGAGGTGCAGTAGGGGAGGGAGAGGGAGAAAGGATCTGAAGCAGACTCCGCACTGAGCATGGAGCCCAAGAGGGGGGCTGGATCCCATGACCCTGAGATCTTGACCTGAGCGGAAACCAAGTCAGATGCTTAACTGACTGAGCCACCCAGGCACTCCCTGGGGACACTTTTTAAAAGATACTGATGCCTGAGCCCCACCCCAGTCAATTATATTGAAATCTATGCAGGTGGGACCCGGGCATCAGGGTGCTTTAATATACTGCCAGGATTGAAACTGCTCTTGATGACAGTGCTCAAAAGAAAAAAATTAGGTGGTTGGTAAAAAGTTTGCTTTTCCACAAATCAGATGACCAGTTATAAAGCTGGAGTAATCTACATAAACTGCATGAAAGTATCTCTGACCTCCAATATTTTTTTCTTTTTTCTTTTTCTAATGGCTATTAGAATTTTTTTATTAGTTTCAGAGGTAGAACGTAGTGATTCATAACACCCGGCGCTCATTCTAACAAGTGCCCTCCTTAATGCCTATCACCCAGTTACCCCAGCCCCCCACCTCCAAAATTTTTAACCAAATTATAAATCTTGCTCCAAGTGTTAATCTTTTAGATCAACAGGGCCTTGAATATCATGGGTGTTGCAAAACCAATTTGGTGGTGCACACTCAGGTTCTTTTTGGTAGATTACGGTAACTACCAAAGAAGTCTGAGGTGAGAATTAGCTATGCCAGCACAAGTTGGTATGAGATACAATGAGAGCAAGTTCCAGACTAATTCTGCATAAACAAACATACACTGGCAAGCAAAAACAGTTTAACTTGTTGCATTAGCTCAACAAAGTCCTGACTCGACATCCTTTCAGGGGCTCCAATACATCCCATATGAAAGGCTCACTGAAGGCAGCAACATTCCCTGGTAGGGTGCTGTGCCCTGTGGGATGTGCACTCTGTCAAAAATACACCTTAACCAAGACCTGGACATGGCGCTGATCTACGCGATCAAGCCTCAGGTACCCTTCCAATGTTAAGTTAGTTATATACCTAGTAGATTCTTATTGCCTGTTCTTACAATGGGAGGCAAGGAAGTGTCTCTAAATTATTTTAGCCAATGCACCTATTTAGAATATCTATAATTTCACCAATGAGATTTCATTCCTAACATTTATTATGCTAATTTAGAAGTTACTTGCTTTACCAATAAAACCCATTTTGACATTCCAAATGCTGTCGGATCTTCTGTAGTTACAGAGAAATAGATCACTGAAGAATTTGTAGTGGCCAAGAGTGTGGCCCTTTCTGATACCATGCTAGCTGGCCATTTAACCTACTATTCTTGGCAGCATGCTAGATGACCAGCCACGTCTAGAAGTAAAACTTTAACTGCACGTACGTTATGTCACCCAGATTATAAATTACAGCCCTTACAGCACAATATATAGCCCTGTATAATATACAGCCTTGTATAAGGCAAGGCCCATTTTGTACTAACTATATCAGGCCTGATTACACAACGTATATGAAAATATTTCCTGGTAGCTAGTAGAAAACAGAAACTATGTGTTTACGAAGTTATCGGATTTATTTGGAAAATGTTGATATTGACAGGGTTTCTAATACATGGGCCTGTGACTGAATTCTTTCCATTGTTTAGAGTACAGATGAATTCATGCTAACCAGCCTCTTTGTACTCCCAGAACCACTGTACAACCAGGCCTGGGCTAACACCGTGAAGTTGCCAAGGATAAATGATAAAGAGTAAGCGGCTTTTCTAACCCCAATTGGTTATTTGCATACGATACATGCATCAGTTACTTCTCTGGTTTAAGGAAGTTAGATTGATGCTCTTTATTAATGTTGTCTTTAATTTTGGGGGGGTCTTAATAAAGCCAATTTGTAATATACTTTAGTGCATTACCAATTGGAGAACATTTCTGAAAAAACTCAATAAAACGTATATTACCTTACATTTTCTTCTTCTGAAAGCAAATCTACATTTTCACCACTTCCTAAAGCAGATGTTCAATTTTTAAGATTTTTTAAACCAGTACTTACTGAACAACCACTGTAGATAAAGTGATATACAGACCCGAAAGGATAACAGACATCCCTTGACAGACATTATGCAAAGTGCAGAGTGCTTATCAAACTGAAGAGGAAGAACAGAGGAACAGAACTGCCCATGACCTTGCAGCAGGCCATAATGGCATAGTATCTCTTTAGAAATTGCCATGAAATCGCTTCCCAAAATATTTTTGGACAAAAGTAAAAATAGAAACCAGCATTTAACTCTAAAACAGGCGAGAATGTCGTAGCAGAGCAGCCACAGAGAAAAATGAAACTTGGCCTTTTTACCGTTGGTAGTAAGTGGACACAAATATATCAGGCACATGTTTATGGGAAGCAGCAGAGTTTTCAAGGTCAGCTCCAGAAGGCATTATTCCTTTCCTGCATTAAACAATGGCAGCATCATTTAGGGCTAAGTAAATCTTCCCAGGGCTTTGTTACGACTAAAGAAGCCTGACTTGTGGATACAAGGTCAGGGTTAGGTGGTGGGCAGAGTTCTGGACTGCCGCTTCTATTCCTGAGTCTGCCATTACAAAACCATTTTTATTTCTGGTGTTACAAGACCAAATCACTTCAACTTCTCCCTGGGTTTTTATGTGTCCCTGTGCTGTTTACATCTATTCTCTACAAGGAGAGCAGTACACTGAAGAAACCAATTAACTCTGGAAAATAACAAAGGGTTCAAGGTGCAACAGGATCACCAAGAATCATTACTGGTTCAAAGTCCCTTGTGTGGTAAAAACCAGTGATAGGAAATATAATATTTAGTTCCCTGACCTTTTTTTTTCATAATAATATCTCAACTGCAGAACAGCCAGAACTAAACTCTTCAATGGCTTAGAAGCAAGGCAAACCAGAAAATATTAGAATATACTTCACCGGAGATTTCTAGGCAAGTTAAAATGTGTGATTCAATATATATAAACACACAACAGAAAACGTGATATTTGAGGTCAGCAGGGCTGGACTAGGGAAAGGCAAGACAGAAGTAAAATTTAAGGGAGGGGGCAAAAAAGGTCAGTAATCAGAATAAATAATACTTTAATGCTATGTTTTTAAAAATCAGAATTAATGCAACAAAACTCACGATGAACAAAATATCAATATAAAAAAAAAGTTAAGTAAAAAAGTGCCTTGTAGAACGACATAAGAGCCAGAGGCAAAAAGAAAAAATAATACCAATTCTGTCTTTATTTAAAATTTTGATATTTTGTTCATCATCGTTTTTTTGGCATTAATACTGAGCTTTTTTGTTGTTCGTTGATACTCCCTAACATTTTGTCATCCAGGACTGTGCCTTGCTCAGCTGACTCGAGTTGTGGCCTTGAGGGGTGAATACCAGTTCCTAGAAAGGCTGTGGGAGTAAATCTGGCCTCCTGGGGAACAGGTGCTGTGGGCCGGATTGCCCCCAAGGAAAGGGCTGGAGGCATCGGGATGAGAACTCACGCCTGCGGCCAGACCCCAAGCCTACCTCGCTTGTTCTGCGTGCCGTGCTTCCTGGCCAGGGTGAGTTCCCTCTGGATTCGATTTTCCAGGTACTCTTGTTTCTTGCTCAGCATCTCCTCAGTCTCCCGAAGTCGGGCCAGGGCCTCCTGGGGGCTGGGAGCAGCTCGGCTTTTAGAAGAGCCTCCCCCTTTAAAGAACTTGCCCAACTTGCTCATGGCTGTGGATTTGAGGGGCGAGCGTCCCGGCAGTGGCTCAGGAGCTCCCCACCCGGCCGCGCCGGCGGAACAGGTAAGCGAGGTCGTCCTCTGCTCTCGGGGGGCCCAGAACCAAAAAGGCGGCGCTCCTGGGAATCAACAAGTCGTCGGGGGCAGGTGACACAGACTCCTGGGCATTTCCTGGCGGCCGGCTGGGCCCCGCCCCTCGGCGCGGCTGGGGCGGGGAGGGCACTGGAGTCGGATGTGCCCGTCCGGGCCGGCGCCACCCGGCCGTCCGGGAGTTCTAGGAGAGCAGGGGAAAGAGGAGGAAAGATTTGCTGCTTGATCCACACTGAGGACACACCCAGGGTTGAAGGACTGACTAGTTTGCGAATGGCTCAGAGAAGAGCGAACCAATTTTCCGGGCGGGTCTCCTGTGAGGCCTGAAAGTGCGCTTTATCGACCCAGATTAAATTAAACAAACAAAAGAACAAACAACACTTTGTTCCACGCATGTGTTTTTGCTAGCGAGTGTGTGCAAGCGTAGTGTTTCTGTATTCAGGTCTCTGTCCTTGTGAGTAAGAATAATCAGGTATGTTTGTGTCGGTGTATATTGTGTGGGGGGCAAGGGCTTCCAGGCCATTTGTCTGCCACTCTGAAGCAGGTCTGTGGGCAAGTGGTTTACAATAGGAGCAACTGGTCTGACTGGGCTTGTCTCTGCAGATAGAGACTCTGGGCAGGGTGATGTGTGCCTGGCTGCCAGTTGGCACAGATGGATTCTAGATCATCCTTACATGGCTTGAAGTGGGTGAAAGATGGTATTCCTCTCTTTCCCTAATGTCAGGACTGAGTGATTGGTGCATTCCATTTTGTAATTAGGTAGGCATCTGAAGCTTTCAGTGTGGATGTTGGTGTTTCAAAAACCTTTAATGGAGTGCATTGTGTTTGTAAATATCTTTACAAAGACACCTAGGAATAAAAAGGAGAGAGCATCCCAGAGAAAAGAACCATTCTGTTCATGCTCACTATCTCAGTCCCGTTATTTAGTTGCAAGCAGAGACTTTGGTAAGATGAAAGGACAGCCGTAGATAATGATTATGGATGGTGTAACACAACCGAAAACCTGTGCTGAGCATGCTACAATGCCGTGGAATATGGAATGGAGCCTATGGTCTAGTTTTGAAGGGCTAGTACATACTCCCACATAATACACCCCTATTTGAGCAACATTACCCAACACCATCAGAACCTATTTGTGATGTTAGCTAACCACTGATTGCTAAAGGGGAAAAAAAGCATCCATTACTATAACAAAGACACTGCGATGCCCAAGATCAATAACCCAATTTTGTCTGCCATTATAGTAACACAGAAGCAGCAGGTTGATCCATTTTACCCAACAATGGTGTAGCCAGCATCAAACTTTGACAAAGAAATAGAACATTTTCTCAGGAGGCTCACTGGTATAGATCTTACACACACAAACATGTGAACTTATCATTTCCCAATAAGTCCAGCCAGCCACCTCTGATCATTTCCTGCCTGTCTGTGCAAAGCGCTTGTGGTCTATAACACATATGTTACTACAATCTTGTATGTATTATGTAAGTATTGTGTTTTATTATCTAAATATTTCATCAATCTGTCTTGGAACTTATTTTCTTGCTTAGATTTTAATCCCATGAGAATTTAGAAGGAGCACGTATTCTGCTATGGTTCCCATTGCTGGTTAGTTTAACCAATCTTCATTAAGAATATTCTGTATATAAGGTACTAGAAATGCAAGTATAATCTGCCTTCTAGGAGTTTACCTTCTAGTGATAGTAGTGACAACTGCCATCTTTTGAGCACTTACTATGTGGCAGGCACACTACATGTATCATTAATAACCCTACATAAACCACACAAAATAAATACTGCTATTTCTGTTTAACAAATAAGGAACCAAAGGCTCAAATGGTAACTTTGCCAAGTTCACACAGGCAGTTAGAGGGTAAGAGATCTTTCTATTTTAAAACTTATGGTCTTCTCATTATTTACATGACCTTCTTTCCTGCTATGTGGCTTGGTCCAGAGGAGAAACCCATTAAGTATTTATTTAATTAAACAAAGTGGAGGATGAAGAGGCTGGTATGATGCATTAACTTAGTTAAGGCATCCTCCAAGAATTATTGAATTCACTGAGGGGTGTATTTAAATAAGAACTTCTCCACTATAGCAAAACATGCTTTTGTGGTTCACTGACAACTATTTTTCGTTGGGAGAACATTGAACAAGTGGAACAGAGGACTGAAAGTTATAATGAGGAGTTGCTTACTCATCCTTCCATCCATGTTTTCATTTAATGGATATTTATTGAGCATTGAGCATCCCTTTGTTCCAGGCATTATGCTAGATGTTGGAGAGACCATTAAGAATAAGAAAGAGAGGCGCCTGGGTGGCTCAGTTCATTAAGTGTCTGCCTTCAACTCAGATCATGATCCTGGAGTCCTGGGATTGAGCCCCGCATCAGGATCCCTGCCTACCCGGGAGTCTGCTTCTCCCTCTACCCCCACCCTGCTCTTATGCTTCCTCTCTTGCTAATAAATAAATAAAATCTTTTTTTTTAAAGAACAAGAGAAAGATATTTTCTAGTTTAGGGGAAAAGATAGGAGTTAAGCAAATTATCTCACAAAAAGTGGACTTTATAACCTAAAGTTATAATAAGTTCTATGGAGAACTTAGAAATACAGAGAACTGTAAGAACAAATAATATAGAAAGCAGCTATTGTCTTAGGGGTTCACAATAGCCAAACTATGGAAGGAGTCAAGATGTCCTTCAACAAATGAATGGATAAAGAAGATGTGATTCATATATACAGTGGAATATTACTCAGCCATCAGAAAGGATGAATAACGACCATTTGCATTGACATGGATGGAACTGGAGGGGATAATGCTAAGTGAAATAAGTCAAGCAGAGAAAGACAAATATCATATGGTTTCACTCATATGTGGAACATAAGGAATAACGTGGAAGACCACAGGGGAAGGGAGGGAAAACTGAACGGGAAGAAATCAGAGAGGGAGACAAACCATGAGAGACCTTGGACTCTGGGAAACAAACTGAGGGTTACAGAAGGGAGGGGGAAGGGGGATGGGCTAACTGGGTCATGGGTATTAATGACATGTGGTGATGAGCACATGTTATATGCAACTAAAGAATGGTTAAACACTACATCAAAAACTAATGATGTACTATATTTTGGCTAACATAATAAAATAATTTTTTCTAAAAGGTGGCCTGGAAAAGTGACATTTAAGCTGGAATTTGGATGATGAATAGAATTTACCTAGATGTAGAGAAGGAAAAATTGGTATTCCAGATAAGGAATCATTCATTCATTCTTCATCTTTTCTGAGTGCAAACTATGTACCCAACACAATTCTAGATGCTAGAGATTCAGCAGTGAAGAAAGAAAGACTAAAATCCAAGTATTTTTTGGAGTCTACTTTCTAGCTAGGAGAAGACAGGCAATTCATTAATTAAGAAAGTAATAAAGCAGGCAGTGCTAAAGAACTAAAATTTTAGACAATCTGTGCAAAAATCTTGAGTGTGAAATATTAGAATTTGAAAGAAGGTCAGGGTAGCTGGGGTTTGGAGACAGAAGAGGACAGTGCTGTAAGATTGCCTTTAAAGGTAGTCAGAGTCCTGATCACATGATGGGCTAAGCTTTATCCAAAGAGGAAATGAAAATCAATCAGAAATTAAAACAAAGGATTTAGTCATTAATTCATAATTCAATAAAAATCAATTTTACCCAATTTAATGTGTAGAAATGCATGTGGTGTGCAAAGCAAGATACATTTGAATTAAAAATCATTTCCTTCCATTAATACATAACCTCAATAGGGAAAAGATAATACTTGCAAGCAAGTAAACCACCCAAATATATATTAGTGTTTAATCCAGCAATGGGATATAGAGAATAAATTTTTAAATCAATGATGTAGAAGCTGAAAATAACACATTTATCTTCATTCAATACTCATCCTACAAATGTGGTTTCATAAAGAGTTCTCAGCATCTAGTGTATTTTTCATTTTCTAATCTCAATTGATCTCAGTTAATAAGGAGGCTGTTGTTCAAAAGAATGATCTTGTTCAGGATGATTTACCATGGTTAAGATGGCAAAGGAAATTGGAAATTTATAGATCTGTTAAAAAGACCTAGATGTCAGGCTAATTGATACATTTTGGCCACTGTGTGAAATTACATCCATTTTTAGAATGCCAAATGAATTCTCTAAAGCAACAGAAGAAGAATTACCCTTTAAACATACTGCAGAATCATCATCAAATAGTTATTTATTAAGCAGCCCAACAAGCATGTACACATTCTTTTCATCAGTAGTTCCTTTTGTTTCTTAGAACCAAATATTCATTGTATGTAATAATCACACGTAATAATGAGTACAAAAGTAGCCCTTATGAAAAAATAATAATTTTGCAAAAATAACTTTTATTGCCCTCATTCATAGTGAAGATACATGGTGCCTGTGACTCAGTTTTGCCTGCATAGCTCTTAATCCATATTTTCCCATATCTCTGCCTATCCCTGATCAGAAAGAAGTTACAGAATCTGAGTTATCAGATTTGGCTGTAGAATGTTTTCTATATCAACCACTTACTTAATGAATATAAAATGAGATATAGCCCTCTACCTTAATATCATCTACCCAAAGTTGATTCTTACACTCTCCTTTACCTCCAGAATTTCCTTATATGGGAGTGCAATCACATGAGATTTGTACTTCGTTGAGGAACACACAAGTTGTTTCTAATTCAGCTCCTTCCCTTCTCAAATAATGATGCCTTCCTTTTGCTCAGGCCAAAAGCCCTGGAGTCATCCTTCACACCTCTCTTTCTCTCACCTCCATCTAATCCATCAGCAAACCCCATGTGCTGTAACTCCTACAGAAACCTGATCACTCACCACCACCAACACTGCTGCCATCCTGGGCGCCTGGGTGGTGCAGTCGTTAAGCGTCTGCCTTCGGCTCAGGGCGTGATCCCGGCGTTCTGGGATCGAGCCCCACATCAGGCTCCTCCACTAGGAGCCTGCTTCTTCCTCTCCCACTCCCCCTGCTTGTGTTCCCTCTCTCACTGCCTGTCTCTCTGTCAAATAAATAAATAAAATCTTTAAAAACAAAAAACAAAAAAAACCACTGCTACCATCCTGCTCCCAGCCATTCTCATCTCTCAGCTAGATATCACAGACTTCTAACTGACTTCCCTGTGATCATCTTGCCCTTGCTGCTATTTCCCTATAAGGCAGCCAGAATGAGCCTGGGTCAGACCTCCCTACGCCCAATTGACTTCTCACCTCACTTCAGGAAAAAGCCAAGCCCTTCACAATGTCTTCAAGTCCCTATATGGGTGCTACTGCCCCCACTGTCACATCACCAGGACCTCCCTGCCCACCTATCCAGACATTCTACCCCCTCTCCCACCCCAACCCTGTCCACTCTGCTCTAGTCACACTGACCTCCCCACTCTGACTGGAATTCGCCAGGTACACTCTCACTGCAGAGCCTTTGCACAGCTCTTCTGCCTAGAAACCTGTCCCAGACACCCATGTTGTTCACTCCTTTATGTTCTATAGGTCTTGATTTATGTCTCGTCTTCTCACTCCACCCTCTTTAAAATTGCAGGCCTCTCCCCTCACCTTCCTACTCCTACAGAACTCCTACTCACTTTCCCAGCTTTATTTTTCTCATAGCACTTACCACCATCTATCATATGCTGTTTTGGTTTTGTTATTCTGTTCATTTTCCATACCCCTCCCCACGAGAATGCTCCCCATGACAGCAGGGATCTTTATTTATTTTGTTTACCAGTGTATTCCCCGTTTCTAGAACAGATCCTGGGATATCAAAGGCTCTATATCAATATTTATTGAATACATGAATGAAGAAATACAACATAAGTGATAAAATATTCAAATGGTGGTGTAAAATATGAAAATATTGGGAAGTACATTCTCTAGATCCAGTAATCTGTGTTATCATTCTGATACAGAAGAGAAACCTATACTTTGAAGCTTTAAATCTCTGAGACCAGTATGCAAGTGTTCTCACAGAATTTCTGGCCATATTAATTGAGACAACGGAAAAAACTTTGGACAGATGTTGCACCCAGCACTCAAGAAGGATGTAATCACTTTCTCATATTTTAAAAATGTACTCTCTAGAAATTAATTCACATCTTAAAATATTTGATTCCTTTTTATTGGTGAGAATTTCAAGGAGTAAAGTTAATGATAGCTGTTATTACACATCAAAAAATATTTTTTTCAAAGATTATTTATTTGAGAGAGTGTGTGTTCGTGCGCAGGAAGGGGAGTGAGGGGGAGGGGCAGAGTAAGAGGAAAGAGCAGACTCCCCACTGAGCGTGGAGCTGGATTCAGGGGCTCCATCCCAGGACCCTGAGATCATGACCTTAGCCGAAACTGGATACTTAAATGACTGAGCCACCCAGGCATCCCTACACATCAAAATAATCTTATGGTTAGCACCCTGCAGGCCAATGTAGAGGGGCTCTTCCCTTCCCCACTATCTCTTCCTGAGGAGTACAGGTGTTTATTAAGAAATGATTCCTGGGGCCTGGGTGCCCCAGTTGGTTAACTGTGTGACTCTTGGTCTCAGCTCAGGTCTTCACCTCAGGGTTATGAGTTCAAGCCCCATGTTGGGTTCCATGCTGGGCGTGGAGCCTACAGAAAAAAAAAAAAAAAAAAATAAGAAATAAAAGGTAAAAAAAAAAAAAAAGAAAAAAGAAAAAAAAAAGAAATGACTCCCCATCTGGGTCTGAGGGGCAAAGATACTGATGTGCCAGGCTTGAAGTCCAGACTTGTTTTGGTGGAAAAATAAAGCTTCATGAATGTAAAAAAACAAAGAAAACCTTACAGTTAATTAATTACATGTGAATACCTAATTTGTGCCCAAATGCAATTTAATCATCGTTTCAAAATAATTTTATGTATGCTTATCAAGATAACTAAATTACCCCTCTAAAAAGTGATTACTTATGAAAATGTTACAAAGTTTCCTTCTGAAACAAACTGTTGCTAAAAAGATGATGTTTTCCAAAACACACACATGCACCTGGCTGCTATAATAATAGTGGTCATGGTAGTCTGATGATGGGTTTTTCTTTGCTTCACATCTTTCCTCAATTCTGCTGATTAAGCCCTAAGCATTATAAATGCCTTTTTACATAATAGTGTTTCTCATTCTTCACTATCCTGTTGCCTTCTTTTATTTTCTTTTTAAAGATTTATCTATTTATTTGAGAGAGAGAGAGAACAGGTGAGCAGTGGGAAGAAACAGTTATAGGTTTCAGGGATTAGAATGCGGACAACTTTAGGGGGCCGTTATTTTACTTCAATATACATTCTCATACTTCCCAGAACTGAAACATGGTAAGGCCTCAAAAAAGATGTCTACTGAATCGGTGAATTTACAAGTCAACATTGACATACAGCCGCTCCAAAAGCATTTTATTTTATTCATTTACTTAAATTTCATTAGCCAACATCATTGCCTGAATCCTGTAACTGTTTCCTTATATGTCAAAAAGGACTGCAGGCGTGGTTGAGTTAAGGATCTTGAGGAGAGTAGCCTGAAAGATCCAGGTGGGCCCAATGTAACCACAAGGCTTCTTAAGAGAGGAAGGCCGAAGGGTCGGAGTAAGAGAAGGACACTGATGGAAGCGGGGGAGCATGGAGAAGGGCAGGAAAAGAGATATCCAAGGACGTCATTTTATCCCCCTTGAAGATGGAGGAAGGGGTTGTCATGAGCCAAGGAACACAGGTAGTTTTTAGAAGCTGAAAAAGACAAACTGGATTCTCCCTTTGAACTTTCAGAAGGAACACAGCCATGCCAACACATGGGTTTTATGACTTCTGACCTCCAGTGAGGTAAGATAAAAAAAAAAAAAAGAATAGTGTTTAAAGCTACTAAATTTGTGGTAATTTGTTACAGCAGCAATAGGAAACCAAGGGACAGTTCTTAAAAGACCCTTGAGAGCTGAAAGATGAGATATTGGGACAAATGTTTTGAAGGAGATACAAAGTGAATGTAACAACAGCAGCATTTGTCGTAGTCAGGAGAACAAAGAATTTTCTAAGGAAAAGGTACTTGAGGTGACCACTAAAGCAAAAGCAGAAACAAACCAACTCAAATAGAAGAGGGAAAGAGCATTCCAAGTAGAAGGAACAGCACTTTTAAGGGTCTGCGGCTATGTCGAGCACAGACTGTGGAGAGGCCTTTGAGCGATAATGAGAAAGGTAGGTTGGGCAAAGATTTGAAAGACTTTGAATGCCAAGCAGAGATATTCCCTAGACTTTGTGAACTCCTTGAGGTCAGAGATCCTGTCTTATTTAATTTTGTATCAAATCTAGAATAGGTTTGCTAAATTAACTTGAGTGCAGATTTTATTTCCCAGCTGATAGAATCCACTGAAGGTTTGTTTTGTGTTTTGGGTCAGGTTAATTACAATATTGCCTAGTTAGTGCTAGTAAGGAGAGTAAGTAGCAATTGCTACAATAGCAGCTGCCTGGTGTCCTGGAGGACTGAATTTTGCCTGAGCATGCAAAGCTTTCCCTGTTGAAAGGCTAACAGAATTATATTCTGAAGGTGGAGTAAAAGAGAAACCTGTTCTTTAAACTAAAATCTAACTTCCTAGGACCCATCCCAGACCCTCTAAATTAGACCTAGGGAGGGGTATGGGCAGCTGTACTTACTAACAAGCACCCCACCTGATTCTTATTCTCAGTTGGAAAACCCTGGTATAGAGCACATTCAAGGGAAAAGGAAAGGCATGTACATATGAAAGAACCAGAAGATACATTTAGGAAATTATTGGAGAGTAGGGCGCTTGAGGAGAAGTAGTTATTGCTGAGGCTGAGATTGTGAAAAGCTTTACCAATAAAGCTTTTCCTTACTAAGTTAATCTCGTGAATAATGGAGAACCATCAGAAGATCTTAGGTAAGGAACTGAGTTTTTTGGAGAGGAGATAACCTGAGAAGTTGAAGAGTATAGGTTTGAGAACTTTCTGAGGCATAATTGGTAGAGTTTAATGGCTACTTCCATGAGAGAAATAAGAACGGAGTGGTGAAGAATAAATTCAGGGTTTCTAATGTGGTAGACTACCTTTGTTGGGGTAAGAAAGCATCCCATTTTGGCTTAAGTTTTATATGACAGATGACACCAAGTGAATATTCTACAGACAGAAATAGAGACCTTCAGTCTGGGAGAAAGTTCTCAAGATAAAGAATATGGCTACGGGAGTCATTTGGAACCAGGAGAATTTTACTTCTATGAGGATGTAAATTGATAAATGAGACCAAGCACAAAGTTAAGGGGAAACAGACATGTTGACGTAGCACCTAGAGGAGAAATGGGCAAAGGAGACTAGGGCTGAAAGAGCTAGCAACTGCGATCTTGGCTACTCTACTTATCTGATGCTCCCTATACTCCTAGGGTAAGTGAACTGAAAAAATAAGAGTTTTAATTTTATGATTGAGCTGATAAAATATTTGCCACCTATTTAGGACATTCTAAACACTTAGTAAAACTCTAGAAAACCTGCTATTGATTGACCCAACTAGCTAAAAGAAACATACAAAATTAGGTAAGCTGCTGATTCTTAAATTCAAGAATACTAGAAGTCTTTGATACTTGAATTTTAGTCCTGGCTCTTCCACTAATTTGGGCAAACCATTTAAATGCTATAAACCTGTTTTCTCATCTTACCAAAACTGATTGTGGGATAACTGAATGATATCTTAGGTTTCTTCTAGCTCCTAAAATCTAGAGTTTCTCCAGAGACCCAAGCAAGTCTGAGATGGAAATCTTAGATTTATGCAAGAGCAAATCTTGAAGAAGTAACTGTTTCCCAATCTCACCCTTTCCCCTTCTCAATAAATATATATTTGGACAGACCCTGTTACATACGAGGCATTGAATATTTTTCCAGTTCCTGTCATGAGTACATTTTTGATTGCAGCTCATCCCACTGAGTCGTGTCTGGTGTCACATCAATGGAATGGTATCCATTTGTACCCCACATAGAAGAGCCTCTACTTCTTGGTACCTTTGAAGTGGCTCATCAAGTACCTGAAACTCCCCTTCTTCCCAATGGAATCACAAGCTTTCTTCGGGTAGTTTTGAGACGGGGCTTTCTAAATCGAGGGACTCAGTGCGGTTCAGTACACACTTGGGGCCTCAAGAGCTACAGACTTCGCTTCCCCCCCACCCCGAATTAATAAAAATAAAGAAAAACTTTATTTTTTTAAGTAAGCCTAATGATTCCCTTGCAAGAGGGATTTACTTTAAACTATATTATTAAGTAACACTGGTGCAGGACAAATACGGAATTGAATAAGGTCCTTCTCCTTCACTTGATTATTGCAAATATTTGCGCCAGGCACTGTGCCGGTTCGGAGATTGCCATAGATTAAAAAAAAAAAAAAAAAAAAAAAAAAAATCCTTGTGAGGTCGTCCCCGATTTGCGTTGCAGCAAGGAGAGAATTTCAGCACGAAGTCTTCCAGATGGATAATTGGGTATTTCCTTAAGGACTGGACGCGAAGACTGCCGCCCAGGAAAAAGACAAACATACCAACTGCCTTTTCTTCGTACTGCCTCACTAGACTCCTAGATCGCAGATAGACTCATAACTAACGCACTCTCAACAGCTTGACTCCTCCGGGTGGACGCACCAGCCCGGCGGCAGGCTCCGCCCCGAGGTTCGCCACACTCCCAGCAGGCCCCGCGCGTGTGCCGTAGCCCCGCCTCTTGCGGCGCTGTGATGGCGGAGTTGGATTTAGGGCAGCACTGTCAGGTGGAGCATTGCCGGCAGCGAGGTGATCTAACAGTCCTTAGCCACGGGCGTGGTAGACCTGGATCCCACTGTGCCTTCACGGATAGTGGTGGCGGGTGAGGGGAGGTGGTGGGGCGGGGTGAAGTCTGAGGAGGCAGGGTGGGTTCGTCCCTCCTGGGTCTGCAATGAGGTGTGCTAGTATTTTTTTCTTGCCCCTGAGCCTTTGGGAGAGACTTGTGGTCTCTTTAGAAGCGAACCATGCAATTTCCGTAAAACATGCCTTGGCAGTGTTCCCTTTGTTTTTCGAGTGTGCTTGGCCAAGAACTTGTTGTGTCCCTCCCACTCCTTTCCGACGTTGGGAGAATTGTGTTGCCCTCTGATCCCACCACTGCAACTTTGAGCAAGCCACTTTTCTTTCCTAAATTTTTTATTTGTTACTTACCTGTCAGGTGGAGTTAGGCAAGATCAGTTTTTCACCTGGTCTTCGCGGCTTCTCGTGAGAATGCCCTTAGCTTTTATCAGATTTTCAGCCTATTCTGCTAGATGATCATTATCCTCACTTGAGTTCTGTCATTCTTCGATTGAATATTACTGATTCAACAAACATTTACCAAGCATCAATTTTGGTGCTGGAACTACATAGGAGGGTATAAAATACAGTCTTTTCCATAGAAAAGCTTTCAGAATAATCCACATTTTGAAGCATTAATAAGGCGATGTTCTCTCTACAGTGAACTGAGAGACTGTGTGATACACCTAACCCAATCTAATAGCCAGTGGTAGTGTGGCACAAGCTTTAGGATGTCCTACATCTGGACAGGCAAGTTTCTGAAGCATTGGAGCGATACAGAATGCTCCGTTTTTGGTACCTGGGTTTTGCTCCAAATCTGTGCTGTCAGAGTTGACTGTTACTACATAGGGTGGCAAATAGGTTTCATCTCTCATTGCAGCTTTAGTTATTGGTTGTAGGTACCAGGTGAAAGGAGGACTCTTGAGACTTAGCCCAGTTTTAGTGGGAATGCTGCAATTGGTTAGTGATACCTTCTGTGGGCAGTGGGCAAAAGGGCACAATCCCCTCTAGGTTCTTGTCACTTACAGTCTGTATGTGTATATTTTACCACTGGCTGTCATGGCCAGCCATTTAGGAAACATTTCCTTGTAGATCTCTCATAGAGAAGCTTAGCCAATTGGGTGTTGACCGTAAGTTCTGTTTATCTCTGGTATATGTGATTTCTAAGTCCATGGTATCTGCCAACTTCAGGGATCTCTTAAAATATAAATATATATGAAATGAGGCCAGGGTTTACCTCTTTTGGAGTAGTGGAAAGGGGGTTAGGATTTAGAGGGTATTAAGTGAGTATCCTAAATTTCCTGTAGCTTCCGGATGGATAGAAAGATAGTTTCCTATCTTGATCTTAATTCTTCCCTCCAGATCCTCTTGGTTTATATTTAATATCTAATTCATCACCAGAAGTCTCAAAATAGCAAGCATGTACAATTTTTTCCAATTTGAAAGAGACATAACAGTCTTATGCTTCAGTTTCTTTTTGTTGACAAATGAATACATACTTTTTTGGTATGAAACATGCCCACAGTATCATACCTTCAGAACAACAGTGTCAGTTCACTTAGCCTACTTCTGAGGTAGAGGAAGAACTGTATTCAGTCCCCCTTGATAAGCACAATTATCCATGGATCCCTTTGGGTTATGATAGGACCTCTTTCTGTTTTGGTTAAGGTACCCTGTAGGGTGAGACCTTTTTGGGGGCAATTGTAGTCTTCTCTGAAATGCAGTGCCTTTTGTTTTCTCTTTGTAAAAGTGCGATTGGACATACTCAGCTTCACTTGACTGTATAGTTTCAGGTGCACAGTATATAAATTTAGCAAATCCACTTACTACTCAGTGCTTACCATGATAAATGTAGTCACCGTTGTCACCATCCAATGTTACTATAATATTATTGACTATGTTCTCTATGCTTTTCATTTCTGTGAATTAATTATTTTATAACTGGAAGTTTGTACCTCTTAATCCCCTTTATCTATTTCACCCATCCCCGCACCCACCTGTCCTCTGGCAACCAGCAGTTTGTTTTGTGTACTTGAGTCAGTTTTTTGGTTTGTTTCTGTTTTAAATTCTACATGTAAGTGAAATCATATGGTATCTCTGTTCTTATTTCACTTAGCATGATACCCTCTAGTCCATGCATGTTTTCAGAAATGCCAAATTCTCATTCTTTTTTTATGGCTGAGTAATATTCTATAGTATATTTACGTACCACATCTTTTTTATCCACTTTTCTATCTTTGGACACTTGGGTTGTTTCCATATCTTGGCTATCAAAAATAATACTGCAGTAAACACAGGAGTGCATAGATCTTTTCAAATTAGTGTTTTTATTTTCCTTAGGTCAATACCCAGTAGTGGAATGATTGGATCATATGGTATTTCTACTTCTAATTTTTTAAAGAGCCATTGTGACAGGTGTAAGGTGATATCTCACTGTGGTTTTGATTCACATTTTCCTGAGGATTAGTGATTTAAGTATCTTTTCATGTGTCTATTGGCCATTTCTGTGTCGTCTTTGGAGAAAGGTCTATTCGGGGCCTCTGCCCATTTTTAAAAATCAGGTTATCTGTTTTTTGGATTTTGAGTTGTGTAAGCTCTTGATATATTTTGGATATTAACCCCTTATCAGAAATATCATTTGCAAATATCTTCTCCCATTCAGTAGGTTGCCTTTTTGTTTTGTTAATGGTTTCCTTCGATGCACAAAAACTTCTAATTTTGTTATAATTCCAAGTTTATTTTGTTTTTGGTACCCTTGCCTTAGGAGACTTACCTAGAAAATATTGCTAATGCTGATGGAAGTCAAAGAGATTACTGCCGATGTTTTCTCCTAGGAATTTTATGGGTTTAGGTCTTACATATAGGTCTTAATGTGTCTGGTGTAAGAGATTTTTTCAGTTTCATTCTTTTACAGGTAGTTGTCTAGTTTTCCTAACACCATTTGTTGAAGAGACTGTCTTTTTTGTATTCTTGTCTTCTTTGTTTTAGGTTACTTGATCACGTAAGATTTTAGACCACTGTGTTTTCATTTTCATTTATCTCCATGTATTTTTTTTATTTCCTTTTTGATTTCTTGGTTACCCATTCATTGTTTGGTAGCATGTTATTTGGCCTCCAAGTATTTATGTTCTTTCCAGATTTTTTTCTTGTAGTTGATTTCTAGTTACATATCTTTTGTGGTTAAAAAAGATGCTTGATGATGATTTCAGTTTTCCTAAATTTATTGAGACTAGTTTTATGACCTAATAGGTTATCTATCTTAGAGAATGTTCTATGTGCATTTTGAAAAGAATGTATCCTGCTGTTTTTGGATAGAATATTCTATGTATGTATTAGGTCCATCTGGTCTAATGCTTCATTGAAAGTCACTGTTTCCATATTGATTTTCTGTTTGGATGATCTACCCATTGATATAAGTGGGTTGTTAAAATGCCCCACTGTTACCATATTGCTGTCAATTTCTCCCTTTGTTAGTAATTGCTTTATGTATTTAAGTGTTCCTAAGATGAGTATATAGATACTTGTTATATCCTCTTTTTGGATTGTGGCTTTTATCATTATGTAATGCCATTCTTTGTCTCATTACGGTGCTTATTTTGAAGTCTGTTTGGTGTGATGTTAAGTATTTTGGCTTCCATTTGCATGGTATGTTTTTCCAGCCCTTCACTTTCAGTTTGTATGTGTGTCCTTTAGGTCTGGAGAGGGTCCCCTGTAGGCAGCAGATAGATGGGTCTTGTTTTTTTAATCCATTTGGTCACCCTATATCTTTTGATTGGAGCATTTAGTCCATTTACATTTAAAGTAATTATTGATAAGTATGTATTTATTGCCATTTTGTTACTTCTTTTATGGTTGTTTTTGTAGTTCACCTGTTCTTTTCTTCTTCTCTTGCCCTCTTGTGGTTTAATGACTTTCTTTAGTGTTAGGCTTGGATCCCTTTCTCTTTATTATGTATTTGTGTATCTCTTATAGGTTTTTGATTCATGGTTATTATGAGGTTCATATAGAACATGCATATAACAATTTATATTAAGTTGATGTGGTTCCGTAAGCTTGAGCACATTCTAAAAGTGTTATATATTTACTCCCCAACCCATGTTTTATGTATATGTCATGTTTTACATCGTTTTGTGTATCACTTGACTCATTTTTGTAGATATAATTCATTTTACTGCTTTTTAACCTCCATGCTGGTTTTATAAGTGATTTATCTACTACCTTATTATATGTTTATTCTTACCTGTGAAATATTTTCCTTTCATAAGTTTCTTGTAGTTAGGGCCTTTTCTTTCTACTCAGAATTTTCTTCAGTGTTTTGCGTAAAGCTCTTGTAGTGGTGATGAACTTCTTTAACTTTTGTTTATCTGGGAAACTTTCTCCCTCCTTCTATTTTGAATGATAACCTTGCTGGGTAGAATATTGTTGGTTGCAGGTTTTTTCCTTTCAATACTTCAACTATATCATGCCATTATCTTGTGGCCTATAAAGTTTCTGCTGAAAAATCAGCTAGTAGCCTTATGGGGCTTTCCTTGTATATACCCATGCCCAGCACGGAGCCTGATGCAGAGCTCGATCTCATAACCCTGAGATCATGACCTGAGCTGAAATCAGGAGGCAGATGCTTAACCGGCTGAGCCACCAGGCGCTCCTAAAATTATCTCTTTGTCATTACTTTTTGTCATGTTAATTATTATTTGTCTTGGTATGGACCTCCTTGGGTTCATCTTGGAGGTTCTCTTTGCTTCTTGGATGTGGATGTCTGTTTCCTTCCTCAGAGAAGTTTTCTGCCCCCTTCTCTTTCTTTGGGATCCCTATAATGTGAATGTTAGTACACTTGATGATACTGAGTTCCCTTATCCTATTCTCATTTTTTATTGTTTTTTCTTTTTACTCTTCGGCTTGGTTGCTTTTCATTATCCTGTCTTCTAGATTGTTGATCTGTTCCTCTGCCTCCCCTTATCTGTTGTTCTCTCTAGTGTGTTTTTTATTTAGCTATTGAATTCTTCATCTGACTGGTTCTGTTTTACATTTTCTATATTATGTTGAAGTTCTTACTGAATTCATCCACTCTTTTCTCAAGTCCAGTGAATATCTTTGTGACTATTATTTATTTTCTTTATTCGGCATACTGCTTATCACAGTTTTACTCTTTTGCTGTGATTTTTGTCTTGTTCTTTAATTTGGGACATAATCCTCTGTCTCTTGTTGTGTAACTCTGTATTTAGGAGATCCGCTATGTATCTTGGTCTTGAAAGTTAGTGTACGTGTGTTGAAGAGGTCCCGTGGTGCCTTGGAGTACGATGCCACCTGGTCACCAGAACCAGGTGCTCCGGGGTGTCTTCTGGGGGCTGCACGCACACCCCTGTTGTGGCTGAGCCTTATTTTCCTTCAGCTCTGTTGGCTGCTGTGACCTACTTTGCTTGCTGTGGGCACACTGGGCAGAGTTTGGTTCCTGCAGTGTTGAGAGGCCTTGGTGGACTTGTAAGTGGGTAAGCCAGCAGTCAGATTAGGTGTGTGCAGTCAGCCTCTGTGGTCCTATTGAATGGAGGAAGTCTGCTGAGGTGAGCAGATTGGATGGGGTGGGAACTCAGGTGAATGCATGGGCAGACACATGTGCTAGCAAGGTAGCTGGAGAGTGTTAGTGCTGGTTTCTCCAAGTGTCCAAGCTATCCAACCTGGGAGAGGAAAAGAAATGGCGCCCTCTAGCACTTCTCTTCTTGGAGAAGTCTAAGATCCTGTCCCTCTAGGGGCGCCTGGGTGGCTCAGTCGGTAAGCGTCTGCCTTAAGCTTAGGGTGTGATCCCAGGGTCCCGGGATGGGGCCCTATTTCAGGCTCCCTGCTCCGCTGGGAGCCTGCTTCTTCCTCTCCCACTCTGCCTGCTTGTGTTCCCTCTCTCCCTGGCTTTCTCTCTCTGTCAGATAAAAAAAAAAATCTTTAAGATCCTGTCCCTCTAGCGCACATTCTGAGACTAGTAAATAAATTGCCTTTATGACTATCCCAGGTATTTTTCAAACTGTTGCTTCTGTGCTAGTTGCCAGCAGTTACTTATTCTAGCTTTTTAAGGGTGAGGACTCAAATACTATTGCCTCCAGTCATAGAGCTCTATTTTTAAAATACCTGGAGGTGAGCCCTGCTGATTTTAAAAGCTTGTGACGTTTAGCCTCGCTGGTTTTCAAAGCCCGATATTATGAGTTCTCCTCTTCCCCGTGCAGGTTCCCAGTAGTTGGGGTGCCTGGTATATGGGCTCTGAACTCTAGCTTTTCTGTGCTTGTGTTCCTCCTATTTATGGTTAGTCTTACCGCAGGTTTGGTTCCCAACTGTGTCTCCACCCCTCCCACCCTTCCAGTACGGCCTCCCTCTGTAGGACTAAGCGTGGAAGGTCCGTTTCATGTCTTCAGGTGTTTTTCAGATGTAGCTGTTATCTTGGTGTGTCTGTGGGAGGACGTGAGCTCACGGTCTTGCGATGCTGCCATCTTCCTCTCATCCCCCACAAAACTTTACTTAATATTAAACGGTTTGCTTAGCACTGCGAGATTAGTAAACTGTGGAATCAGACTTGAAACCCAGGATTTTCGCTTCAAATGCAGGATTTTTGCAGCATACAGTACTCAGAAACAACATGTAATAAATCTGGGCATCCAAAAAAACCCAGTACTTTTTTTCCGATTTAGCACACTATTACAAGGAACATTTATCTCCTGGTAACCCAGTCATTCCCAGAGTGCGTGAGGTTGTGATCGCTTTTGTTTAACCACTACTTCCTACGCTAGGATATTGGTCAAAAAGAAGAGTTCTCCTATAGATGTAGTTCAGTCCTTTAAGAATGTTTTTGTTTAAGAAAACTTAATCAGTGCATATCACATTTTTCCCTCAATTTTAGATTTTCTTCCATTTGTATGTGATGGTTGTTCAGGAGTATTTTGGTAAGTTAAATTTTTATACAGGATTTGGGAGTAATTTTAGTGTTTGTAATATGAGATTTCTTTCTGAAAAGCAGAATGATTTAAAATAGCTTTTACTTTAGCCATTGATATTTTATATTATAATAATTACTTAGAAAATATAGTCCTAGGCTCTGATTACTTGTGCATATATGTGGGTAAACTTTAAACTTTCAGAAGTGGATTTGTGTGTGTGATTTTTATGTAAAAGTTATATTTGTGTCTTGTAATCACAAGGAGAGAACATAGCCACAATATAAAGACTATGGGAGAAGGGATGCCTGGGTGACTCAGTCAGTTGAGCATCTGCCTTGTGTGCATTCTCTCTCTCTCTGACAGATAAAATCTTAAAAAAAAAAAAAAAAAGGTAGAAAACAGTCCAGGTACTTTATTAATTAAAATGAAGAGCCCAACCTATACATTTCTTAAATTGGATATTACATGTCCTTTGCACACATATCACATGCAAAGTAAAACCTGGGAACGAACCAAAGATCTTGGAAAATGTCTTTTCTTTGTAATAAACTTTTGTGTTTTAGGCTTTTTTTTTTTTTTTTTTAAGATTTTATTTGAGAGAGAGCATGAGTGGGGGAAGGGGCAGAAGGAGGAGAGGGAGAAGCAGACTCCCCGCTGAGCAGGGAGCCCCATGTGGAACTAGATCCCAGGACCCCTGAGTTCATGACCTGAGCCAAAGGCAGATGCTTAACATTACCCATGTGCCCCCATGTTTTAGGCATTTAACTTATTAAATAGAACATTAAATAGAAAGAATTATCTTCAGAAAATAACTCAAAGATTTATTAGGATTAAATAAAAGTAATGCATATTTTTAAGTCCTTCAGAACTAGAGCATTTCTTTGACATTTTATTCCTGATGGTCTTTGAGAAATAAAAGGAATTAAAAGATTCTTTGTATTTCCACACACCTCGAAGCTCTCAGAGGTAGTTTAGAGTGGTGAATTGTTTTTATTCATATTGAAGTTGAACAGTTGGGTTTTTAAACTTTTGATACTATCGATGTTCTATCTTTAATTTATCTGGCATTTCAGTTTATTCTTATATGCAGAGTTAATGTAGTGTGTATCTTAAGGATACTAACCATTAAAATACCTGTAATTACTACAGTTATCTTTAAGTACATTATTTGATTGGATTTAAACGTCTTTTTAAATTATTTAAGCCTTGAACACAGAAGCAGGGAGTCACACAGCTGTCCTGAGGTATGTTACGAGTTCTAATAAAATGTTTGTATTTATGTATTTTCATTCAGAATTTGATTGAATTTAAAACCATTCAAGGTACCACAGATTAAAATTTGGCATACTAAACTGATTATGTAAAGAGGCTCTTAGTTCCTTTTCTGTTATTTTTCTCAGTTTGTTTTAAAGAAAAATTGGTCTCCTTGGTATTTATAAATTGTTATAAATCTTGTATGTTGCAGTTATGTTTAGGTGGCCCACTTCCTGCTTTAGGCTTTATATTTATAAATATACGGTGAGTTAACATCCTCATTATGTATTCCTTCAAGTTTTCCTTCACTGTTTTGTTCATTTTCCCTATTTCCTAGTGTTAGGATTTGATGGTTACGAATTGTTCTGACTCAATCGGCCTTAGAACACCAGGAACAAACCTGTAGTCCAGTAAAATCCTCACCCCAATTCTGATCAAATTGAGAGATTAGTAAGAGCTGTTAGAAGCCAAAATATCATTATTACTACTTGTAAAGGATAAACTGAGTGATGAAGCTTATTAGTGTAGTGTCGTGAAGGCTGCAAAGGAAATCAGAATTAGGCAGATTTTCCCATTAGTCGTAGCTGTGCTTCCCCAGGTTAGGCCTCCTCCTTGAGGGCAGTTCAATTCTAAGAGGGAAGAAGAGAAAGCTGAGCCCACCATGCCACATATAATTTTCTCAAATTTATAAGTTGCTTCATCTCTTTTAGTCAGAGAAAGGCAGGAAGTTAAATTGAATCCACTCAATTTGGTAGAAAACATGTGCCTCACATTTTTCAGTTGATGTTTATTCCTGCCCAGCATTTACCAAGCACTTTACTAAGGATTTTTATACCTGTTTTCTCAATAATAGAAAATTAAGGTTAAATGAGCTTCAGTTCAAATCTGGTCCTTTGAGGTTTAGGTGATTTATGTGAGGAAAATAAAAATTAACATTTTGGTATTATGCAGGATTAATTGGAGAGAAATAGTCATTATAGTAAACATATTACTGTTTCTTCTACAGCTTGTAAATCTTCTCTGTGCTTTCCTTTTTCTTATATCATTTGATTTCTATGAGTGTCTCTCATAGAATGTCAATGAGATCTCCTTAAATAATGAAGTAAAAATAATTTTACCATTAGACCAAATTTGGAAAAATAGTCAATTCCAATAAGATAGAACTACCATTTATATAGAGGAATGCCCTTTGGTTGTAGATTTTAAGAAATTATTTCACTAAATTCATCCAGCTCTAGAAACCTAGTTACTTAAACTAGACTGGCCTGGATTTTTTTTTTTTTTTTTTTTTTTGTAAAATGTTGTCTTCCTCTATTTGCTGGCAATATAATAATTGCAGAGTAGAGCATGTAGCAGAATAGAGAATGTATCATTGTAAAAACCGTCTTTCACCTTCTGTATCATGGATAAACATACTTTTAAGTTTTCATATATATGTATTTTTAAGTTTTCATATATATGTGTGTATATATATATATGAGAGTTATATATATATGAGAGTGTATATATATATATGAGAGTATATATATATATATAAAAACTTCCTAAAATCGGCATAGAAAGTAGTTATGACTTGCTATTTGAGGGTCTGTGAAATGGTCACCTAAGCATATTATCATGGGGGCATCTTTGTTTAGGACTGATACAGAGTAGAAGACTAAAATTATGAAGAGTAACTGGATAGTCATTTTAACTTGACTTAGAAGATAAATATACCATAGTAAGAAAGTTATGAAAATGTAGGACAGTCAGCAGAGTAATCATTTCTCACACACTTATTATATATAATCTGTTATGTGAGAGTGTGTAAGTTCTGACAAGTTTAAGCAAAAATGGTATGAATGTTGCCTTCCAAAATAGATGTTTATTTGCTTTAAATGTGAAATATATAATGCCAGTTCTCTCTTTGTACATTTTCAGGTGACTATAATCAATGAGAGACTGAAATCAGATAAGCCTACATCTTACCCATGCTCATTCAAGGACTGTGCTGAAAGAGAGCTTGTGCCAGTTAAATGTCCTTATTGTGAGAAGAATTTTTGCCTGAGGTGATCATTGAGACCTTTCAAATTCTGTGTATCTGTGTAAGTTGTATACAAATACATGAACTAGTGTCACTCTTCTGTTGCTCATAGGCACCGTCATCAGTCGGATCATGAATGTGAAAAACTGGAAATTCCTAAGCCTCGTTTGGCTGCCACTCAGAAACTTGTTCAAGACATTATTGGCAAGTATCTAGAAAGTTTGTTTCATTGTTTCCTTACTGCTGTATATCTGTTAGTTACAGAGTCCTGCTTGTTAGTCGGCTTGCATGCTATGGAACATGTTTTTCATGGCCTCAACTTTTATAACTTGCTATATATTTTGATGACATTTTTGTGACTGTATTTCTCCCACATCCTACCTGACCAGTGAAAAATTGGAAATTCAGTGGGAAGTACCCTACCAGATGTTCTTTTACTGGGCTACTTAGATCAGCTGGCTAACTGTCATGGCTAGACATGGTATTCATAAGGCCGATGTAGTGGTTTGCTTTCTTTAAATACTAATGTCAAATCTCAGCTGTCCTGTGACTGCTGCTGGTAATCTGAGGCGCCAGGAAGAATGTATCTGTGACTTAGACGAGTCTTTCTGCCAATATCTTCAGAATTTTGTATTAAGGATACAGATAATATTAATATTAATATTTTATTTAAAATCTTTTGTAACCAAATCTCAAAGTTTTCTGCAGAAGTGTTAGTGATTGTTTTGGATTAAATAGGCTTAAATTGGAGAGAAGCACAGTGAGTTTTTTTGATATGGGGATTGTTTAGATCAACCTCAATGGTATTTTTATAATGGTCCTGTAAATACACTACCAACAAAAGGAATGTGGTCTGTATATAGCTCCACTCTGTGTAATTTATATACATTTCAAGGCCATAACTAATAAATAGTAATTAATAGAACTCTAGAAAATGTAATGTAAAAATTCTATGTGCTTATATACTTATACTTATTTCTTAGATTCTAAGACAGGAGAGACAGCAAGTAAACGACGGAAAGGTGCAAAAAATAGTGAAACAGCTGCAAAGGTAGCATTGATGAAATTAAAAATGCATGCTGATGGAGATAAGTCATTGCCACAGGTTGGTCTCATTTTACTCTTCCCACCCATCAAATAACAACTAATCTGAACCTGATGTATTGTTACTAGTATTATATGGTATATAGTTTTGAGTTTTTTTTCACTTTACAGAATTGTCAGTGAACCATATGTATTTTTTTCAACTTTTTTTTTAATCACTTGGCATCATGTTTTTAACACTTATCCATGCTGATAACATTTAGTCTAGTTCATTCATTTTGATAGGTACACATTATTCCATAGTATGAATATACCACAATTTATGCATTTTCCTAACGAACAACATTCAGATTTTTTCCAAATTTTTGGCTATTATAAACCGTTCTAATAGTGAACATCCTTGTGTATATATGGGAACGTTTTTCTAGGGTGGTCCCTTTAAGACTCCACAATACTCTATTTTATATAATCTCTCAGTACGTATGTACATACGAACATACATATGTGTATATATATATACCTTAACATAGTTTCAGTATGTAATACCTAGGTTTGTTATATACTAGCCTTATGTGTTACGTACTCTGATGTTTTTTGTTCTGCTTTATTTTAAAGATTGTTGATTTTATAACCCTTAAAGTATTGAGACCATCAATCAGATTGAAAAATGCTACTTTAGGGAATATTTCTAGAAATAGAAATACCGGGTCATGGGGTTTACTCATCTTCAGCTTTACTAGATATTATCAACTTTCTGTTGTCAGTGGTTGTACTGATTTATCTCGTTCCTGTAGTGTCTGAGAGTTTCAGTTTTTCTTGTTTCTAAACTTAAGTTTAAAGTTGAATTTCCTTTGTGACTAACAAGGTTCAGCTACTTTGCATTGATTTATTGGCCATTTTATGTCTGTGAACGATTCATATCCTTTGCCCATTTTTTCAGTTGGTTGTTTTGGGTTTGCTTTAAAAAGTTTATAGGATTTTTTTTAATATATATTCTGAATTCTTATGCTTTCTTGAGTAAATGGGTTTCACATATCTTCTCTGTCTATGGCTTGTCTTCACTTTGTTTTTGATCTCTTTGGTGGTTCAGACTTGAGAATTTTAATGTACTCAAATTCAATTTCCTTAAGATTTGTACTTTTTAAAATAAGTTATTTTCGTATATTTTCCTTTAAAAGTTAAAAAAAAAAAATTATCAACTCTTTGTTCCATTTGGAATTTAGTTGTAAGTGAAGTAGAGATTCCCTCCCCCGTAGGGATTTCCTATTGTCGTAACATAAGATATTGAAGAGTTCACCCTTATAATGAAATCTTTGTCATACGCCAGATTGTTCTATACATATAGGACTAATTTATGGAAGTCAGTTTAGTTCCTTTGATCTGTTTGTCTGTCTTTGCATTAATAGCAAACTGTCTTAATTATCATAGCTTTATAATCAGTAGGACAAGTCATTCCACCTTATTCTTTGCTTTCAACCACATCTATGCCTGGCAATTTATTCCTTTGTAAAAAAATTTTAGGATCACTTTGTCCTGTTCTTCGAAATTGCAGTTTTGATAGGAATTGTTAAATTTTAGATTAGAGGCAGTTGACATCTTAGAATTTTGATTCTTCCCATCCACATCTATGATTTCCAATTTTTTTTTAGGTCTTTTTTTTTTTAAATGTCTTTAACATTTTATAATGCGTATACATGTTTATATATCTTAGGCTCCTCATCGTTTTTGTTGCCATTCTAAATGATAACTTTAAAAAAAAATTACATTTTCCTAACTGGTTATTGCTCATTGTTGTATGTTGTCCTTCTTTCTAACAGATAATCTTTCTAATAGTTCCCATAGTTTGTAGATTTTCTGGGGTGTTTTCTGTGCAGCCATATCTTCTGTGAATGACAGTTCTGTGGTGTTTCCTCCCCCCCCCCCCCCAGTTTTTTCTTCTTCTCCTTATTTATCTTAGTGCATTGGCTGAGATCTCTAGAACAGTCTTGAATAATGTAGGTGATAGTAGGCATCTTCATCATTTTTCTGACTTTAATATAAATGACTTCAAAACATCATTAAATACTATATTTGCTGTAAATTTTTGGTAGTAGCCTTTATCACGTTAGCATTACTTCTTTCTATTCCTAGTTTGCTAGGAATTTATATCATGAATAAGTATTAATTTTTACTGTTTTTCTACATCCAGTAGGATAATCAGGTGTCTTTTCTTTCCTTACAAATGTTTTAAATTACATTAATCAATTTTTTTTGTTGAATCACTCACATATTCCAGAATAAACTACTTGACTCTGGTATGTAATTCTTTTAAAATGCGCTGCTAAGTGATTAGCTAATATATTATTTAGTGTTTATTAGTACCAATATTATACACATAAAATTGAGTAGCTTTCTTTTTCATTCTTTGAAATCTTTGTAGTGAATGGGGATTATTTGTTCCTGAAGGGTTATTTTAAAGGGAGTTAACCTTTGAATCTGTTGCTTTTTTTGAGGGGAGAATTTTGAATACTATTTCAATGTGTTAAATAGTTCTTCTTGGTTTATTTGGATAGTCCTTTCTTGTGAAATTTTGGTAAATTTTTTTAAAAAGATTTTATTAGAATTGGTGCACCCGAGCAGGGGGAGGGGCTGAGGGAGAGGAAAAGAGAGAATCTCAAGCGGACTTCTCACTGAGCGCTATCTCACGACCTTGAGATCATGACCTGAGCTGAAATCAGGAGTTGGACACTTAACCAACTGAGCCACCCAGGCACCCCAAATTTAGTAAATATTAACTTCTCTTAAAAACTTACTGTCTGATGTAGATTTTCCAGTTTGTTACAAAGTTTTCAAGTTATTCTCTTATGTTCCAAAATCTCTATTGTGTCTTTAGTAGTCATTCCATTTCATTGTTAATTTTTTTTCATTTGTACTTTGTTTACCCCTTAACAGTCTTGCTAGAGATTTGTGTATGTGTGTGTTAATTTATATTTTAGTTGTTTTAGAGAACCATATTTTGGTTTTATTGACCTCTCTACTGTTTTGTTTTTGCTTTTTTTTTTTTTTTTTTTTTTTTTTTTTTGCTTCCTGTGTCACTAAATTCTGCTTTTATATTATTTCCTCTTATTTGCTTTGCTTAGATTTTCTGATCTTTTTCCATCATCTTGCAGTGAATATATTTTCAATGTGCTTGTGTGGGTGTGGGGTTTTTTATTTGGTAGCTTGATAGTTTTAAACACAGAAAAGTTATAAGAGTAGTACAAAGAATTTTTCCATATTCTTTATCCAGATGTACCAATCATTTACATTTTGCCCTTTTTGCTTTGTCATTTGCAGTCTTTCTCCTGCCACCACCCCTTCCCCATTTGTATGTATTCATATGCATGCCTGTGCCTGTGTGTGCGCCCGCGCTAATTTTTGGTCTGCTTGATCTATCGGTTTGAGACTGAGGGTGTTAAAATCTCCCACTATAACTGGTTTTGTCAGATTTCTTGTAATTCTAATGGTTTTTCTAAACATATTATCAGGTACATGGAATTTCTTATCTTTATGAATTTTGCATTAAATCCCATTTTGAATAATACTGTTTTCCTAGCTTTCTTTTAGTGAATACTTAACTACTACGTCTTTTTAAAATTCCTTTATATTTAACTTTTCTGTTTTGTTTTAGGGTGTCTCTTGTAAGCAGCATATAGCTGGACTTTGTTTTCTTTAATCCAGTTTGATAGTATCTCTTTTATAGGTGAGTTGAATCCATTTATATTGTGATCAATGATTTATTTGAACATATTTCTTCCATCTTATGCTTTTTGTTCATCAACCTTTTCCTTGATTATTTCCTCTTTCCTCACATCTTTTGTATTGATCACATTTTCTATATTCCCTTTTATTCTCGTGGTTTAAAACCATTGATTATAGTTATTTTTTTAGTGATTATTAACACTTTCCTTTTTTTGAAATCTCGAGTTGATGCTTTTAAAATTACAAATGTAGTACATGCTTTTACAAGTGTAACTTTTAAAAGATGTATAAAGGGAAAAACCAACACACCTTCCTCTGCCCATGTCCTTCCCACTAAAGCCGTGGTTCTCAGCTGAAGGTGATTTTTGTCCCCTAGGGTTGCTTTGTCACAACTGGACATGGGGATCCTATGGTATCTAGTGGGTGTAGGCCAGAGATGCTGCTAAACATCCTACTATGCATAGGACAGTGCCCACAGTAAAGAATTTTCTGGTCCAAAATGTCAGTAGTGACAAGGTTGAGAAGGGCTGCCCAAAGGTATCCAATAATGTTCAGATTACTTTACAGTTGTTTCATTACTTAAACATAACAGTAAAAACTTATATAGCACTTACTTTGTTCCAGTCCCTCTTCTAACACATTTAATCCTCACAAGAAGCTTGTTAGAGAGGCACTATTATTTCTGCCTAACAGGTAAGAAAATTCAGGCACAAAAAGGTTAAGTAATTTGCTAGTAGCATAGCTACTAAGTGGAGAACTTGCCAATTGAAACCAGGTGGGCTGGCTTCAGAATCTATGTTCTTAACACAGGTAATAGTTTATCATGGGGTATGCCACAGGTCTGTAGCTATAACTTTTCGCCTTGCATTAATGTGTGTTTGTATTTAGACACATATGTACTTACATATTAGACACATATGTACTTACATATTATATATATATTATATATATATACACACTCATGTATGTTTGTGTATACATGCATATAATTTTACATAAATGGAAATGTTTGTATGTGTGTGCAAACACAAAGTATCTTTTGGTCATTATTTCATTTTATAAAAATGGCATCATATCATTTAGTCGCCACTTTTTTTTTTTTTTTGAATACCCACTACATAATAGGCCCTGGGGAGACAAGAGTAAATAAAAGTCCTTGCCGACATGGAGTTTATATTCTAAGGGGTGAGATAGCTATTAAATATTATATATACTATGTCAAATAGTGATTATGGCTATAAATAAAAATAAGGCAGGTTTAAGTAGGCTATCTATCCTTATCTCTATATATCCTTTTCATTTGTGCCCAGCAGAGATTCCCTCGTGGGAGCTGGTGTGGCTTTAAATCGTTCTTTAAAAATTGGGCAGATATTCTAGTGTGGATGTACAGGTCATATTTTACCATTTTCTCTTGATGAACGTTCAGTTTGTTTCCAGTTTTGGCTACTGTGCAAGTAGACTCAATCTGGTTTCTTATTTCTGTGAGCTAAATTCCCAGGAGTGTGTTTGCTTGGTCAAAGGATATGTGTATTTTAAATCGTAATAGATGTTGCCAAACTGCTTTATAAGGAAGTTGCAACAATTTAGATTTCTACTAGCAGCAGTTATTATAGTCAGCCTTTATTGACTGATTACACTATGCCAGGCATTGTTTTGTGGCTTTAAATTTTTTATCTCTCTTAATGCTCATTATTCTCCCGGTATATTCCGTAACTGGAAGTATTGGAATATTCTATGTCCTCATTTCACAGATGAATAATCTCAAGTTGTCTAAGATCACTTGGGATGAGGCTGTCAACCTACCAGTTTAATATACTGCCTCTTGTGACCAGACATAAGAGTACCCTCTCCTCCTCCCCTGGTTTGCAGTAGCTGTTATCATCCTTTTTAATGTTTTCCAGTCTAATGGCTATAAAAAGATCTTTCTAATTGCTTTAATTTGCATGTCCTTGGCTACTGTTCAGTTTGAGCGTCTTTTAATATGTTGGCCATGTGTAATTGCTCTTTTTTTAATCACCCATATCCTTTGATCATCTTTCTCTTTGGTTGTCCATTAACCCATATTCATGTCTTTTTATTTTGTTTGGTCAACTTGTGGAAGCTCTTGGAATATAATAGATGTTAATTTTTTATCTGTAATCTGCTTTGGAAACTTTTTTTTCCAAAATCTATCAAATATATTGATTTCACTTAGGTATCTCATTGATGTATCAGTGTTTTAATTTTTTGTAAGGTCTGCCTTTTTTTTTTCTTCTTTCCCTGCTTTGGTTTTCTTTAGGATTTTTATTTTTTTGCATCTTGCATTTGTCTTTAATCCATCTGGAATTTGTTTTTAGCATATACTATGAACTAAGGACCCAATTTTTTTCTTCCAGTTTTTAGTTAGTTTTGTCATCACCAATTACTTAAATCATTTCTCCTGTTGAAGGTAATATTTGGTATTTCAATATAATAAGTTTAAGTTTTTTTTTTTAACTGGCGCTATTTTTGGATTTCCTATATCTATTCCACTCATTTTTTACTCATGTATCAATACCAAATTTATTTGATGCAGTAGCTTTATAGAATGTCCTAATATGATAATGTAAGTCCCATCTATATTTTTCTTAGTTTTATTCTTTAATTCATCCATATTATTCATCCTTATGATGTTCAAATTAAAACTTTCTCGGTGAGGGGTTGGTCAAAATGGGTGAAGGGGAGAGGGAGATACAGGCTTCCAGTTATGGAATGAATAAGTTATGGGAATAAAAGGCACAGCATTAGGAATATAGTCAATGATATTGTAATTGCAGTGTATGGGGACAGATGGTAGCTATACTTGTGGTGAACACAGCATAATGTATAAACTTGTCAAATCACTATGCTGTGTACCTAAACTAGTGTAATGTTGTATGTCAACTACACTAAAAAAACAAAAAACCTTAGGATCTTCGTGGTTGTCTTGATGGGACAAGGTTTTGAGTGACAGACTCCAGTAGGTAACTTTAAAGATTATAGGCTCTTTGAAGGAGAAATGGAGAAACTGAGAGAAATCATTATAAATAGCAAGAGAGAACACAGCATGGTGTTAGACAGATATGTGGCTTCCCATGTCCCCCAGTTTCCCACAAGAATATGAGCTGTGAATAATAGTGCCCACAGGATGTAAAGATTTGGCCATTTATGAGAAGCCCCCTTTGTTTTTAGGAGGATTTTATACCCTCTTGAACTTTTCCTCTTTGTAGTGGAGATTCTGGCTCCCTCCTTGCTCACTAGGTGTAAATAAGTGTTGTAAAAGGTCCTCAATACATTATCTAGTGATTTCTGTGAAATTAGGTAAAGTGAAATTCACTCTCCCAGCAAGTTGGGACTATTAGCAAGTCCTGACTGAAATCATTCCTGAAGGATTCACTTTGGATTTGCACGGTATGATATGTAGTGTTGTCTTCCTGTCTAAGAATCCTGTAAGTTTTTTCATTTATTTAACTCCTGTTTTATTGTCTTCTGTAACATTGTATGTTTTTCTTCATTTAAATCTTACTCCTTATTTTCAGCCCTAATTCTCTCATGGGTTTTGTTTCTGTCATGAACAGAATATTTCCACCTACCTCTATATCCAGGTACTATTGAAAAAAAGGTGTTTTCTTTTTGTTTATCTTATTCAGTCATATCACCAAATTCTTTGATTTTTTTTTTCTTTGCCTTCATTTCCTAGGTAAACAATCACACCGCATTAACAAATAAGGATAGTTTTAATTTTAGTTTTTCAATAATTATACTACCTAAATTCATTTTTTGTACGTAGTATCTAGAATCTTCATTGTAATGTTTTGTAATATGATAATAGGCATGTGCTTACATTTTTAATTTTTAAAATTAAATTTTTCTCTCAGAATCTGAAGTTACTTAGTATTGTATCCTCTTGAATAAGACAAGTTTGACATGCTTTCTCCAGTTGAGTGTGTCTCATCCCATCATCTTTGTTCACACAGGATTCTTAAGTCAGCAGCTGTTCAAATTTACCAACATAGTTTTTGAATTTCTCCTTTCCTCAGGACTCACTTTTATTTTGGCTAACGTACTAGTAATTCATTAAGAGTCTTCACTGGTAAACTTTTAGTCTTCTAAAAATGCCCTTATTTTACCCTCATTTGAGCTGAATTGTCTATTAAACTCTCTCAACTCTCAATACACTATTCATTGGCCCTTGTTTATTATTGAGGAAACATCTGTCAGTCTTGTTGCTTTATGGGTATCAGCCGTTTTTTGGTAGTTAGGAGTTTATGGTATTTTCCAATTTCGGTGTAGTGTTTCTACATGTGGATTTATTTTGATTGCTCAGGTTGGCCCTGGAGGTACATTTTTAATTTGACTTATTTTTTTTTACTATTGGAAAATTATAGTCATTATCTCTGAATATTGCTTCCTTCTCTTAACTTTTGTTAGACATATTTTTGGGATTTATAATTTCTGTCTTTATGTCTATTTGTGCTGCATTCTGGAGGACTTTCTCAAATACACCTTCCAATCAGTTAAACCTTTTTATTGAATATTATTGAGATTTCTCCTGTTTGAGTTTATTTCAGAAACTGTATTTTAAAATTTTTATATTTCATATTGGATCTTCATAGCTTGATTCATACCTTCTTGTTTCTTTTTTTATGGCTCTATCCATAAAAGTATCTTTTTTAAGTTCAGTTCATCTGCCCATTGTAAGTTAACCTTTGTTTTGAATTTCCATTTATAGATTCCACATGTCTGTCTTAAGTAGGAGGTTCTTACTGTATTGCTTATTATGGCCACTCACCTCTCACTCTCTAGCAGTTTTGCATTTTCTTCCACTGGGCCATCTACTCAGGACTTCCATTACAATCCAAGCTTGAGATTGGCAGTTTGTACTTTTGCTCTAAAGAGATTTTCTTATTATTGTGGATCCATTTACTGAGTTGGAAGACCTTGCTTTGTTCACTGTCAAGGTGTTCAATCTGTGCTCCTCTGCTTTCCTAAATAATATTTTTGGTAGCAATACCTTCTTCAGCGTCCTGGAGTACAAGCCCCATGCTAGCCTCTGCTTCCAGGCAGTGAGCCCGATCTGGGTACTTGATCTCCGTGTGGCACTATTGTTTCCCACTAACCCACAGCTGAACTCTTGACTATTACTTTCTCTTCTGGAGCTTTAGAAGTCTGTGGCTCAGCCTGCCTACCTAGCACTTGTTTGTATTTGTTTCATTTTTGATCCTCAAGGGTACTTGTCTTTGTGTATGTGTGGGGCAGGGGGCTATAGCTTTTAAAATTTTTCCTTTTGTATTTTTGCTCCTTTTTTTTTTTTTTTTTAAAGATTTTATTTATTTGACAGAGTACAAGCAGGGGGAGTGGCAGGCAGAGGGAAAGGGAGAAGCAGACTCTCCACTGAGCAGGGAGCCTGATGCGGGGCTCCATCCCAGGACCCTGGGATCATGACCTGAGCCAAAGGCGGATGCTTACCTGGCTGAACCACCCAGGCACCCCTGTATTTATGCTCTTGATGGTCTTGTTACTTTGTTTTGGAGCAGGAACTATTAGGTTATAGCATTGGCCCAAGACTTAAATTTCTGATGATTTGTTTTTTCTTTTAATATTTGTTACCTGGTATGATACAGTCCATTGGTTTTCAACAAATCTAAATTCCTTAGTGCTTAGGTGGAAATTGTGTCGAATCTGTTATTTCTTAAAATAATTCTGATCTTTCCTCTATAATTTAGAGATACTCCAGTTATACCAAAATTTTTATTGTAGCACAAAATTTGTAAGTCAGTGCTTTTTTTAAAGCAATTTTTAGGAATCAGGGAAGATCAGAGGCCAGACAACTTTGATCTCCTCCCCCCCTACCCAACACACACTTTAAATTTATTGATTGTTAAGGAGGCTCCATGCCCAGTGTGGAGCCCTACTTGGGGCTTGAACTCACGACCCTGAGATCAAGACCTGATCTGTGATTGAGCCACCTAGGTGCCCTGCTCTCCCACATTTTTTAATTTAGCAGAAAATGCAACGTAAGGAAGCACATAGGACATGAAATACTAAAGGAACCACCTCCAAATCTCTGAATCCTTCTGTTTTGTTGATAAGGTACTTACTTGCCTTATTTATTTTTAGGACCTTTGTTCTAAAGAGCCCTGCTGTATCTAAATATGAAGTAAGGTCTTTCAGGTGAAATGTTAATACGTATCAGGAATCTTTTAATTGCAAGTGACAGAAACTTGATTACAACTAGCTTAATCAAAACAGTATTTTTTCTTCTATAGTGGGGAATGATGCATTGATCTGATCTCAAGGGATGGCCAGATTCTGGGACTCATCCTGTTGAAAGAGTCCATCTGTTTCTTTGACTTTTCTCTCTGTGTTGGAGCCATTCTTTCCCACTTGAGGAAACTTTCCACATTAGTTCAGGAATAGCTGAGAGGTATGAGGGGATAGCTACAGGCAACTTCAGGTTGAACTCTTTTTCAAAGATTTTTACGTGTCAGAGAGAATGCATGCGCTCGCACAAGCAGAGGGAGCAGCAGGCAGAGGGAGAAGCAGCCTCATTGCTGAACAAGGAGCCTGATGGGGGACTTGATCCCAGGACCCTGGGATCATGACCTGAGCCGAAGCCATATGCTTAATGGACTGAGCCACCTAGGCATCCCAAAAAAACCAAACTCTTAAGGAAAAAAAAAATGCTCCTCCCTTCTCCTGGTTTTTGAAGATAAAATCCCAGGAAAAGACCTTGATTGGCCTAATTTTATGTCACATGCTTGTCTTTGCACAGACCACCCTAGCCTAGGGCCTCAGGTCCTATGCATATGCACTTAGGTGGATTCTTGGGTACTGTGATTGGTATTCCACTGAAAGATCCATCATTAGAGGGTAATCCTCTAACCAGAAGAGAGGAAGATGGGTCACCAAACAAAAACAGATGCTGTCTTTATAATATTATATTTATATATACACACACACACGCGCGCACACACACACACACATTACGTATATATATATATACACACACAGATTACATATATATGTATTTTAACTGTATTTTACTTTTTATTTTACAGACAGAAAGAGTTTACTTTCAGGTTTTCTTACCTAAGGGGAGCAAAGAGAAGAGCAAACCAATGTTCTTTTGCCACCGATGGAGCATTGGAAAGGTCATAGACTTTGCAGCTTCTTTAACCAGTCTTAAAAATGATAATAACAAATTAACAGCTAAGGTAACAACTGGTTATAATTTTTCTCTAAAAGCTTTAGGATACTGTGTACCAGCATGTTTATTACAGTGTGATTTATTTCCCTTAACAGAAATTAAGGTTATGTCACATTACTTCAGGAGAAGCCTTACCCTTGGATCATACTTTGGAAACCTGGATTGCTAAGGAGAATTGTCCTTTATATAATGGTGGAAATATTATCTTGGAATATCTTAATGATGAAGAACAATTTTTAAAAAATGTTGATTCTTATTTGGAATAGTCTTTTAAGGATTCAAGCCAGAAATGATAAGGAAAATTTTATGTTAAGTCAATTTCTTTTACTACAAATACTATATATTTTATTATTTTTAAAAGTTGCTTTTTAACTTATTTCCATTAGGTCATAATTTACCTTATCAGTTTTCTGTTAAATTGAATTTGAATTTTTGTGTGTTAAACTATGAATGGACATTCAATTATTAGCAAATTCTTACCTTTAGCTTTTATTAGGTTGTGCTTAATAACAACAAAAAAGGTGTATTTCATTTAGTTAATGTCAGCTGTTGTGACTCTGCAGCATATCCTCTTTACTGTAGGATCTAAGCTGAAGGAATGACTCCTGTTTGGGACATTGCTACTTCTAAGGCAGAGGAAGAAAGAGATGGCTTTTAACATGTATCGCTTTTGCTTTAAGCAAGTAACCTGGCCAAGGCTTGCATCATGAAGCCAGGATAGGCCTAGGAAGGGGAAACGATTTTCTTGGTGTTTTCTAACTGCATTGGGGCATATCTCTCTGATAAAGGTCCTCCTCCAGTAGGATTTACCTTTTTTGTTTGTGTAATTGTATTACAAATGAGAGTAAGATGAGGTAGCACAACTTCATTACAGTATCTATATATATATATAAAAGCAAAATACATACCAAAAAGGAACTATATTTTTACCAGCACATCAGGTGAATACTTCTGACTGATCTATTTCATTGGTACTCATCAAAGTACTACCATATGGAAAAAATAGAAATGATTTGTTTTTTTTCCCTTTTTGTTCTTTTTGGGGAAGGCTTTGTCCCTTTTCTATTTTATTTGTCATAGACACATATAGTGGCTTTATGTATAATTAAATAAAGGAATTAAACTCAATGTTCATCTCTTCATATTTTCATGCAAGGAATGGAGATAACTTGTGACTTTGGTCAGCTATTTGTTTATTTATTAAGGTAATTATTTGAGTACCTACTAAATCTAAGAATTTGATTATAATTGCCGTGGTGGATATAATGAGATATATGCATACTTATAATTATAATACAGAGCTGTGTAGCAAGTGCCAAATGAGTAGATAGACAGTAAATATAGATGTTCCAGTGGTTCTTTCTCAGAAACTACAAGGCCAGAAGTAGAAATAATCCTTAAATATATTTGCAGATACCAGAAAGTTTTAATACAGACCTTAGCATCCGTCATAATTACTTACATATAGTACGCGATCAACACATGCCTCATGAATTGAATTTCAGTTAAATATACCAGGAAAAACAGCAATGGGGGTTGCGAAGAGGGGAAGTAAGACCGGCAGAAATTGAGTTATACCCAGAGAGAATGAAGAAGAGGTCATGTCTGTGATTAGAGAAAACACAAAGCAGCATGGAGGAAAAGACTCATGTCAACAGGCAAAGCAGGGGAAGTTAGATCAGGTCCCAGATAGTGTAGCAAACTAATCTAGAAGAGACACACAGGTACCAGCATCCTCAGAGACTGTAGGGACCAGAGGTTCCAGCATGAGCAGTCACCTAGAGAATAAGATCGTGGGTAAGAAAGTCTCTCCAGCTTCTCATTTCTAAACTACTCTGAAATCAGTTTTCTCAGGGTTTCTTTTAGGGCTTTCAGTTGAGTATGCTTAATGAAATTTTAGGGTTTGACTGTCCCCACCCAACCCTAGTATCTTTCTACCTGCTTGCAGACAACTAGAATTCTAAGTAGAAACCCAAAAATGCAGGGGTGGGGGGTGGGGAACGTGTTACATTTAGATAAGTATTTGTAATATCACTCTGATATAAACCTTAGTTTAAATGTAATCAGCCAGTAAATACATGTGAATGATAAGAGTATCAGTTTTTTCCCAGATTTGTCAAGTTTTATTCCTGGCTGTTATCAGGTAAGGAGAGGAGAAAGCTTGGAGAATGTGAGGAAAGGGAAAGGTTGTTGATAGAAAGCGGAACAAAATTTATATACTTAATACCCTTGACCTGGGCAACAAAAATTACGAATTGAGATATTTAGTCATACAAGTGTAAAGATAGTTTTGGGTTCATAAAGTTTTTGTTTTATATCTGTTTTGTTTTGTCATTGTAAACTAGGCAAGTTCCCTGGGAATTTAACTGAGGTACTGCAGAAACATTAGTTCCATTCCCTATATTCAACATTGGTGCAGTGTGTCATGTTTCTCCTAATGTGGTACATGGAAACAAGAGGTATGAAATACAGAATCTATTGCATTTGTAAGATTAGCCTATATAAATGGAATATTTAAAAAACCTAAAAAATGTCCAATAAAATTCGGTTTTACAATTTCTTGTCAAAAAGGGGGCAAATATTTTATCAAAAATACTTGATACATAACCATGAGAGTTGCATTTGATAAAGATTTTGTCATGATTACATCAAGGATCTCCTGCAATGGTTATATGTTTGGAGACTACTGGATCTATAGCCTCAGTAGTAGACAGTTGTAGTAGTTTTTTCCATTTTTAAATTCTTTTTTTTTTGGCTTAGCACCAGAACTCCCTCCTCTTGTTTGGGAAATACAAAGAGTCTGTGGGTTGAAGTCCAAAAAAGCCTGGTATTTTCCTTATTCCTCATAAGACACAGGCGTGTGACCTAAGGTGGGTTAATTGAATGTCCTTGTCCCTAACTATGAATAGGGCATAGTGTTAGAGGAAGGAGTAAGAGATTAGAATTAGTGCCAGTGGCCTTCCTGTGCCCTACTGTGTTGCCATCCAAGTGTCCAGGAGTGGTGTCCCTGTAACTAGGTTGTACCTTTGGCCATGGATCCAGCCATCTGCTTTCCCTAGGTTTCCAAGCTTATTTGGTAATCATCCTGGAATTTTTTTTTACTACTTAAGGACCTCAAAAACAGTTTGTTTTTGCCTGATAACAATCACTCTTTAAAGTTGTAGGAAAAATATTATCAGCCTATAAGGCTGATATGAGGACTACAGTTTTTTAAGTAGGGGCTTGAACTCACAACTCCATGATCAAGACCTGAGCTGAGAACAAGAGTCCAATGCTTAACTGAGTCACCCAGGTACCCCTGAGCACTGTAGTTTAAGTGATAAGAGGCTACCTGACTAAGCTCCAAGAGGGCAGAGACCGTGTCTGAATTACTATTGTATACCCAGCTCCTAGCTCAGTTTCCCAGCAAGCATGTTCAGTAAATATTTTGATTTTGACTTAAATGAATAAAATAGTAATACCCATTTATAGGCCTCCTCAATATCTATTTTAGATTTTTGGATGTGACTGCTTTTAGTGTGGGTTTTCCTTAGGAAGAAAGAGAATTAGAAAAATGGTAACACTAAGGTTTTAAATTCAGGTAAATGGGAGGCTGTTTTTTCATTAGCAGAAGTGAGAAGTCCAGAGGAAAGAGATTAGGTTTCTGCTATGGCTTTTACATTTTCATAACTACAGGTTAAACAAGTTGTGTTACTCACTAGATAGCTTCGTATTTTGAAAAGCATGGTGGACTTTGGTAGAGCAAAAACAACTTACCTAACGACCTCAGACTGTCACTTGAACCTGTATGCAGAATGTTCTTTAGTTTTTTTTAATGGCTTTGCATATGTGATTTATTTCAACTTGCAAAACGATTAGCAAACTTGTTATTGCCCTGCTTTTGTCATTTGTGATGCTGGGAGAAGCAAGGAAGTCATCTCTCAGTGTTCTGAATGTAGAAAAGACTAAGTGCTATTTTTCATAAAGACTGAAGAAACTGTCATTGTAAGATCAAGTTATGGAGATGATTGGCCAAACTCCAGCTATCTCTTCTTGCAATTAGAAGATCTTAAACTGCTGCAAGTGGTGAATGTGACAAAAACCTTATCAGAAACCTTGTGACAGATGAAGATGGAGAGACGAATTTGTTCAACTATGGGATTCTGAAGGTAGGCAAGATTCAAGAAATAGTGTTAAAGTGCTTAAACAAAGAAAAGACTGTCTTTTCAAGGCATCAATGCATATTGATTGAAATATCCTAAGTGCTTATTCTACTGATGTGCGTTTGGTTGTAGTATTGATTTGCAGGTGTTTCAAAGAGTGTGAAAGAGAACTTTGCCAGTAATTCTTGGGGGCAACTACACAATTTTTTTTATGCCATTTTATGGATTTCTTTTGACACAGATTTTGGCATCACGGGGAGGCACAGCATAGGCTTTTGGATTTGTAATGACCTGCACATGCCCTGGGGGAGTGAGGTCTGTTTCTTTGTTCTGCCTCTAGAAGGAGGTATCTATCATTTGGTCATTTAGATAACTTGCACTTTAGTGTTACTGGCACTGCTATTGATATTCACCAACTTTTTTTTTAAAGATTTTATTTATTTGACAGAGAATACAAGCAGGGGGAAGTGCTTCTCCATCTGGAGAAGCAGGCTCCCCTCTGAGCAGACCCTGAGATCCCAGGATCAATCCCAGATCCTGAGATCATGACTCAGGCCGCAGACAGACACTTAACCAACTGAGCCACCCAGGCGCCCCGATGTTTGCCAATTCTTGTACAGTGGGATGTTCGACATTTCATATTCCTGTTTCTAAAATTATATATACCTTTTTATACTTATAATCAGTTGGAATAGTCGTCAAGTGTAGAATACTTGAAAAAGCAAACTTCTTGGAGAGAATAATTAGAATTCTGAGTTTTAATGCCTGTAGGCATTTATTTGACTTTCAGAGAGTTTCTAAAAATAGTTAACCCAGAGGTACCTTTATTGGGTGTCTTAGTCCCTGCTCTGGGTTTGTTGTTTCGGTACTCCTTTGCTGAAACTTCTGTGCTGCCTCTTCCTGTTTGTAAACTTTTTGCTATCAAAAGTGGGATACTCCTTCCTTAGCCCTTGCCATTATTCAGCTTTTTTTACAGTCCAAGACCGACTTAGCTTCTGTGGCTCCTTTTACAGTGGTCATGTGTTCTGGATTGTGAAATGTTACTGTTCCTCTCTGTTCTATAAGGCTAAGAAAAGATGTATCCTTATCATAGAAGATAAAAGGAAAAAGAAATCCCTAACAATTAAAGCACTACTGAATTCCTACTCTGGATGAGCTGCTGTGGGAGATTCAAAGAATATCTAAGATGATGCCTGTTTTCAATACACTTATGATCTGATTGAAAACCTGACACTAGGGGAGTGCTAAACACCCCATGAGTAGTACAGATAGTTAAATGTGCGGAAATTCAGAGGAAGGAGAGCACTTTTCAACTGTGTTAGTTTGGAAATGTTTTATATTTATAGAGTTGAATTTGAATATGACACTTTATTATAGTCTCTTAAACAGGAAAGAGCAATAAATAATCCTTTGGTGATTGTGATATATCCCAAGTATTTATGGAAGGGCTCTCCATTTAATAGGCAGTCAGTAAATGCTCACACAGTGAATGAATATGTAAATTCCTACTTGGCTCTCTCATTGGCTCATCAGAATCAATGTCTTTTTTTTTTTTAATGTCTTAAATGTAGCCTCTCTGCTCTCATACCTGTACTTCCTCTTGTCTTGCACATGTGTCACTAAGGATATTACCATTTATCCTGAAACAGTGTCATCTCTTTCCCCTTTTCTCCTTTCTTCATTCTTTATAGTCCAGTTATTTCCTATAGAAAATTTCCTATAATATCTTTTCATCAATCTCTTCATTCCCAGTAATACCACTTTTTTTCTGCCCTATATTATTGCTTCCCTAAACCTTTAACTGGCTTTTGTCCCCTCTGTCCACTGTCCAGTCACAGTCAGATTAATCTTCCTAAAATCTAACTTTGATTATGTATCTTCCCTGCTGCAAGCTTTTTTGCCTTTTGAATAAAGTCTGTATTCCTTAGTGAGCCATTTCTTTATTATACCGTACTATCAGACTTCATTCTCACTTTCCAGTTTTATCTCCACTCCCACTTCTTTACACACAGCCTTTGCTCCATTCAAACTGGATGATTTGGTATCTCATGAATATGCCTTTGTTCATGCTGTTCCTACAACCGGAGGAGCAGGCCTTGTCTTTATCTAAATTCTGATGACTCCTGCAGACCTGGTGCAAGTATCAGCCTTGCCATGAAGCTTTTGCTAATCCCACTTAGCAACCTGTAAGTGAAATTTTCTCTACATTCTCACAATTTTTTTATATTTCATATTTAGCCAGCTTGGCTTGTTTCATAACTGTTTGTGTTCCTGTCATATTCTATTTTGCTATAAATCCTTGAACATGAGAACTACAACCATAATATATAAACAATATAATATTATAAACTATTAATTTTGATATTCCCCATGTCTAGCACACTTCCTATGTGCTTACTCAAGTAAAGGGCTGAAGCACAGACTAGGTCCCAAAGGAATAGTGTGCTTGTTCTATACCACCTTTGAATGTTCAGTGGCAATTTTAGTATCTAGTTTGAGTTTGCTCTCTTCTCCAAAGATAGTATGGGCATCAATAATGAGAAATCTCTCTAAATAATTCTGCTTTCCATGTTTTCTTACCTGGTAGTTGTAGGCAAATGAAACTTCCTATAGTCCAGTTTCCTTGTCTAAAAAAAATGGAGATATTTGAATTCTATCAAATTGTTAGGGGGAATTGTCAGCGGAGAAAAGGAGGTGAAAGTGAACAAGAAACAAGGCCTTTTATTTGGGGCCTCCGAATTGCAATTCAGAGAGCACAAATTGTGTTAGCAACCAGAAAAGTGTCCCACTCGTGTGGGGAAGACAAGAGGTTATTCTGAGAAAGAAGAATTGGGGTAATTACATGATTTTGATAGAGAAAAATAAAACCCTGTTAATTGGTGCTAAGCAGTTGAGCTGCTTTTGATTACTGACTTTAATTGGTGCTATCAAATGAAACTAATCTTTGTATGTTTTAGTTAACTATTCTGTCTTCATAAAGTTACCAACAGTTTTATGGTCCTGATGCCAATTGTTCTGTTTAGCAACTCCTTGTAAAACAGTTGCCGCTTTTGGCCCAGTTCAGGAATTCATTCACTTGTTAGAAAGGAAAATGAAGCTTCAAAATGGCGTCTCACGTTCAGAAATTTTATGTAATTACACAGAATTAAATGAGATCATACTTAGAATGTACTTACTTAGAATAGTACCTAGCGCATAGTACATGCTCAGTGTTAGCTGCTGCTATTTTATCATAGGTTAAACTTTTGACCCTGAAATATCTATTGGTTTGAAGTATGAATCTGATAACTCTGTATGGAGCCTAAAACTTTGAACATTTTCCTATCAGTGATATTCACCCATAGTACTAGGGAATTTTTGTTTAATTTGCCAGCTAATAGGACAACCAGGGTTCTCTTTTTCTAATTTCACCAAACCCAGTATATGAATATCAAGATTTATAAAAGACCTGGTTTGGCATGGTGGTAGATGGTTATTATTCACTTGATAAAATGATAATTGCCTGCATGGAATATTTTACTGACTCCTTAAAACAGAAATCTCTACCTAGGAGTTTATAGTTAAGCTTATACAGATTTAACTTATATTTTCATGAACATTTTTTTTTAAAGATTTTATTTATTTGAGAGAGAGACAGAGATAGCGAAAGAGATAGAGCACAAGCAGGGAGGAGAGGGAGAAGTGGGCTCCCCGACGAGCGGGGAGCCCAATGCGGGGCTCAATGTCGGGTCCCTGGCATCATGACCTGAGCCAGAGGCAGATGCTTAACCGACTGAGCCACCCATGTGCCCCTGAACATACTTTATTGATTGGGAGACAAATTGCCTTTCTAGTTACATTTTATAATAAAGAAATCACTTAAGTAGAGTTAACAAGATACCCACGATTGCTGGGAAAGGAATCATCACAGTGGTCCCTCTTTATTCAAATATAGGACAATTTGGCACTTACTACTCCTGCAGATGTGTGACTTTAGCACTTTGTGGCTTCATAAAGGAACCTCTTCCCCCATACCATCCCCTCTTTGTATAGTCAGGTGTCTGGGAAAGTATCAAGGGCATTGGATCTCACCTCTTTTCTCCTTTGAAGTTTAGCATAATTAGAACCATTCTCAGGGATGGAAGTCAGCTGGTAGAAAAGGATATTTCAAAGACTCAGAAGAGGAAACTTGCCTTTAGGAAAGTCTGGAATGATGACCTGGATGCCACATCAGGAAGCAGATTTTGTCCTGGCATAGTATGTGGCTGATGCTGGAACCTGACCGCTCCCTAACCCCCAATCACCTTGGAACAACAGACAATCTTTGGTACTGGGAACAATGGCTGTAGATATGACATAGCTTTAAAAAATGATCCCTTTGGGAAGCCAAGAGCAGTATACCAGGTACTGAGACCTCTGCAGCCCTCTAAACTCACAGCACTGAATAAAAATCTTCTGGATTGTGTGGGACAGTTTTGCAACACTGCCAAAACCGGATCTGCGCACTAGACCTTCCTGTGCACTACCAGAGTCCTCGTTTCACTTTCAGGCGTTTGGAAGTCAAACGGCCTCTTTGCACTGAAAACACTCTTGAGTTACTTGAGAACAATTGTGAGGTGGCAGCTGAGGTCCCTAGAAAAAGTTTGGACTTCCTGCTCATTTGAGGTAGGAAGTGCGAAGTGATTTTAATTTGAATAAGAAATAATGACTTGATCTGATTTAACGTTGCTTACATTGATTTTAGTTATAGCAGCTTTGCAGTGGGACCATGTTCATTTAAAGGAGGCTTAAAGAGGTCTCTGGTGACATTTCTGCAAATGCCTGGAAATTTTTATTTGGTTAGATCAACACTAGCCGCCGCTATGCAGTTGGCAAGATTATTTTTTAAAGATTTGCTCTATTTATTCACGAGAGACTGAGGGAGGGAGGGAGACAGAGGGAGAAGCAGGCTCCCTGGGGAGCCAGGAGCCTGATGGTAGGGCTTGATCCCAGGACTCTGGCTCATGAGCTGAAGGCAGATGTTTAACCGAAGGAGCCATGCAGGCTCCCTGGCAAGATTATTTCAAGATAATTGACAATTAAGAACCAAAAAGCTAATTTCTCAAGTTTTTCTAAATTTCTGAAGAAAGCGCAGGCTGCAGAAAGGAAGTTGGAACCAGAAATAAAAAGAGGCCAAATCTCTAATGCCTAGTCAGGCCCGCGGGGCGGGTGGGGCAGGAGCCTCGCACCAGCCAGCGCATTCAGTGCCTCCGGCCTGAGGGAGTCACGCCCATGTGGGCGGGGCCGCAAGGGCGGGACTTCCTGTCTGGGAGATTTCTCGCTCTCTGGAAGGACCCAGCCACAGAGCCCCCGGCTAACCTGGTGAGTCTGACGTCCCCCAAGTTGAGGTAAGTCCTTCATTCCTGTGACTTTATATCGGCCATGGGGCTGTTTGGATCAGAGCTGCGAGCCTGGGTGCTGCGGACGGCCGTCCGCGGCCGGAGTGGGTGGGCGCCCAGGGACGGAGGCCGTAGCCGGGCCCCTTTATCCCTGCAGTGTTGTCCTTAGACCCCGCCGCCCAGTGACACCGGGAACAGGCCCCACGTCGTGTAGCGGTTTCGCCCATGCGTTGTCTCTGAACCCTTGTGGCAGCTGACGTAAAATAATTGTCTTTTTCATTTTACTGATTCCAAGGATGCTCAGAGAGACCTGGCATATTCCCAGGGTCATGCAGACCCAGTGTGAGCCTGAGCTGTCTGCACCTGCACTGCTGGGGACGGGTGACAGAAAGGTGGCATGGTTCCCACTGTCAGGAAGGCTGTGACCAGGACAGAAACAGTTGGGAATGTTTCAGGCGTTTGTCTTAGGAAAGTGAAGGTGAATAGAATATGCTTATCTCCATTAAGACATGTGCTCAAAGTGGTTGTGAATATAAGGCACCTACACAGATGATCAAAACATAAGGAAGACATTCCTGAGTGTCCTAAGTGTGAGGCACAGTTTTTTGGGCTCTTCCAGGCCAAAGGTGTCCTCCCAGCTTCTCAGTGTGTGTTCCTTCCTTAGGGATGTCGTTCAGGCTCAGGACTCAGTCGCTGCTTACTCAGGTGACTTACATAGCATTTATATCTGCAGGTCCTATCTCTTCTGTGAGCTCAGGAACCATAGTTCAGCTGCCTAATTGACATCTCCTTTTGGTTTCACAAAGGCTTCTTATCCTCTAGTAATTAAACTTCTGATATCTCCACCTCCTACCCAAATCTCCAGATTGATTCTTCTGTTACTCCCTGTTTCAGTGAATGTAACAGTTATCCACTCAGTTGCTAAAAGTGGGAAATCTGGGAATCATTGAACTTTTCCTCTCCTTCATACCCATATCCAAATTATTGCTAAATGCCCCCAACTTTACCTCCTAAAGCAAATATCTCTCCATTCTCTAAACTTCTCTATAAACACTTCTCCTCCACTCTCCCAGGTTTAAGCCAACCTTCAGGTCTACTCTGGACTACTGCATCCTAAATCTAAATCTCCAGTCCAGTCTATGGAGCACCCACTCTCCACTCTTCCCTCCACCCTCCAATCTGTTCTCTTCTATTGCTATGGTGAAATGATTTTTCATGGCTCTCAGTCAAAATCTTACCTTTCAGGCCCTGCCTGGGATGATCCCTACTATCTCCCCAGTCTCATTCCTATCCCCCTCCCTTGATCTCTGAACTGTCACACTTAGGCCTTTTAGTTACTCTTCTGCTTACAGCCTGCATTTGAGTTAGTTAATGCCTATTCACTTGTCCTTCAGATCTTGATTTAATCATGTTGTCAGGGCAACCTTATCTGATACCTAAGGCTGGGTTAAAGCTTCCTGGTGCATGGTTCTCTCGTTGTACTTCTCCTACTTAGGCTTTATTACATTTGTGATTTTGTATGTAGTCAGATTTTTTATTAATATCTGACTCCCCACTTGCGAGTAAGTGAACTGGGTCTGTTTCCTCACTACGATGCAGTGCACAGTGTGTCATAGGTATTCAGCAAATAGCTATCAAATGATTAAACAACGAATTCTGGGAGGAGAATCCCTAGAAGAAGGGGTAGCTTTTGAAATGGGCGTCGAAGAATTGGTAGGAGTTACATCTGTGCTGGTGTTGTTAGAAGGCAGAGATAGGAGAGGCTTGAGCAAAGTTTCTGGCAAGAAAGCAGATACACTGTTCTGTTAATCTAGTTCTGTTAAACCTGAAAGAGAGGAATGGAGTAAGAATGGGGAAAAAAAAAAGTTTGGAAACAATTCTTGAGACACTCTAAGCAGTGACTCCTGTAACTTGAAAAGTGGTTTCCCCCTTACATTAAAAAAAAAAAAGAAGCTTACATCAGAGGGGGAAAAGAAAACTAGCTAAAACAGCTCACTCTTTTTGCCCTTTGCCCTCCCCTCCTTTCCTCTCCTTTTTCCTACACTGTGAGCACCTTGGTAGGAAATTCTGAGTAGTCTTTAAGGTGAAACTGTGTGTCAGTTATTCTCAACTATAAAGGTGACAAAATTGGGGTTGCTTTACATTTTATTTATTTTTTTAAAGATTTTATTTATTTGTCAGAGAGGGAGAGAACACAAGGAGGGAGAGCAGCAGGCAGAGGGAGAAGCAGGCTCCCTGCTGAGCCAGAAGCCCAATGCAGGATGTGGGACTGGATCTCAGGACTTAGGGATCATGACCTGAGCCGAGGGCAGATGCTTAGCCAAGTGAGCCACCCAGGCATCCCTGGATTTGCTTTATAAATGATGCCACATTTTTCTGACCATTTGAAAAGCTTCACTGTCTTAGGTTCCGATTTTAGAGTGTGGTCAAGCCAGTGGTGAGGTATTTTCATATTCTCTTCAGAAGTCAGTGGAAGCTGGACGGTTCAGAAGATAAAAATGTTATTTTTTTCTGGAAAATTATTTTTTTAGTCCTAGAATTTTCTTTTTTTCACATGTTGTAATAGAAAGATCAGAGGACCTTAATATCAGAATTGAGTATATACCTTCTGTATATACCTTCCTTTCAAAGTATATACCTTCCTTTCAAAGCTTCTTTAATTTCAGCATTCCCAGTGTTCTTTTATTTTCACTTTATTCTCTATTGAAACATGGACCTATCTTTTAAAATACTTCTGTGCCCTTTTTTCTCCATCTCCCAAAACAGTGTTTTTTGTTTTTTTTGTTTAATGTGATGTTATAGGCTCTTTGGGAAACACTTTTATAGAGTGTTTTTTGTTATGTAAATGTTTCTGCAATAGAAGTGATTAGGTAAGAATATTTTTTAATGGACCTATGAGTGAATCTTGAAAAGCATTGAACTCTAACACCAGGAAGAAGGCAGTTACTACATTTGTGATTTTGTACATGTGTGATTCATTTCCTGAATGAGAGTACTATGCTAATTGAGATGTTTTTGTGAACTAACTGTTCTATAATTAAGACTTAGAGGTTTTTAATTGCTTTGTCCTGACTAGTGTTAAATCTGTTCAGAAGATGGCTGATCCTTGGCAGGAATGCATGGATTATGCAGTAACCCTAGCAAGACAAGCTGGAGAGGTATGAACTGAAATCTTGTCAGCCATGATGTGATGGATGTGGACAGCATGTGGTTGTCCTGTGAAATAAAATAGGCATTTTGATTAATTGCACATGTTTTCATTTTACTAAACATTTTCAATGGAGTCAAGACTCTGATTTTGTCATTAAACCTTTTTAATGACAATCGTGAATTTAAAATAGGATGTAAGATTGTATGATTTTGTACCTAGAAGGTCATAACCACTAAAAGTTTATATTATATACATTGTGGTAAAACATTTTTAAGCATATCATTTCAGACAGATTGAATGTTTTAAACCATTTCTATATTTTATCTTTTAGTTTGATTTAAAATGATTTATGCCTTTTCTATTTGCTTATCAAAAAAATCTTTGTAGGTGGTTCGTGAAGCCATAAAAAATGAAATGAATGTCATGATTAAAAGTTCTCCAGCTGATTTGGTAACTGCTACTGACCAAAAAATTGAAAAAATGCTGATCTCTTCCATAAAGGGAAAGTATCCATCTCACAGGTATTTTTTATTTTAGTTTCACATGATAAATTGAAACTTAGGTTAGAGTCAATGTACTAGACAGATTTTGATTCTAGACACAGAAATCGACTTTAGTTAACTTAAGCTAAAAAGGAATTTATTTGGAGAGTGTTGGGCATCTCAGGAGCCATGCGAGCAGGGCACAGGCAGAAGTCAGGAAGGAAGGCCAAGCTACAGGCGCCCCAGTGGCCACCGCTTCAGATGCCACTGGTCGTAGCCTCAGGACTGACTGCTGACTTTGGGTATCTTTACCTCATTATCTCAAGATTACAAATCCTGAGCNNNNATGTCTTGCTAAACTCAGGTTGTTTGCCCAAGCTCAAGCTGCCAGGAAGGAGCAAACAAGAGGTATTTGGATTCCTTCATAGTAAGAGGAGTGTTTGGATGCTGGGAAGCTAATATGACAAATGTCTGCCATAGGCATGATTTAGAAGTTTTATTGCAAACATTTTTAATGTGATAGAGTTGTGGTAACTTTAATGACTTTGAGAGAAAACACTAAAATCGGGGCTGTCTTACCGAGACATATAACAGAAACATTGTCCTCATTTTAAAGTTTTAACATTGTCATTCTCTACTTTTTGAAGATTTATTTATTTTAGAGAGAGTGTGAGCGCACAGGGCAGGGTTGGGCAGAGGAGAGGGCGAAGGAATCTCAGATTCCCCTCTGAGCACAGAGCTTGATGCTGGGCTCGAGCTCACGACCCTGAGATAATAACCTGAGCTGAAATCAAGAGTTGGATGCTTAACCAACTGAGCCACTCAGGCACCCCTCACTCTCTGTTTCTTGGTCATTCCATTATCTGTTCCTGATATTTTAGCCATTGAGAAGAAAAAATGTTTAAAGCTGTGGCTAAATATACTTCTCTTAGTAAAAAGATTTACAGCTAAGTGAAAAGGGGATAAAAGAAAATCATAATGCTTACAGAACAGTTCAGTATTGAGTAAAGGAAATAGAATAATGAATAAAAGAAAGAAAAAGACCAATGAACTCAGACACCATTTACAAAATTCACCTGAGATTTATTGCATAGCATGTTTTAGGAAGGCATGTAGACACAGTAATTTTGGTGGATAATTTGCTTTCTCATTGACTTATTTAGTGTTCTGTATATTGTCTGTTGCTGCATAGCTAATTATCCCAAAAACTTTGCAGCTTTAGACAACAAACATTTATTATCTCAGAGTTTTCTAGGGTCAGGAATATGGGAGTAGCTTGGCTGCATGGTTCTGGTCAGGGTCTCATAAAGTTATAGTCAAACTGCTGGTCAGGGCTGTAACATTTCAGGGCTCAGCTAGGCCTGAGGGGAAAGTTCACTTATGTGATTGTTTGACTTCAGTTCCTCATGGGTTTTCTGCTAGCAGCTGCCCTCATTTCCTCGCCGTGTGGGCCTCTCCATAGAGCAGCTTTTAACATGGTGGCTGGCTTCCCCTGGAACAAGGGAGGAAAAGGGATAGAGGGAGAAATAGAGTAAATAAAATGGAAACCACAGTACTGTTTTTGTGAACGAGTCTTCACAGTTGCATATTATAACTTCTGCTTTGACTACTGGTTAGAAGAGTCACTCAGTTCAAATTCACACTCAAGGCAAAGGGGTGTTAGTTTCGACCTCTTAAAGAGAAGAGCATGAGAGTTTGTAGAGTTATTTTTAAAACCACTACATTTCCTTAATAAGTTCTCATCTGCAACAAATGTGTGTGCATACACTCATGTGAGTGCCTTTACTTACCCTGGTATTACATTTGAGAATTTTGAATTTGATTTTTCACATGACTTTCCTCTTGGGGAAATAAAGTTTTCTTGCTTTATCAGTTTGAAGGAAGAAGAAACAACAATAGAAAAGTGGTGTATGGCTTTTTGTTATGTATTAAAGTAGACTCTGAATCTAAGGACATGTTTAGGTTTGAAAATTGTTGAAAGTAGTGTGAAGATTTGGAATTTGTCATTCTTGTAGTTTCATTGGTGAGGAGTCTGTGGCAGCTGGGGAAAAAAGTGTCTTAACTGACAGCCCTACATGGATCATTGACCCTATTGACGGAACAACGAATTTTGTACATAGGTACGTTTTTAAAATGTTAATATTATAATTACTGTTTGTATGCTAACTGAATGGGTCTAGGTACTTTAGAGATTTGTATAATTTGTAGAATGAAATGGATTAAGCAGAATTTTCATCAGCTATGGAAGAGATGAAGAAATATTCATGTTGTGGACAAGCACACAGTGCATGAGGAGCCCTGTTCACCATTCTTTTTCTCACTGGTGGAGCCATATAAAAATGTAAGCAAGCAACATTGCTGCTTTGAGATTAAGGAACTAATGGAGTCAGTTTTGGGGGTCATATAGAATGTTGTCTGTATAGAGTGGTTCAATCCAGGAGGAAAAAAACTATTAAAAAGAGCATGGGTTGGGGGGGGCGGGAATCAACAGACTTGGGCTTGATTCCAGATACTTTTTTATAAGGCTTTGTGACTTTAGGCAAGTTATTTAATCTTTCTAAGCCTCAGTTGTTGTTGTTTAATGTGTAAAATAAATATATTAATGGTACCTGCCTCATAGAACTGTTCATTCATGGGATTCAGTGAGTAATACTTTTATATAAGAACTTAATGTGGTGCTTGACACAAAGTAAGTATGTAACTCAGTATATTAGCACTAATAGAAAGCCTGAGGGAATTGCTGGCGACAGTTAAAATGGGTAGCCTGGTGTGTTGGGATTATATATAAATGTTATATTTGAGGTTGCCATGTGGCTATACATATCTTTACGAATACAGAATTGTTAAAATCTGTAAAGCTAAGATCTAGAATCTATATGTGGAGTGTTAATGTGGAAAAATCCTCATGATATAACATAGAGAAGATTGTAATACAGAGTGTATACTATGATCCCATTTTTGTTAAAATGAAAACTATTAATATTTCTTAAACTTTTTATTTTCAGTAGTTGAACACATTTTGTCTTATTTTGTTCATCGTGACTCTTGAGTCAGAAATTACAAACTATGTGTTCAAACTGTGTATCATGCAGCCATAGCAATAGCTGTGGCTAACAGTTTACTTTTCAGATGTGAAACTCCAAGTTTGGTATTAAAGACAAGTAACAATTTCTACAATTTAATACCTATGTTTATGGGTCCTGGCTGTGGGAGAAATGACCAAAGAAAAGAGACTTTTCTTTGTAACAATGAACATTTAAAAAATTTTATTTTTTATTTTTTGAAAAAAAAAATGTTACAGTTACTATATTCGTGGCATTTGAAATTCCAAAGATATAAAATATCATGCAGTGCAAAGGGTCCTTCCCACTTCTGACCCCAGTTTCTCAGGACCACTCTCTGGAGGTGGTCACTGTTATCAGTTTCTTATGAATTCTTTCATGCCTGGAGAAGCTAGAAGCATCCTGTATGTATGCATATGCACCACCTCTCCCCATATTCCCCACTACACAGAGGGCTGCATACTGTACACACTGTTCTGTGGGAGGAGGGATAAGACTATTTATTGGAAAAATTATGTAGTCAATTATGAAAAAACATGTTTATTGAAAATGTTTATCTTGGTAAATTTGTATATATGTGGTTTTTTTGTTTTTTGCTTTTTTTTAGATTTCCTTTTGTAGCTGTTTCGATTGGCTTTACTGTAAATAAAAAGGTATGCTGTTTAAATTTATGGTAAAATGCCTTGCTCTCATTTTCTGAGAAAGAGTACATGTGTCTCCGTAATAAATTTAGGTTTGTCTCTATATTCAATTTATATAGCTGCATCATTTCAAAGTAAGCTTCGGAACTGTTAAAATTGGTGTGATACTTTCTCCAGTAAAGAAAATTTAATGTCTGAGAAGCAATAATTAAAAGGAAAAAATATATGCAAGTAACTGAAATACAATTCAGTATTTAATCACCATTTATACATGATAAAGTCAGATGTGATAGGAGTTGATGTGTGATCTAAAATGCTAAATCGAGGAGGTGGGGTTTGAGCTAGGATTGCCTTAATAGGTGTCAGTGAAAGGAGACTTTGAAAGACCAGAGTGTGGTAGGGGCCAGAACATGATTGGGAAACGCTGAGTATGTTCAGGAACCCAAATACTTACTTGCTATATTTAAAACCCAGTAAAATACAGTCTGTAGCTATTGCATTTCCTTGTTGTTTGGCTATTTGATCAAACAATGAATGATGTTTACTAACATCTTACACACCTGTCTTCAAGGAGCTTGTGATATATTTGATCAGCATGTATACAAGAGAGTTAAAAAAAATCTGTGAAAATAAAAACACATCTTAGGCACAGGGTTGCACTAATTAGTGAGAACATCCAAAAGAAGCGAAAGGAGCCATTAGCATATAATCAGCCCTGGACTATGTGCTGTGCCTACCACTGAACTAACTGCAGTTCATGCACAAGTTAGATGTGCAAACAGATAAATACGTAGTGGAACTAGGAAACAAACGCTGTGACAACATGAAGAGGGTATATCCAGTTCTGCCCAAGAGTGGTTTGGGGAAACCTTCATAACAGAAGGGGTCTTTAGAATTTGGTCATGTGAGCTGGGTTTTAGAAACATAGGACTTTTTCATAAAGAAGAAAAGGAAGAAAGCATTTTAATCAGAAAGAACAGCTTGGAGAAGAACATGATGTATGTAAGAACGAGATGTTCATTGTGAGTAAAACTCTGAAAGTGGCAGGAACAGAATTGATGAGGTGAGTCAGTTGTGGTTTTATTGTGAGGCACTGTGGCCTGTCTATGCCAGAACATTTAGGTTTTGTTTTGGGCTGTGGAAAACCAGTAGAAGTTTTTCCAAGTACAGAGTGACAGATAATTCTAACAATTATAGCAATTCTTACCTGTGATAATGGGGCTATTGGTGGTAATAGGCCACAGTTGAAGGTGGTAGTTAAATTTATGGACTGGAAAGAACAAACCTCTCAGAATATAGACATCCAAGAGGGGAATGGAAGAAATGAAAGAGTGAACAAATCCTGACCTACACAACTTTTAAGGGTTGGAGAACGAGGTCCTTAGAAAAAGTGACACAAAGATAGATTAATGAGTGAGGTAGGACTAAGAGTACTGCCAGAAACATCGGGGTACTGGATTAAGTAATGAAGTGTGGATGATGGTTAGTAGTCTCCAATTCTTTGGAGATGGCATTTGGTTAGCAGGAATTCATGGGAAATCTCTTTCAGGGAAGTTTCAGAAGTGTGTGTGATTAGGGCAGAAGCCAAATTGTAATTTTTATTCAGAGGAGAATAGGAGAGGTGAAGTGTAGACTACCCTTTGGCAGTGAAGGGAAAAGGAGAAGATAACATCTTGAAAATTTTGTGGGGGAGGTAGAAATTTGGTGTGAAAGTACCAGAATGGAAATCTGAGAGAAGGAGGATCAGCTGATACAGGAGTTTTTCAGAGACATTTGAGAGGGTGGGAATCATAATACGGATGGAAGTACTCACCTTAGAAAGTAGGAAATATTTATCTTTCTGAGGCAGGAGGGTGAGAGGTCAAGGTGGGTGACTTGAGAAATGGATGGGGCAAGAGTCAAGGATTCAAGTCTGATGACCTCTTTCCTCTGTTTAAGCTGGAAATTAGCATTTTTAAGTATCCCTAGTAATTTGAAAACGTTCTCAATATACTGTATTTTTTTGTTACTGCCTTAAAAAAAAGTATTGATTTAATGGTGAAAAATACTCAGGTTTGGTAAAGGAAACTTTTTTCCTTCTGCAGATGGAATTTGGAGTTGTATACAGTTGCTTGGAGGATAAGATGTATACTGGCAGGAAAGGAAAGGGAGCCTTTTGTAATGGTCAAAAACTACAGGTTTCACAACAGGAAGGTAGGTTTATTCTTTAATTTTTGGTGTGGTTGATATTATATACATGTGTTTTCTTGTTTTTGAATTAACCAGTCGAGTTCTCCCAGTTGTTAACAGAGTCATAGATTATGTGTATTTTCCCTTCATGTTTTTATTTCCACCACAGTTTTGAATGTGGTAGTGGAAGCAAGGAAAGTAAGTATAGTCCAGCAAACACCACTTCAGACTGGGCGGCTTGCTAAGTGCTGGGGATAGGAAGATGAATAAGAATGGCTTCCTGCCCCCCCCACGGAGTTCATGGTTTATTGTTACAGCCAGTATATCTTAAATACCTTGTCGAATTCCTCTGATCTGATGTCACTGCGACCAGTTAGACTGTAAATCTGGGGGGAAAAAAGTTTGTTAATGTTGGGAATCATTAAAAATCAGGTCTCTACATTTTTTTATGACCTTGATGATTGGCATTTTGTCTTCTGTGTGACAGCTCACTGAGGTTTTGAGTCACCTTTTTTCCATAAACCGTGTCCAACATTTCCCAGAGTTTGTACTTCAGATTCTTTTTAAGTGCAGCAAGAACTTAGATACTTGCAGATCAGTCTAAGTTCAGAATCCCCCTACACTTTTATAATTTTTCTCCTCAAACACTTAAGTTGAGAGCAGATTTTTAGTTCATTTTCTTTTTATTGAATTCTAAGACCCTAAAGATTGGGGGACATGCGTCCTAATTTTTAAGATGATAACGTGTGAAAAAACATGCGTCTTATAATCAAAGTAATGTGGTAGCTTTCGTAGAAACTAAACCTTTCCCTTTTTGTAATTTTTTTTGCTTTTCATAGTTTTTAATTAGATTATATGATTATTAGAAGAAACAGTAATTGTAAACATGTTCAGGACAAGCCATTAAGTGTACACTGGTGGGAGGAGATGAAGTGCAGGGTACGCTACACGGGGAGCCTGTTAGCCGAGAGTGTTGAGTGTGTTATGAGCTTCAGTCATGTCATTTCAAAGACAGAATGGAATGCATTGGGTAATCTGTCAATTTAGTAAATGGAGGTCAGCCACCACTCAATTTAAACTTTTGTTTTAGTTCAAATCTATATTTAAATTATTTAATTTCTAAATGCTACTTTTTAAATATTTAAGGTATTTGCTTGTTTCCCACTAAAGGTATCATGCATGCAAGCAAATTGGTTATATTCTATACTTTTTGGGGATGATCTAAGAAGCAGACTCCTTGATTATAAAAGCAACCACTTAAGGATAATCAGAATTTTAATACTTCAGGGCTTAGAGTGAAAGAAATATGGTACAACTAGGATAAGAGAGAAAAATGGTCCTATTTTATTCTGAATTACAAGTATCACATTTTTAAATCAGAGTTCTTATTATTAAACTCTAGTTATTATTTAAAACATTCTCTTTTAGATATTACCAAATCACTTTTGGTGACAGAGTTTGGCTCTTCCAGAACACCAGAGACTGTAAGAACTGTTCTTTCTAATCTGGAAAAGCTTTTGTGCATTCCTATTCATGGGTAAGCTCTTATTATTTCTTCCCTGAAGTTCCAGAGAATTTAACATTTTCAAGGATGAGTTTTCCATTAAAAATGAAATTTTTTATTAATAGGCTTAGGATCAGTACCATAATTATAATTTTGTAATGTAATTTAAAAAACTTTTTATTTGAGAACATTTTCAAACTTAACAAAATTTGCAGAAATAATGGGAGAAAAAAAGTATACCCTTTACTCAGATTCACCTGTTGTTAACATTTTACCCCATTTGCTTCATTTTATCATTCCCTCTGCGTGTGTGCATGAATGCATGCATACACAAGTATATACACACCTTTCTTTCCCCTGGACTATTTTAAGGTAAATTACATATATTATGGCTCTTTACTCCTGAATACTTCAATTTATTTCCTGAGATTAGGGATATTTTCTTCCATGACCACAGTATAATTATTGACCTCATAAATTTATGTTTTATCTAATCTACCATCCATATTTAGTTTTGACAGTTGACCCAACAGTGTTTGTAGCATTTTCTTCCTCCAGTGCAAGATTCAGTCTAGGGTCAAGCATGAATATAGTTGTCATTGTCTCTTCAGCCACTTTTGATCTGGAATATTTCCACAGCCTAAGAAATTACCCACCTTCTCTGTTTTCAAATTATTTGCATAGAAGAATACAAGGTAGACTCTTACAATTTATTTCTGGTTTCTCTGTGTCAGTAGTTACTTCTCCCTTGTTACTTCTAATTTTTGTATTTGTGCTTTCTTCTTTTTGTAAATCTTGATTAAATTACTTAGTGGTGTGTCTTCTCCCCCCCCCCCTGCTGAGAACCAGGATTATGATTTATTAAACCGATCTACATTTTTTCTCTTCTCTGCCTTGAATTTATTTTTATTCTTTGATTTTTTAATTTATAAGTGTTTAAGCTATGAATTTTTATCTTACCACTGTTTTAAATGTATCCCATAGATTCTAATATGTAGGGTTTTCATTGTAATTATTTTTCACAAAATCTGTAATTTGTTTGTATTTTCCCTTTCACCTAAGAGTTGTGTTCTTAAATTTCTACACAGAAATTTTTTAAATTTCATTTTTAATTTTAATAGTTTTATTACATCATAGTGAATCTGCTATGGAGTTTACTAATTTGTGTCTAGGATATAATTAATTTTGGGGACGGTCTGTACACACTGAAAAAAAAGTATATTCTCTATTAGGGTATAATGTTTGACATATAGCCTAAAGATGAACCTTATTATGTTGTTTATTTTTTTGTCTACTTCACCTGTCTCATACTGAGTGATATGTTAAACTCTTTTATTATTGGTGTGTTTCTTTATATTTCTCCTTGCAACTCTTCTTTTATAAAATAAGTTGGAAGCTGCATTATTTGATGCCTATACATAACTATTATATAATTTTAACTTTATATAGTATCCTTTGTCTTGTTTCATGCTTTTAGACTTAGTCTGCTTTGACATCAAAATTGTAAACTCTATCTCCTTATTATTGCTATTTGCCTGGTAAATCTTGGTCCACTCTTACTTTGAGCCCTTTAAGTGTATCTCTTGAATACAGCATGGAGTGGAGTTTTGCTTAAGAATGCAAATGAATTTAAATATTTTTTTCTTTTAATAAAACAGGCCTCTTCATTTATTAATATGACTGTTTTGTTTAGTATCAATTCTACCCTTTGGTCTTAGTTTTTTGCTTGACTTTAGGAAAGGATGGCAAGGATTTTATAAAGTTTTCCAAGTCACCCTTAAATTGTATGAGCTTATCTTCTGTAGATTCCTTGAGAAGAGCACATGTACATAAGACTCCATGAGTTCTAGCACATTCCACACTGTTTTTCTGTGGCCTTGAAACTTGAATAACTTGGTTGGATATAATATCCTTAAAGAGTATGAACTAAATGTCTTGAAAATGCTATTTTACTGTTGCCTTGCGTTGTATGTTGCTTTTGAGAAATCGGATGCCATTCTAATTCTAATTTTCTTGGCTTTTAAATTCATGTTTTGGTGTGTCTGGATGGTTGAGTTGCTTAAGCATCTGCCTTTGGCTCAGGTCATGATCCCAGGTTCCTGGGATTAAGTCCCACATCGGGCTCCTTGTTCAGCGGGGAGCTTGCTTCTCTCTCTGCCTGCCACTCCCTCTGCTTGTGCGCGCTTGCTCGCATGTGCTCTCTCTCTCTCTGACGAATAAAATCTTAAAAAAAATTCTTGTTTTACTTGAAGGCTCTGAGAATTTTTTTCCTTTCAATCTTCCACGGCTAATAGCTTTACAAGGATAGATCTTGGAATTGCTCATTCTGGCAGAATTTTCTCCTTTAACATGTATACTCAGGTGTTTTTTCATTCAGGAAAATTTTTTTGAGTTATAGTTTTAAATACTAGTTCAGTTCTCATTTTCATTTTCTGTTCTGTTTTTATTTTCTTCAGGACAGCAGTAGGAATGTTCAATTTCCTTTGGGTCTTCTTTTTCAGCTACTTTCTCTCTCACCATTTTTACTTCTTTCCTGTATTGCTTTTCCTCATTGCCTTTGATTAGGTTTTTATTGGCATCTGTTCTCCTTCAGGTACCTTGTGATTGGGTTTTTATTCCTGATTTAATTTTGTCTCTCCCCTCCCCCACCTTTTCTGAGTTTACTCATTTCTTGTTTTCATTTCTTCCTCCAACCCCCGCCCCCCCACAATTTCTGCAGTAGTTTTTGTATTTCTCATTTAACTCCCTCCCCTGCCTCCATATTTACAAATATTTGTTTGAGGATATTTAATTCAGGTTGGATTGGTTTCATCTTCAGTTTTTTACAGCTTCATTGTTGACTTTTTGGGGGAAACTTTATCAGGCAAAAAAAAAATCCCAAATACTTTCATTAGCAAACATCTGATATTTTACAGTCATTTTATGTGGATGTGATCTCCTTTTTTCTATTTCTGTTCATTTTGTGATCAGGGTTCCTGGTTTCAGAGCTCCTTATGCTATCAGTTCTGCCCTTCTGTGCAATTTCTTTTCTGATAATCTGTTAAATTGTGGTGGGGGGATGGAGATTGGCCTTTCTTGTTTTTTCATTTCTGCAGGATCCTCATTTTTTCACACCTAATACTTTTCCTTCTCTTCTTTGTCTAAAAGAGGTACCACCTCTCTCTCTCTCTCTCTCTCTCTTTTTTTTTAGAGATAAATTGACACAACATTATTTGTTACAAGTATACAACATAATGATTTCATATTTGGATATATTATGAAATGATCACCATAATAAGTCTAGTTAACATTCATCACCACATACAGATCTTTTTTTCTTGTGGTGAGAACTTTTAAGATCTACTTTCTTAGGAACTTTCAAATGTGCAGTACAAAATTCTTAACTGTAGTCACCATGCAATAGATTATATCCCCATGACTTATTTTATAACTGGAAATTTGTACCTTTGGACCCCCTTTACCCATTTTGCCAACCCCTTCAACCCCCCACCCCTGGTACGCACCAGTATGTTCTCTAAGAGCTTGGTTTTTTTTATTGTTTTGTTTTTAGATTGCACATATATGTAGAATAACCAATCTTATCTGACTCTCCCCAAGAAATACAGCTTCTTTGTGGCTGTGAGTTGAGGTTTTACTTTTTTTCCAGCCCCTTCCCTGTAGCAGGACTATGAATTACCAATCCTTACATGTTGTTCGGCATTTTTATATTTGTCTTACTTTCTCTTTCTTAAGGTAGCTTTGTCTGTATTCCCGCTGGGTCCTCTGCTCCCTTCTCCTCTTTGTGACAGAGTCTTTCCAGCCTCCTCTCCCCAACTCTGTATCCTCAAGCTTGCAGTGCTCTATTAGGATTCTACTGTTTGTTTTTCCCTCTAGTTACAGGTAGTTTGAGAATTTGTGTTTTCTGGTTCCTAGAACTGCTGAAGGAATGGGTGGTATGGGTTTTACTTGTCCTCGTTGATTTTATTTTTATTTTGGGGGGAAGATGATAGTTTTAAGTCAGAATGCCACTTTTATTTTCCAAACCTCAGAGTCCTTCTGTAATGGAAGTTTTATAAATGAAGAAATTAAAAGCAAATATTAAACAGGTATATACATTTGTCCTTAAAAGAGAAGCTAGAGTTTTGAGGTTCTTAAATTTAGTGTAGTTAATGTGTATGTTAAATAGTATTCCCCGACCTTTATTGTAGTTGTTTTCATGAAAAAAAAAATAGAGAAAAATAATCATCACAGATTTGGGGGATTTTATTTCACTACCAATTGTGCCTACCTTTTTCCTTCTGAAAATATCATTGACTTACAGGACTCTTAGAACTGACCAAAGAACATCTGATAATCCAGACTTATTTGTAGAGGAGTTGACTGAGGTTCAGAGAGGTAAAGTGACTGCCTGAGATCACACAGGTGGATGGAGATGTGACTAGAACCCTGGTTTCCAGACTATTTCTCTTTCTCCAACATTAGACTTTTCTTTTAGGAGTCAGAACATTCCGGGGCGCCTGGGTGGCGCAGTCGTTAAGCATCTGCCTTCGGCTCAGGGCGTGATCCCGGCGTTCTGGGATCGAGTCCCACATCAGGCTCCTCTGCTAGGAGCCTGCTTCTTCCTCTCCCACTCCCCCTGCTTGTGTTCCCTCTCTCGCTGGCTGTCTCTATCTCTGTCGAATAAATAAAGTCTTTAAAAAAAAAAAAAAGGAGTCAGGACATTCCATGTATATTTGGCCATGATACAAACTATAATTCTAGGCTGTAAATCTGTGATCTATTTAGTAATAAGGAAAGTAAGAGAAGAGTTCCTGTCAAGAAGGTCTGGGACTTAGGGGTGCCTGGCTGGCTCACTCTAGAGCATGTGACTCTTGATCTTGGGGTTATGAGGTCAAGCCCCACATTGGGCACGGAGCCTACTTAAAAAAAAAAAAAAAAGTAGAGAACGTCCCAGAGTGACGTCCTTGAGGGAAGAGCAATATGATTAAAAAAGCCTGCAGCTACAGTGCTACTGAAGCAAGGACTTTAACTGCGGGCAGTAGAATGGTTATGTTATTCATAAAAGAGCTGTAAGTGCTTTATAACTTTAACCTTTTATTTTTCCATTGTCTGAAGTAAAAAGTAAACAGTGACCTTTTATGTTTGGATTTTCTTAAAAGTATAACCAGGAAAATATTACCAAGAAGTGCTGACTTACTGATTTCTATGATCTTTTGCATTCTGCTGGTTCTTGAGTTTTTCAGTGTGAATTTGGAAGGGTTACTTACACATGCACATGCAACTGAAGAGTCATAATCTGAATGAATGTCTTAAGTAGAAACAGTCTAATAGGTTCCTAATTGGGAAATGACATTTACGTAGCAAAGTTAAATCATCACGGGTCTCTTTCCTTTAGTTTAATTTTTGGGGACTTATTTAGGTGAAATGCACATCCATTTACTTCTGTAATGTTTCCTGGCATCATGGTTTAGGGAACAATTTCATCTTAAACATAATCTTTGAGGCCCTTTTAGATGTTAGGCACTCTCCTAGGTGCTTTGCATATGTTTATTATAACCATTACAAGAGTGGTCCAAAGTAAGTTGGTATCCCCATTTTGATGACAAGAAAAGTAAAACTTGAAGAGGAAACTTTCTCAAGATTATAGTTTTGAGCAGCTAAGAAACTCAAATATCTGTGATACCAAAGATAGTCCTTTTTACTTAATGCCATATTAATTCTATAGAAGTATCAGACTAAGATAGGATTCAGAACACATTTGTAAAATCTAGACCACAACCTTGATTATTTGGTAATTAAGTACTCTTTCTGGTAATATTTGTCCATAAAATAATATATTCTTTTCCAACTATAAGGCTCCTTGCTTGAGAGCCCATTATATTTATTAGAAATGGACAGAAGCATTGCCAGTAGGTATCACTATTGGTCTTCCAGCCTACAGCTCTGTCTCTGAAAATACCAAGGGGTTATTTATGAAAGATCTTGATATTTGCTTTCTAGGACATGAGCTATGAACTATCACATATCCCATGAGAAAAGGGGAAAATTTCATATGCCATTCTTCATATAAACTATCAAAAGCCACTAATTAATTTGGTTTTATATATTTGGAAAGCAGTCAAACATCTGTTTGACATTTGTTACTAGTTTTTAAATTTGATATGCAGTAAGAAATAGGCAGTAAAGCATATTTGAAATCAAAGGCGTCACATAATTTTAATCTTTTTAAAAAATTACTTTGGTGTAAAGGTGTATCATTTTTAATAGTTTTTTGGTGGAGTCTTTAGGGTGTTCTATGTATAGTATCAGGGCAGCTGCAAGTAGGGACAGTTTTACCAATTTAGATGCCTTTTATTCCTTTATCTTGTGTGATTGCTGCAGCTAGGACTCCCAGTAGTATGTTGAAGAAAAGTGATGGGAGTGGACAAACTTGTCTTGTTGCTGCTCTTAGAGGAAAAGCTATCAGTCAGTATTTTTTTCCATTGAGTATAATGTTAGCTGTGGGTTTTTCATATATGGCCTTTATTATGTTGAGGTATATTCCCTGTAAACCAGCTTTGCTGAGGGTTTTTAACATGAACAGGTGTTGAAATTTGTCACATTTTTTTCTGCATCTAGTGGGATATCATGTGCTTTTTATTTTTCATTTTGTGAAAATATCATATGATATTGATTTTGTGAAAATATCATATGATATTGATTTGTGAATATTGAACCATCCCTGCATCTTCAGAATTAATCCCACTTGATCATGGTGAATCATTTTAATATATTGTTGAATGTGGCTTGCTAATATTTTGTTGAGGATTTTTGCATATGTGTTCATCAGAGATGTTAACCTATAGTTTTCTTCTTTCGTGGTGTCTTTGGTTTTGATGTCAGAGTAATGCTGGCCTCATAGAATGAATTTGGGAGTTTTCCTTCTTATTTTTTTGGAATAGTTCGAGAAGAATATGTATTTTTTAATTTTTTAAAATTTATTTTAGTATTAACTCTTCCTTTAATGTTTGGTACAATTCACCTGTGAATCCATTTGGTCCTAGACCGTTGTTTGTTGGGAGTTTGATTACTGATTCAATTTCATTGCTAGCAATGGTTTGTTCAAATTTTCTATTTCGTCCTGATTCTGGTATGGATGTTTATGTTTCTAGGAATTTATTCATTTCTTCTAGGTGCCCAGTATAATTTTCATAATATTCTCTTATAATCCTTTCCACTTCTATACTATCAGTTGTTATTTATCCTCTTTCAATTCTGATTGAGTCCTTTCTCTGTTTTTGTTGCTGAATCTGGCTAAAGGTTTATCAGCTTTGTCTTTTAAGAGAACCAGCTCCTAGTTTCATTGACATTTCTGTTTTGTTTTAGTCTCTATTTCTTCTCTACTCTTAACATTTCCTTCTATTAGCTTTGGGCTTTGTTCTTTTTATAGATCTCTTAGATGAGATTTTTCTTTTTTCCTGAGTTAGGCTTGTATTGGTATAAACTTCCCTCTTATAACTGCTTTTTGCTGCATCTCAAAGATTTTGGACAGTTGTATTTTCTTTTATCTCCACAGATTTTATTCCCTCTTTAATTTCTTGGTTGACCCATTTGTTGTTTAGTAGAACGTTGCTTAGCCTCTGTGTATCTGTGTTCTTTCCTCTTGCAGTTGATTTCTAGTGTTACACTGTTGTGGTCAAAAAAGATGCTTGATAGGATTTCAGTCTTCTTGATTTTTATTGAGATTTGTTTTGTGGCTTAACATGTGATCTGTCCTGGAGAATGTTCTATGTGTTCAATGTTCTTAAGAATATATATTCTGCTATTTTCAGATGGAATGTTTTGTATATATCTGTTAGGTCCATTGGTCTAATGTGTTGCTCAAAGATACTGTGTCTTGTTAATTTTCTCTCGGGATGGTCTATACATTGATGTAAGTGTTGTGTTAAAGTCACCTACCATCGTTGTACTATTGTCAGTTTCTCCCCTTATGTCTGTTAGTAGTTGCTTTATATATTTGGTTGTCCAATGTGGGGTGCATAGATATTTATAATTGTTATATCCTCTTTTTAGAATGCTCCCTATTTCATTATGTAATGCCCTTCTTAGACTTTAAAACAAAGACTGTAACAAAAGACAATTTTGTGTGATCTAAATATTACTATTGTGGCTTTTTGTTTCACTTCTCTTTGCATGGAATCTTTTTCCATTCATTAAGTGTATATGTCTTTAGGTCTAAAGTAAGCCTCTTACAGGCAGCAAATGGATAGGTCTTGTTTTTTTTAATCTTTTCAGTCACCCTATATCTTTTGTAGCATTTTGTCCTTTTACCTTTAAAGTAATTATTCATAGGTGTGTACTTATTGCCATTTTGTGATTTATTTTCTGGTTGTTTTTCCTTCTCTTGTTCTCCTCCCTTGTGGTTTAATGGCTTTTTTAGTGTTATACTTTTGATTCCTTTCTCTTTTTTTGTGTTTATCTATTATAGGTTTTTGATTTGCAGTTACCATTCGGTTCATATATAACATCTTATGGGTGTAGCAGTCTATATTAAGTTGATGGTCACTTAAGTTCAAACAGATTCTAAAAGCACTAAATATTTACTCCCCTACCCACATTTTGTGAATGTTTTTGTATAATTTTATTTTGTGTATCTCGGACTCATTTTTGTACATACGTATAATTTATTTTACTGCTTTTGTGTTCTCATCTCCATACTGGTTTTATAAGAGATTTACCTACCTTTATTATATGTTTGCATTTATTTGTGAAATTTCTTCCTTTCATAATTGTCTTACCGTTAGGGCCTTTTCTTTTCATTCAGAGAATTCCTTTCAACATTTTGTGTAAGGCTGGGTTAGTGGTAATGAGCTCCTTTAACTTCTGTTTGGGAAATTCTTTATCTCTCCTTCTATTCTGAATGATTATCTTGCTGGCTAGAGTATTCTGGTTGCGGGTTTTTTCCTTTAAGCACTTTGAATATACCATGACATTGTCTCCTGGTCTGCAAAGTTTCTGCCGAGAAATCAGCTGATAGACTTAAGGGGTTTCACTTGTATGTAACTGTTTTTGCTCTTGCTGCTTTTAAAATTCTTTTAATAATTAACATGGCAGAAAGTAACGATAATGTAGGGAGATGTGGATCTCCTTGGGTTCATCTTGTTGCAGGGTCTCTGCCTCCTGGATATGGATGTCTGTTTCTTTCCCCAGGTTAGGGAAGTTTTCAGCTATTATTTCTTCAACTAAGTTTTCTGCTCCATTCTCTCTTCTCCTTCTGAGATCCCTGTAATGCTAATGTTATTATGCTTGATGAAATCAGAGTTTCCTTATCTTTTTTTTTCTTTTTTGTTCAGCTTTGTTGCTTTCCATTACCCTATCTTCAGATCACCAGTCTGTTTTTGTGCATCCTTTCTTCTGTTATTGATTCCCTCTAGTGTGTTTCTTTTTTTTCCCATTATTAAGTTCATCTCTGATTGGTTCTTTTTCTATATTTTCTATCTCTTTGTTGAAGATCTGAGATTTTTTTCCCTCAAGTCCAGTGAGTATCTTTATGACCATTACTTTGAATTCTTTATCAGGCATAGTGCTTATCTCCATATCATTTAGCTTTTTTGCTGTGATTTTTTTCTTGTTCTTTCATTTGGGACATATTCCTCTCTCTCCTCATTTTGTCTAACTCTGTTTCTGTGTATTAGGAAGGTCATCTCTGTCTCCTGGTCTTGAAAGTAGTGGCCTTGTGAAGAAAAGATTCTGTGGTGCCCTGTAGCCCAATGCCCCTGGTCATCAGAACCAGGCACTCCAGGGGTGTCTTCTCTGTGGGCTCTGTGCACCCTACTGTTGTGGCTCAGTCATGTTTGCCTTCAGTCCAATTGGCTACAATGACCTATCTTATTTTGCCTGCTGCGGGCACATCATGCCAGGTTTGGTCCTGCACCATTGAGGGGCCTGAGACCACTGCATGCTTGTATGTGGGAGGTGTCTGCAGCTAGTTTGCCATAGCTGTGGGCACACCAGAGGGAAGGGCACTTCCCCTGCAGGGCTCCCTAGGCGGCTTTTTTTTTTTTTTTTTTGGGGGGGGGGGGTGGCAGTCAGACTAGATATCTATACCCAGTCTCTGCTGTAGCTGCAGGCACACCAAGTGCAGGGCACGCTCCCTGGATGGCCAGCTAAGAGGTTTGGCTGCTAGAACTGTCAGTGTGCTGGTGTGTGGGGTTATCCCCCCTCTACCCAAGGAAGAGTCACTTTGGAGTGGTACTGCTCCTTGCTGGGGCTGCTTGCAGGATGTGGTGGGCAGGAGCTGCTTTTCAGGGACACCTACCAAGTTGTGGGGTGGGGGGTTGTGTGGGGTGGGTCTGCAGGTGAATGTGAGGGTGAGGGATGCAGTGCTAGCAAAATAGATGGAAAGGGTTTACTCAGGTTCCCACACATGTCAGGCTATTTAGGCTGGGGGAGATGAAGTGAAGTGGTACATGCCTATACTTTTGTTCTTGGAGAAGTTTCCTGAAGATTCCTGCCCTCCAGCACTTGTTCTGTGATTAGTAAATAAATCTCTTTCCGTGTATACCATAGACACTTTAAAAATTGCTGCTTCTATGCTGTGTCTAGGCTGGGCTATTTATTATAGGTTATTTACTTTGGATTATTTTAGGGCAGAGACAGTTTTCCAGTGCCCTCCAGCTCTTCCAGAGCTAAGCCTACTGATTTTTTAAAGTACCTGGAGTTAAACCCTGCTAATTTTAACAGCTTTCGAAGTTAAGCCCCACTGGTTATCAGAGCCAAATGTTGTGGGAGCTCGTCTTCCCAGTGTGGTTCCCTGGTGCCTGGGGTACCTAGCATGGAGTCTGATCATCTCACTTCTTCACGCTTGTGATGTCCCTCCTGTTTGGGGTTAGTCTTACGGGGGGGGGGGGGTGTTTGGTTCCCAACTGCATCTCTGTCCCCTTCTGCCCTTTTTGATGTGGTCTCTCCACAATTAACTTTGGAAGGTCTGTTTTGCCAGACTTTGTGTCATTTTTCAGAGTGATTTGCACAGATAGAACTGTTATCTTGATGTGTGGAAGGAGTTGAGCTCAGGCTCCTCCTACCACTCCCTCTTCCCTACTCTCCCCCAACTCCCGTTACTTCCTTTTCAGTGAACAGATCTCACTGCCTTATATGCAGAGGTTTAAATAATTACAAAAGGAGTTTGAGTAAAAATCATTTGAAAATTACTTGCAGATATGATGAACCCTTTTCTTAAATATTTCAGTGTATGTTCCTTTAATAAAGGGGGTGCTCCCTAACTATAATACAATTGTAAAAATCAGGAAGTTAACAGTGATATATTACCTAATATAGTGACTTTATTCAAATTTTGAAAAAAATGTGATCCAAGATTCAATCTAGAATCAATTTAATTGTCATTTCTCATCAATTTTCTTTAATCTGGAACAGTGCTTAGTCTTGGTCTTCTATGATCTTGCTATTTTTGAAAAAGGTAGGCCAGTTATTTTGTACTAAGTCTCTTGATTTGGGTTTGTCTGGTTTCCTCAAGATTAGAGTTACACATTTGTGGCAGGAATGCCAGAGAAGCAATGTTGTGTCTTTCTCAGTGCATGATAGGAGGAGGCACTTGATATCTTTTTGTCCCGTTATTGGTGATAATAAGTTAGATCACTTGATAAGTGGTAGACCATTATAAAGATGCTTTCCCATTATCGGTACAGACATACCTCAGTGATAGTTGCTTTATTGCTTTAGTCTAGAACCAAACCTGTACTATTTCAATAAAGCAAGTCAAATGAATTTTTTGGTTTTCTAGTGCATATAAGTTATGTTTATATTATACCACAATATATAAGTATCTAATAGGATTATGTCTAAAAAAGCAATGTACATACCTTACCATTCTATTTTTAAAACATACTAATCATCTGAGCTTTCAGTGAGTCATAATCATTGATCAACATAACAAATAATGAAAAAATTTGAAATATAAGAATTACCAAAATGTGACACAGAGACATAAAGTGCCAATAGGTTTGCTTGATGCAGGGTTGCCACAAACCTTCAATTTGTTAAAAAAAAAAAAAAAAAAATCATTCTCTGTGATATGTGATAAAACAAAGCACAATAAATGATATGTGCATGTATTACGTATATTAGGGGCAGATACTTTGACATTATGTAAATACCAATCTTGCTGTTGCGCATTTTGGCATTTATTGGTGATTCTTTCTTGAATCAGTTGTTACTGTAATGGCTATCAAAGTAGTGTCCATACTTACCTTAATTTGATCTGTTTCCAGGGAAGAGGTGCAAACCTGAAATACTCTTTTCAGGTAGGCCTCTGTCTTACCAGAGCTCAGGTGTGCTGTTATCCCTCTAGTCACACATACCGATGTGTACACATGTGGCAGTGACCTAACATTTTACTCCTTCTAGAGACCTATGGGTCTGTAGTCCCTGAGTTGAGACAAATATGAATATACATGCATGCCATTATAGAAGAATGATGGCCTTCTTTTTTTCTTCCCTGAAAATATCTTTGTTTTAATGTTTATCTTCCTAAATGATTGCTCTGTGGGGATTAATTTTGTCATCTGTATAGTGTACCATGATAATCAGATTTTATGTATTTTTATTTTAAATTTAGGTAAGTTTTCTTTTGCTTTTTTACTTGTAAATTTTCTCAACACTTAAACTAAAGGAGGAGCCTTTTTGAAAGATTTTTTTCAATCTTATTTTTAAATGTTATCTGTTAGGATCCGAGGTGTTGGAACAGCAGCTGTTAATATGTGCCTTGTGGCAACTGGGGTTGCAGAAGCATATTATGAAATGGGAATTCACTGCTGGGATATGGCGGGAGCTGGCATTATTGTTACTGAAGCTGGTGGAGTACTAATGGATGTGACAGGTAAAATTATGGGACAGTAAAGCATTTTTCTCTCTGTTGGACTTTCCTTTATATGTGGCTTTTTTAATGTTTAATATATATTACACTTAAACTCTTAAAGGCAAAACAAAAGCCATGTAATTTTCTGCAAAATCAGAATAACAAATTTTGAAAGATAGAGGCAAGGATAAGAAGCTAATTATAATGTGGGATTAATGATGATAAATGACTAAGCCTCTTTAAATGTGAGTATCAGGAACTCAAGAAGCTAATTATAGAAGGTCACTGAATCTGAGGTTTGGTGACCATGGTGGTAGTTGACAATGAACTTCCCCCACCATCACTTTCTGCCTTGGGCCTAGAGAGGTGAACTTCTTGCTTTGAATTGATGGTGAATTTTTTTAAAGTGAAGAGTGAACCTGGGCTAAAAATATTCACCAGTGATCTGGGAGGAAGGCAACGAAGAAATAAAGAAATGGGAAGGAGAATGGAATGAAAATGCTGGGCTAGGGACGCCTGGGTGGCGCAGTCGTTGAGCGTCTGCCTTTGGCTCGGGGTGTGATCCTGGCGGTTCGGGATCGAGTCCCACGTCGGGCTCCTCCGCTGGGTGCCTGCTTCTTCCTCTCCCACTCCCCTGCTGTGTTCCTTCTCTCGCTGGCTGTCTCCCTGTCACATAAATAAATAAAAAAAAAATCTTTAAAAAAAAAAAAAAGAAAATGCTGGGCTATGGAGTCAAATTTCCTGTCCATAGATTCCCAAACATGAAAGAGGTATAAAAGTAATTAAAAGAACACAAGAAAGAAGTAGATGAAGCTAATATTACACTGCTTGTTAACTAATGAATTTAAATAAAAAAAAATAATCATTTTTCAGGTTGGTATGATTGAGACACACCCCCCTCAAAAAAAACCCTGGCATTTACTAAAAGATTCTTAAAACTCATTTATGTATTGCCAAAGCTTAAACATTATGGTTATGACAGTTTTTCTTTTTTTTTTTAAAGAAAACTGAAAGTATGAAAGTGTTATGTTTGACTGTAGTACATATTGTTATACTAGTTTTACAGGAATTATGTTTGGTTTGATTTTAGGTGGACCATTTGACTTGATGTCACGAAGAATAATTGCTGCCAATAGTAAAACATTAGCAGAAAGGATAGCCAAAGAAATCCAGGTGATACCACTTCAAAGAGATGATGAAGAGTAACTGCAACAGCCTCACATATTCAGTCACAGTTGCATCTCCCCATATTTGCTGACACACTGATGGTATTATAAAATTAGGACATTTATTTCAGATAAATAATATGGTTGGTTTAAATGGTCTTTGGTACCCAGATTTACAAATTGCAGTTTGTTGTATATTTTACTAAGACTGGGTATGAAAGAATAGATGAAATATTTTAAAGAATTTTACATGTAGGAGTGTACTTTGGGGAAAAATACATAGGTAATTGATGAGACAAGGTATCAATCACATCAACTGAAATAGTTAGCAATTTAGAGTTTCTAAGTATATATGACCCTCTGAAATTTTGACCATGTACACAAGCATTCTTAATTAGAGAGGTAACTTTTTGGAAGAAATTTTCTCTTTAGTTCCCAAAGCCATCTTTAATTAAATTTGTAAGAATATAATGGGTACTTCCTTGACTCAGGTTTTTTTTTCTTTGCAGAGAACCTAGTTTTATTCATCAGTGTATACATAGCACCTAGCAGAGTATCTGTCAAATATGGGCAATTCAAAAATAAGCATTGAAAGAATAAATATTTTGGAGGTAGCAAGTCCTAGTTATACATAAAGTAATGAGCTCACCACTCTTTATTTTTATTTTAGGTTTTGATGTAAAAATGATCTCATCATCATTTTCATATTTTACATTATCATTCCTTTTAACATTTCTACATTGCCATACCATTTCAATTGCCATACTACCAGATATCATTTCTAATTGTGGGCATTTCTGCAGTTAATGTATTTTCTAAGACCCTGCATTACAGTATTTGGATTCTGTTTCAAAAAAGCATTCTCATCAGGTGTCTACCTATAAAATTGTACTAAACTCAATATTCATGTTTTAAAGCTGTTCATACTGACCTGGTTGTGCACAGGAAACCTAAACCTGGCAAATATACTGTATTGTTAATATTGAACTATGTTTTTTTTCCCCCCAAACTCCTTTAATTTCTTTGCCACCAGATTCTATTCAGTCTTAAAGTACTCCTTAATAGTCTTTGGCTTATGAAACTCAAAACAAATTGTTCTGGTTTATAGATACTTTAAAAGGTTAATTGACTGCTCAGCCTTGTCCCTGGGCATTTGAACAGAGTATTAAGTTTTGTTATGGTCTCGTGTGAGCTTTGTATTGGATAGAATGAAAAGTACATCTGTAAAGTAGGAGGTTATTTTATTGTTATGGACATCTAATATATTTAAAAATATACTAAGGTTTGAGTATAATTACTGTATTTGTACTGTTGGTCATGTGCAGTAAAAATACCTTGTACTATATTACTCTATGGTTAATTTTTCAATTAAATTTATTTTAATTAAGACTGATGAATAAAATTTTAAATAAGTATGAATGTTATCAAAGTTTATAGTTTAAAGGACTTCTAGGGGTTTTGTGTTGAGTTGTAAATATTTGACATTTGCAGTTGTGACTGAATACATGTTCTTGGGCGGGGGGAGGGGTTTGCCTGCAGTTTTCCCAACTTTTCTAAAAGACTTAATCTTTTATTCTAAATGCAATTAGATAATTTGTGGCTGATTTCTTTGGACGTTGAAAAAGGATTGACAAGTGAGTTATCCAACAATAGTTTGAAAAATTTTTGAGTAGTAGCAGTCCATCTCTCCAACTCTTAACAGTTTTTTCTGGTATTTACCTCCATCTTATTAAAGATGGATATATTCTGTTACATATTTATTGGCTTTATTCATCATCTGGTAACTTGCTGTTCTAGAAGATGAGGATTTTGTACTTTAAACTTACCCATGAGTTACATTAACCTCTTCCTTTTCATCCTCCTAGTATAGTAATCTTTCTTGTTATTGTTAAATTTATATTCAGTGTTTAACTTAGGACTTTTATTCACAGGTTAGCTAACTAGTATTACATTATATTTTCTTTCCTGTGCAATTTTTGTTCTTCCTGAAATTAACACATTTTCCCCAGGATTGTAAAACCTCTTTATTTTCTACTTGTCTAAACCTAATCAGGTATTCTGTTCTATTAGCACTGTTTTCTTTTCCTCCTATAGATAATTTTGTGGGCCCTTTTCCTTTTCTTCCAGTGTGAATTGGTTACTGGCTAAGTGTGCTGCATAGCAGTCCTCCTGGGGCTTCTCTTATTTTCAGTCATCTGTGTCCTTGATTTTCCTGCTCATTCCCTCATTTTGGTGAGCCCATCTTCCAGGTACTTAGAGGTAAAATTTTGAAATCTCACGAGAAAATGTCCATTCCTTCATTGATAGTTTGGCTAGTACTAGAATGCTAGCTTGAAAACAGTTTTCCTTCAGAATTTGCCTCACTTCAGGATTGAGGATGAGAAGTCTTTCCATTTTTAATCCATTAACAAGTAGTCTTTTTTATTGAAGATTTTAGAAAACTCCAGAAATCAAGAAAATCCTAAATTTCCTGGTGATAAGAAGATTTCTCCCCCCGCCCCCATCCATTGTGCTAATTAATTTTTCACATCCTTTCATTCTGGAAGGTTCAAGTCCTTTAGTGTTTTGCTTCTTTCATATAAGTTTCCTCCCTTCCTCATTCTCTGTCCTCTCTTTCTGTAATATCTCTTATTCAGGTTTTGGACCACCTAGATTTATCCTCTTATTTTCTCTGTTTAACATCCCTTTGCTTTTGTTTCTAAGGGACTTCCTTAACTATCTTCCAGACCTTTTATTCACTTTTTTAATGGTATGCTATCCCTTGATTCTATCCCTGGCATTATCCCTTGCAGGTTCTTCAGTTTTCAAGGTTTTTTGTTATGAAAATATAACATTTTAAAATTTGTGGGTATAGGTCAAGTAGTGCTTATAGGGAAATCTGTAGCCTTAAGTGTAAGGTAAAAAAACAAAAAACAAAAACTAATTCACTGTCTGATTTCCCACTTAGGTTTTTTTTGCAAATCCTTTTGGATTTTCTTATTAGTGTCTGTAGTGGTGTTAGTAGAGGTAAGGTCAATGTACAAAATCATTTTTATAAGCTGGCAACACATATCTTTTGATGCAGATATATTTAAAAAGCTATCTGCATTAAATATCAGATAACTAGGAATTAGACTATTTGTCTAATGAAAGATGTACAAGAGCTCTACACAGAAGTATAAAACTACTGAGAAATTTCTCAAAGATCTGGAGTAATATACATGTTTATTGTTTAGAACACTTTTTCAGATGTTAATTCCTGTCAAATTGATGTAGATTGAATGCAATCCATCAAAATCCTAATGGTTTGGGTAAGGTTGTAAGGTGGGAGGGCTAACAACTTATGTGGAAATATAGCCAAAAATAGCAAAGACCTCTTAAAGTACAATAGTGAAGTTAGAAGACTACACCATTAGTTATCAAGACTCATTATAAAGGTACCATAATTAAAACAGTGATACTACTAGCACAAAGATCTTCAAATAGACCAATGGAATAGTGTTCAGAAATAGACCAACATATAGAGCTATCTAGTTTATGATAATTAATGCGATAAGGAAAAGATGGTCTTTTTAGTAAAGGTGTGGAATCAATATGAACATCCAAAGGGGGAAAAATCTTGATCCACATGTACAAATCTATTGTGGATGTGGATCATGCACAATTGATGAAAGATGAAGCTTCTAGAAAATAGCATAGAAGAATAGCTTCCTGTCTTTGTGGTAAACAACAATTTGGTAAACAGGGCACAAAAACACTAATCATAAAGGATCATTGATTGATCGGGCTACTTTTATCTAAATATATGAGGAGAGTCAGAGGGCAACCCCCAAAGTTTGCAATAATATATCTGACAAATTCTACCCAGATTATATAAATAAATAACTCCTTACCAGTGAAAAAAATAATTGGGACTCTGGTCCAAGATGACTATGTAGGAAGATCCTGAGCTCACCTCCACACATCAAATCTACACTCAAATGTAAAGCAATTCCTCCTGAAAAATTGAGGGCTGACTAAACAGCTTCTGCAAAAAAGACCACATAAAGAATGGCAAGAGGGATAGAGACAGTTATGAAGGGAACCCCCACCCAGGACACACATTGCAGTGGGGAGGTATAGTACTGAAGGACTATGAGCAGATTTGTGAGTCCTGGGGCACACACACAAAAGCAATGGTTTAAAAGAGCAAATAGAATATAAAGAAACTAGCCCTAGAATCCTATCCTATGGCAAGGGATCTGCTAGAACTCTCCAGGTCAGAGGGGCTGGTGAGCCCCACAGTTTACATTCCCCTTCCACCTTGATAGTGTGGATGGGAGCAATGTCCAGGTGCCATTGCTGGTCTTACCCCCCCCTCAGTGAGCCCCCAGTCCCTAATACATACCAGGTCTAGCTGTCTTACCAAGGTGGCGTGACAAACACTGGGACACTCCTAATAAGTGCTCACTATATGTAGCTCCAGCAGTTGCACAAGGTGCAACAGGTGTAAACCATATCACTTTGGTTTCAGGTGGCCTCCTGGCTCACACCTGCTTCAGCCACCCCACCAAGGTGCCCCCTATGCACCCTGTCCTGGGACACCCTGCTTGGCACTGGCCTTGGCTCCAGTCCCTCTGCCAGGGCACACCCTGTGCTGAGCGCACACTGACTTATACCCACTTCAGCTTCAGCTATATTCCCAGGGTTCCTCCTGTATAGAGTGCCCCAGGACCCTCCAGTTTGTGCCCCATCTTCGCTTCAGCTCCCCCAAACCTGGGGTGGCCCTGTGATGAGTGCCACAGGACTTACTGGTCTGGGCCTCACCATGGCTCCAGCTGACCTGCCAGGGTGCCCTGTGTATAGAAAACGCTGGGACAACCTGGGTTGTACCCACTTTAGCTATCTTGCCAAGATACCCTCTACACAGAGAGCCTAGAGACTGCCCCAGCCTATGCCTACTTCAGCTGACCTACCAGGGCACTCTCTGTGCAGAGTCCCAGGATCACCCCAGCCCATGCCCACTTCAGCTCTGGCCATCCCACCAGGCAGCCCCAGCGGAGTGTCCAGAGACTCCCATGCCAGTCACAGCTCTAGGCAGCCAGCCAAAGTTACCAGGCACACAATCTGCACAGGGGATGACCATACACAAGACCATTCCTTCAAGTTTAGGAGAAGCAGCTATTCTACCTAATTCATAGAAACAAAGTCAAGCAAAATGGGGAGACAGAAGAATATATTCCAAATGAAAGAACAAGACAGAACCCAGAAAATGAAATGAAACAGGAATAATCAATATGCCTGATAAAGAGTTTAAAGTGATGATTGTGAAGATGCTCATCAGACTGTAAGAACAAAATGAGAACTTTGACAAGGAGATAAAAGATATAAAAAAATAGAACCAGGGTTGAAGAATACAATAACTAAAATGAAAACTACACTAGAAGGAATCAACAGTATTAGTGGATGCAGAAGAATGGATCAGCCATTTGGAAGACAGGGTAGTGGAAAGCACCCAAGCTGAACAGCAAAAAGAAAAAAATAATTTTTAAAAATGACAGGTTAGGGGGCTTTTGGACAACATCAAGAGAACATTTACATTATAGGTGTCCCAGGAAGAGAGAGAGAGAGGGATGGAGAGAGAGACAGAAAGGAGCAGAAAACTTATTTGAAAGAAATAATGGCTGAAAACTTCCCTAATCTAAGGAAGGAAATAGACATCCAGTTCAGGAAACACAGAGATCCAAACAAGATGAGCCCAAGGAGGTCTACCCAAAAACACATAATAGTTAAAACAGCAAGGGTTAAAGATAAAACTAGAATTTTTAAAGCATCAAGAGAAGCAACAAAGTTAGGTATAGGAAACTCCATAAGACTATCAGCTAATTTTTCAGCAGGAACTTTGCAGACCAGGGGGGAGTGGCATAATATATTCAAAGAGCTTAAAGGAAAAAAGTGTACAATCAAAAATACCCAGCAAGCTTATTCAGAATTGAAAGAGAAGAATTTCACAGAAAAAAGGTTGAGTTCATCACCACTAAACAAGCCTTATAAGATGTTGAAGGGAATCCGGGGCCCCTGGGTGGCTCAGTCAGTTAAGCGTCTGACTCTTGATTTCAGCTCAGGTCATGATCTCAGTCAGGGTCATGAGGTCGAGCGTCACGTTGGGCTCCAAACTCAGCAGGAAGTCTGCTTCTATCTCTCTATCCTGCCCCTCCCCCTCTAGTGCTCTATGTAAAATAAAATATTTTTTAAAAAAGAGATTAAAGGGAATTCTTTAGGGCAGTTAAGATGGCGGAGGAGTAGGGGACCCCTTTTTCAGCCGGTCCCTTGAGTCGAGTTGCATAGGTACCAGACCAGCCTGAACATCCACGGAATCGGAATCAACATGAGACGCAGGAAGATACATCTGGATCTCTACAAATGAACATCTCCAGGGCTGAGTATTGAGGTATGAAGCGGGGAGCCGTGAAACTGCGCACAGATATTGGAAGATAAAAGGAAGGGGGAGGGAGCCGCCGCGTTCGGGCACCGGGAAGCGGTAGCCACCTGCACGGGGGAGCGGGCGGACTCTCGGACCGGCACCCGCGAGAGAGCAGACTGAGACCGTGAGCCAGGGAATGCGTGCAACCAGACTGAAAACTGGAGTTCCGGTGTGCTCACTGGAACCAGACTGAGACCAGGAGCTCCGGGAGCGCGCGGGGGCGCTTGGCGGTGTTAGAAACACAAAGGACAGAGACGCGCCGGCCCTGGAAGTGAGGGCTGAGATGCCGGTTGTGGGGCGCACATCCCGGGACGCAAAAGGGTTGAGCAGCATCAACAGAATCAGAGTTAAAGTGGTCAGAACATCAGTGGAGAAAGGTCCGCGATCCCTCTGTTCTGAAACAGAGGCTGAGATTTGGCCACTACTGCTCTGACTCTCAGAAGAGGCACAGCAAACCGCCAGGGAAAGCCGCCAGAGAACAAAAGCCTGGAATAGTGGCTCACAGTGTGCCCATCCCCATCCCCCCTCACAGGGGACACGGAGACTCTACCCAAACAGGGTTGCCTGAATATTGGAGTGGCAGGCCCCTCCTCCAGAAGGCAGTCTGAAAAATCAAGAAGCCCACATCCCTAAGATCCCTATAAAACAAGGGCGCATGGCCTGGGTCCCGGTCAGTAATTTGGGTTCTGGACAACCCCGCAACCTCTCCTCATCAGAATGACGAGAAGGAGAAATACCCCCCAGCAAAGAAAAGATAATGAGTCTGTGGCCTCTGCCACAGAACTAATGGATATGGATATAACCAAATTATCAGAAATGGAATTCAGAGTAACAATGGTCAAGATGATGTGTAGACTTGAAAAAAGTATTAACGAAAATGTTAATGAGAATATAGAATCTCTAAGGGCAGAAATGAGAGTGAATCTGGCAGAAATTAAAAATTCTATGAGCCAAATGCAGTCAAAACTAGAGGCTCTGACGGCCAGGGTCACTGAGGCAGAAGAACGTATTAGCGAATTGGAGGATGGGTTAGTAGAAGAAAAAGCTAAAGTAGAATCTGGACTCAAAAAAAATCCACACTCAGGAATGTAGGTTACGGGAGATTACTGACTCAATGAAACGTTCTAATGTCAGAATCATCGGCATCCCCGAGGGGGTGGAGAAAAACAGAGGA